>NC_136489.1:123553564-123651064 GCF_053919585.1 Euprymna scolopes | reverse complement strand
TATGTAGTAAGTTGAGATAATTTTAAAAGTGTAAGCATTTTATTGGTACATCCTGTATTTAGCTATCAATGACAATTATTTCTATGGAAGAAGAAATAGTTTTTTTTTTTTTTAATAGTATTGTTGCTAGCATACATTTATTATTTCACAAATGTCATTATCATTAACAGTAAATTTTATATAAATTGATGAAGAAAGCTAACAGGACTACAACATCTTGTCGTTAAAATAGGAATGCTCATATGCAAGACGAGAAATCGGTACATACTGGAGAAGCCAATGAGTATATAAACATACGTCTTTTTCAAATGACCTAAATTTTTTTTGGCTTTTTTTATTTCTTAGAGGGTCACCACTTATCAAGGCCTGGAGGTCACTCAAGGATAAAGGTTAAATGTTAGATAGATGATGAAACAAGATCAGTCATGGTGGAAATTTGTGTAGGGCTGGATTATCTAAATTGACAACTCAATAGAAATTTAGTTACATTAGACTTGAAGATGACCATGTTATACTCAGTCGGGAAGCAGGCAAACGGTATTGCATTCCACAGACAGACAGCTCTAGGAAAGAAACTCTGCTCATGGAATTTTAGTTTAGTTTTGGGCACAGATGGGGAGTGAGGCAAATGGAAAACAGTGATAGTCTTGATATGTTAAAATAAATGCATGGAAAATATTAGATAATGAAGTGAAAAGAAAAAAGGATATGCAATCGACTGGGAGAGAGAAATTCCATGGTGTTTTGCTAGTTATTGATATTAGTACTCACTAGGGGTTCTTACACAGGTCATCATCAGAGATTATTCCGTGGTAATAACTGGTGGTGTTCTCTGGAGTCTGGGTGACAACAAGTCTCTCCAAATTTTCATTAATCTCCAACTCTTTTGAGAACCTTTGCAAATGACTTTGCATTATCGCAACAGCCGTTTACCATTGATTTCTTGTTGGCAGCAAGCATTGGTTTTCACTGGGATTTGGATGTCAATAAGCTGCCTCAATGTTCCAATACTCTCCGTTTTATTATTATTATTATTATTGGCTCACATGGAGCTTTCACACAAGTCAACAAATGATCTGATTGGAAACCTGTGGTATTTTCTGGAAGCTGAGTGACAACAAGTCTCCCCAGACGTCCAAACCTCTCCACCTCCTTCGATAGCATTTGCAAATGAATTTTCATCATCGCAACAGCCGCTTACCATTGATTTCTTGCTGGTAGTGGCCATTGGTTTATGCTGGAATTTGAGTGGCACTCAGCCTCCCCAAGGTCCCAGTTCTCTTTGCGCTTGTCCAGCCGAGGTCTGGTTGGCGCTCGCTCCTCGGTCTTTCAGTCCTTATTGACCCTTCTCGGTCCATTGGTATCATTTTTTTGGGTGGGTGGGTGATCGGTGATGAAACAATAGGGGGAGTGCATGATGGGAGGTGTAGAACTTGTAAATATGCAGTTTCGGTGTTCTTCATTCCCTGTAACGCTTATTCGTTATATTGTCTTGTAAAAATATGGAACACTTCACGAATTTACGTGTCATCCTTGCGCAGGGGCCATGCTAATCTTCTCTGTATCGTTCCAATTTTAGTTTGTTGTTGTTTTTGTCGTCTATATATACTAATAGGATAGCGTGTGTGTTATTTGTTTTGTGTTTCATGCTTACATCCGAGTGACTGTCGTTTAATTGTTACTAGCTTGGGTACCCGGCATTGCCTGGGTGTTTGGAGGTGTGTGTTGAGCAAAAAAAAAAAGAAAAAAAAGTGGTAGTAAGCAGGTAAGCTTGAAATCGTACCACGAAGGAGTAAAAGAATATGAAAACAGAAACAGGACGTCTTTGCTGTTGCGTACAAAGTAGCAAAGGTTTAAATAAAGGTTAGTCAATTGAAAAGAGGGGATGACTTTGGAAAATATCGGCGAAAAAAGTGAACCCTCCATGTAGAAAAGTGCCTAGTTGAGAGTGAAGGAATTAAATTAATGTGTTTAGCCAATTTTTCGATATTTGTCGCCTGAAGGGTCGAGCTTCAGAATGCTACCAATTTCATGAAAATCCGTCACCTCTGTCAAAAGTTTTATGCAGACATGATGATTGCAACGTCTTATCAGACGAGTGCCACTCCCTCAGACATTTAAAATCCATGAGCCCAAATACCTGAGGGAGTATCTATACAAAGATGATGTTACAGAGTCTTAGCTTTGTACGACAGCTAAGTCTCTCTCTCGGTTCAAAATGTTGAGATCCAGCAACAAGCAAGAGCAAGATAGCCAGCAACAAATTAAACTGCAGACCAGCTTAATGCGGGTAATGGTCTTCCGCTTTATGGTTTTTTAAATCAGAGATTTGCTTCTCCTGGAAAGGTTGCCTTCACCACGGCTTACGGGAGCCCTCTCCACCCCAATACACATATACACACGCACAAATATACACGGTGCTAGTTGGCCGTTGACCCAGAAAAAGAGTTCATTCGCCCTTTGGAAGGTCTTGTATGCAGACATACATACATACATACATACATACATTTAAACAGACAGGTGAGATTTATATTATAGACTAGCCTGGGTGCCCTGCGTTACCCGGGTGTCTGAAGGTATGTGTTGAGCAAAAAAAAAAAAAAAAAAAAAAAAAGTGGTAGTAGGCAGGCAGGCTCGAACCTATACTGCGATGGAGGAAAAGAACGTAAAAAAAAGTGACGTCTTTGCTGTTGCGCCCATCGCCAAACCGAAAGTGACAAATGTTTAAATTAAGGCTAATCAATCAAAAAGACGAAATGACTTTCGAAAATATCAGCGATAAAAGCAGCCCCTCTTTGTAGAAAAGTGCCCAGTTGAGGGTGAACAAATTAATGTTTGTAGCCAAATTTTCAATATTTGTCGTCCGAAGAGTTGAGCTCAAAACGATACTGATCTCATTAAAATCCGTCACCTCTGCAAAAGTTTTATACATACATACATACATACATACATACATACATACATACATACATTTAAACAGACAAGTGAGATTTACATTATAGACTTCCATTTCTTGTAATAAATGATTTTACCAAGAATTCTTCATAAGTTTTGTTTTCGGTTTCAATTATAGCTGATACATCCAAGTCATATGGATATATTTTGTTATTTTTTTAAATTGCAACTTTATAACATATAAAAATCGATAGAAAAAAACTGTATAATAATATATACGAAATTTGCAAGAATTAAAATATCATATTTAAGCGTACTTTAAGAGCGGGTTACACTGGGCGTCCTTGCTTGCTTAGATAAATACTTTTGCAGTTTTAACAAAAGAGCTACAATAACATCAGAGCATCTCCATTTACACTGAACATCCACAAAATGCTAACATCAATCTATTACATATGAATGAGTCCCCTGTGGAATTTCCACAGGTCCCACTATTTATTATTATTATTATTATTATTATTATTATTATTATTATTATTATTATTATTATTATTATTATTTGTACAAAATAAAATGTTCGCAATAAAAGAATGGATTTATGTTTATGAATTTTTTTAGATAAGGATTGATAATTTGGATTGTGTAGATTCTTCAGACTACTGTTTTCATCTTGAATGTTATTTTCACAACGTTTCGGTGGATGTAACCTCCGACCTTCTCATCGAACTCAGGAATCTGCAGTAAATTCTGAACATGACCATTTATGTAATCCCCGGGGATAGTATGCTATCTTCCTATCAGCCATGTTTGGGTAGAAGCCCTAAGTAACTCGCAACTGTATTTCGAGTGTCGCCCACACTGAAGATTGAAACTTCAACCTTCAGATAAGTGTAACTTACAACTGAGGTTTACTAAGTACTTTATCCACTACGCCACGGATCTGCAAGTGAATAAAGTACTTGATGAAATACAGTTCCAAGGGTTCCGTTCAGAATCGCATGCAGATTCCCGAGTTCGACAAAAAGATTCCCAAGTTTGACCAGATATAACTAAAAAGGTTGGAGGTTACATTGGCCGAGACGTTGTGCGAATAACGCACAAGATGAGAGCAGTAGTCCGAAGAATCCAAACAATACGCATGACTTTATTTCTTTAGGTGCATATCTATATTCAATTCAGTGTTTCACTGTTTCAGCATCCGAACCTTGCCCACTGATATCGACATGATGAAGAAGAATGAATTGCCATATGGGAAGCTGCAAACACCCCTCCCGCCCCCCTATTGCTGTTAATTTAGTTCCACACAAAAGATGGATATACACCGTAGTCTATTCTTGGTATCGGTTACGTATACTTAAGAACGCTCTAGTTTTGAATAGATAATAATCTTTTTCCCACGTAAGATACTATTTTACATTAAAAAGCGCGTGTGCGACCCATTCATTAATTATAGCGCAGATTCATTAACCGCTTTGAATTAATTGATATGAGTAAAATCCTGGCTGCAATGATGTTTACATTGTTTAGGCTTCTCGAACGCTTTTACTGATGTATTATAGAAATCGCATCTACTGTCACAAATGAGTTACATTCTGCAAACGCGAACCGAGATAAAAGAAAAAAGAAAAAAAAAACAGAAAAAAAACAGACAAAAACAGTGTATATATCTTATTAGAACATGTTTGACACGATTCCAGCAGGAACTGTGGCAAACAACACGCCCTATACATTACAGCTCGTTTTAATTTGACTCTGCTTCACTAGAACGTATTGCTAGACGTACCCGTGACCCGTTGGGTCACAAGCACTACCATTGTTTGTTCTACTTTGATATGATTCGGAAATTTATAAGCTGTGCTATATTTGTAAAAACATTCTCCTTACAAAACTACTACTACTACTACTACTACTACTACTACTACTACTACTACTAATAATAATAATAATAATAATAATAGTAATAATAATAATAATAATAGGAACAATCCCGAAAAACTTTGAAAAAAGAATCGGAGAAATGTGAATCAAAGGAATGACTGGAAAAATACAACGAACAAAACAATAATGAAAACAGCTGAAATATTAAGAAAAACCCTTGAATGTGGAAACTAACATACACGAGCAACAAGCGCGGTACAGACAAACTGCTGTAAAGGCAAAACATGAAACACTACATGGAACCAAGAACACTGAAACCGCATATCTATAAGTTCTCTAACCCAACCCTACTCCCATCCTCCCATTGCCACATCACTGCCCCCCCCCAAAGAGTGAGACCAAATGAGTGTAATCTTGTGACCCTTTGGGCTGTGATCATAGCGTAGTATCTGTGTTAACTGTGACAAACAGAGCCAAGGGTCAAAACATTATTATTATTAATAATAATTGATTCGAGCGACGGCGGGTCACTGGATCAATTATTATAATTAGAAAAAAAAGCAATTAAATTGGGAAAAAATGATTGACATATAATATAATGAAAGCAAAAAATACAATAATACCGCAAAAGGAATGTGAAAATAGAAAATAGATGTAAACATTATTTTGGTTTGCATAAACAAATAACTAGATTGGGGTTACATCAGCTGTTGGTCTGAGACACGTAATGACGAGATGTAATGAGACACGTGATGTATGTCGATTTGGGGAGATTCTAGGCACTCGTTAGCTGGGCATCAGAGACGACTCAAAATGACGCAGGGAGCGGCGTCATTTCAGGCAGCCAAGATGTAAAAACGTGTAATCTCTGAAGATGCCGGCCGGATCACGAACACAAATGTTCGTAAATAATCCAGGTATATATTGTGTTATTTACATCTGTTAAAAGAACTGTTTGTCTACAACTGTCTCGATACGTCCACGTCAATCGTTTCCTGTTAGAACTGTTGCATAAATGTTAAAATATACACACTAGACGATCAACTAAATGATACAACGTATATATATATATATATATATATATATACACACACACGCATTTACACGCACATGAATATACAGATAAAATATAAAACCCAACTATTTAGCATGTACGTCGTTATAGAACATATTCATACACACAATGTAATATAAGCCTTTTTGGTACCATCTTCCCCCACATCTCCATCTAGCAATATGACCCGTTTTATAATATCGCCCTATACAACATAACCAAGTAGAGTCAAGGAGGAAGGAAAGACCGAAGAACCGACCAGACCTCCACCGGATAAGTACAAAGAGAACTGGGACCTTGGGGAGGCTTATTGCCACTCAAATTCCAGTGGAGACCAATAGCCGCTGTCAACGAAAAATCAATGGCAAGCAGCTGCTGCGATAATGCAAATTTATTTGCACATGTTATCGAAAGAGGTGGAGAGTACTGGAAACTTGGTGGGACTTGTTGTCACTCAGCTTCCAGAAAATACCACATGCTGTTTTCAAGGAGAGATCTGTGATGACCTGTGTGAAAGCTCCTTGTGAGCCAATAATTATGATAATAATAATGATGATGATGATGATGATAATAATAATAATAATAATAATAATAATAATAAGCCTCTTTAAATGTATATTACCTTTATCGATACTGGCTGCATCCCTGCAGGCCGTAATAATCAATGCAAACACAGTGATATATAAACAAAAAGTCTGTTAGCAAAAGCATAGTACCTAAGTTCATGTCAGGGTTCTGGGACCATAACTGCCAGGAATAGCTGTTATTTGCTTCATTACCATCATAAGAAGATAAGAAGATGTGACACAATGTCAGTAGGTAAGGAGTGTCAAATCAGCCTTCCCAAAAGAGAAGTAGGCTGAACTTTTAAATATTGCCTGAGCAGCCCAGTCGGCATTGAGTGGTCGGAGCATTTCAGGCAGTAAGCAATAAACTTACTCTACTTAAAAGACAGGAGGCAAGACCTGGGAGGATGGACCTCCTAAGGCTATCCAGAATAATTGATTTAGCCCGCTAGATAAAAGGTCACTGGTATGACCCAATTTCTGTCGGACTGATCGTCGAGATTGAAATCTCAGCTGGCATGTAGCCAAATGGATAGCGTGAATAACTACCTCACAACGTGTTAAAGGTAATTATATTTGTAGTCTGTGGGTAAGTACATTATTCTTAAGATGGGTATATCAACTTACCCCATAACAATGATGTAGATTCTAAAAAGTATATTAAACAAAAAAGTCTGAAGCATATAAAATCAATGCCGCCATGTGTCAATGAGTCAACCTTCCTCCTCAGTGATATTCCAAACCATATTCTGCGATCATTTAATATCTGAGAGTATCCTTGGACCATTATTATTCTTGATATTCATAAACGACCTCTCTAATAATAGTGTGCCCCAGATGGGTATATTTGCTGATGAACTGGAACAAATACATAGAGGACATTGCAAAGGCTGCTGCAAAGAAGGTGGGTTCCCTCTATCGAGCTAGAAGACTATTTGCATCTGAGAGTATCCTGTACCTTTACAAGACCACCATTCGCCCATGCATGGATTATTGTTGCCACATCTGGGCTGGTGCATCTACCACTAGTCTTTCCCTCTTAGATAAAGTCCCCCAAAAAGTTGTCAATCTAATCAGTCCCGCTTTATCAACTAAGCTCCAGCCCCTGTCTCATCACCTCAGTGTTGCATCACTGTGCCTGCTTTACAAATATTTTAATGGGCTGTGTTCTGATGGACTCGTTTTACTTGTACCGCCTCGACGTACGATGCTTCCATTCAGTCTCGAAAGACAAAGGATACTACATGTAAGAGCAGCTGGGCGTGAAATTGTGAAGCAAGGGTTGCATAATCCCAACCACATTTCTCCTGATTTGGCACTGTTTGAGTCTAGTGGCAAGGATAAGTCCAGGACGACTGGAAACAATGCCGAGATAAGCGGAGAGCACATACAGCACTTGCAAGTCCCAAATGGTCACCCATTTTAGTACTGACCAGGCTCAATGTTGCTTAACTTCGGTGATCCAGCGGGAACCGTTGTGTCAATGTGATTATGCCATATACCCCTTCGACGTACATATCCTCGACAAACCCGCTTAGCAATAAGATCTCACAACTTCACTGTTGTTGTCCCTAAATGCCAGAAGGCTTTCTGTTCTAATAGTTTCTTCCCTCAAACAGCTAGATTTTGAAATTCCCTTCCTGCTGCCTGCTTCCCTGGTTGTACTGATATGCAGAAGTTTAAATGTAACAGAAACAAATATCCTGTTAATCTTTCCTAGACATGACCCCAAATAGTAACCTTTATGTCCAAGTGGTGATATGCCTTGCTACGGGTGAACCTGAGTAAAGAAAAAAAAAAAATCTATGCTGACGACACGGCTGTTTATGGCAACACTTCGAAGGGCACTGATGAGCAAAACCTTCCCTATAATCTCTCCTCTGATCTGCAGCAAGTGGTGCAACCTCTTTCCCGCGAAGAACCATTTTGAGCCTGTCCCTGCTCTATCATTATTTTCATTGCAAGTGCTCGTTTGAGCTCCAATCTATGGTTCCCCCGTTGCCAAACTTTCATGAAAAACACTCGTCTAGCTGAAATCACTATCAACAATTTCCCACACTCTTTATCTGTGCCTAAACCTAAATGTAGATTCCATGAACAAAACTTCTTTCTTAGAGCTGCACGCCCGTGGAACTCTCTTCCGTTTCCCTGCTTTCCAGCTGATAACAATATGGTACTTCTCAAGTTCAAAGTTCAACATAAACAAGTTCTTGAGGAGCCCTCCCCTTAAGGAATCCAATTTACCAAATTTCTACTACTAATGATATTTTACTGGGCCACATAGTATATTGTGCAATATAATTGATATCTAAAATAGACAAAATAAAAGGATTTCAAAGAAAAAATGCAATTAATTTTCATTTATTAGCATTTTAAAGTACTGCTGCCGGTACCTACAGAATAGCCATTTTGTCTGTCTTGTACTTCTCTGCCATAAAAAAGAGCAAGGAAAGAAAGAGAAAGAGAGCAAGTGAGAAGAAGAATTCAACATTTAGTACTTGGAAGGCTGCTTGAATTCCTTTGGTGGGCTGCATGCAGCCCGCGGGCCTTAGCTTGTCCACTCCTGCCTTAAGTAATCCAATTTATCAAATTTCCACGACTAATGATTACTACGATATTGTCCCATTGACTTCCGTACACTCATTAACCCTTATCCTAGAGTGGCTTCGGGACTTGATAAGTGGTGACTCCTTTGTAAAGAAAAAAATAAATAAATAAAAGATAAGACTTAAGACGAAAATAGTAACCCAAATAATTCAAATAATATGAATGGAAAATATGTTGAATCTGTCGGCTGCTATTATTATATTGTGTTACTAACAATTCATCCCGGCTTTGCTCGGACCCTATGTACTGTTCATAACTCTATGTGCATATATATATATATATATATATATATATATATATATATATATATATATATATATAAAATGTTTGACTTATGTCTAGGTAACCTACATCTAAAATGTCAAATGTTTAGACCCAAAATTTGCAGAGGAGTTTGGTAGGGTCTGCAAAGGTCAACTCTTTCAATTTTGACGTCTTGGCAGCCAAATTTCCACCCCAAAACTGATTAAAAAGCTTGCTTCATGTCTGAATATCTTTTATGTAAAATTTCAAATGTTTAGACCCAAAATTTGCTGAATAGTTTGCTAGAGACCGCAAGAGTAAAATCTTTTGAACTTTAACCACTTGGCAGTTCAAATTCTCGGCCAAAGACTGATAAAAAGCTTGCCCTATGTCTGAATACACTTTTTGTAAAATTTCAAATGTTTAGACCAAAAATTGGCTGAGTAATTTAGTAGAGACTGCAGAGGTCTATTTTTTTTTTTTTTTAACTTTGACCCCAATTTTGACCCCCTTAACATTTATTGTTTTTGGGCTCAAATTCAATTAAAAATTTTTGATCCATGTCCAAGTAACCTACATTTGAAATTTCAAGGGTTTAGACCCAAAATTAGTGGAGGAATTCGGTAGAGTTTTTAAAGGCCAAATCGTTGAACTTTGACAGCAAATTTCTGTCCGAAAACCGATTAAAAAGATTTTCCCAAACCTCAATACCCCTTATGTCAAATCGCGAGTCTGTAGACTGAAAATTGACAGAGTAGTTTGGTGGGGAAATGTACACACACACACACACACACACACACACACACACACACACACACACACACACACACACACACAGTTTCACTTTTATAGATATAATAGATTGAAAGAATATGAAGTGAAGCTTTAGAAAGCACGTACAACAACTGAACAAAAAGCATACAGCATTATCGTTCATAAGCTAGCATTATCGGTTTTTGTCCAACGTTCAGTTAAAAGCCGAAAGGCAATCATGAAAAATTCCGATGTACTTGATGAAGGTGCTGATCAGCAGATTGAAGATAAGATATTAATAAAAAAAAAAAAGTTTAAAAGAGATTCAAGAAAACCCTGCACGTCAAATGGTATCTCTTCCCTTGACTAATCAATCTAACATATAAAGTTATCTTGCCAGTTATCTTGCCAGATTTTTAAAGTCAGACCCAAACAGCAACCCATCAGACATGTCAATACTTGATTTCGACTAGCCTATTTTTTCGTGTCCCTCTATCCCCTTATTCTATTGACACAAATATATTTTATTTCGTTTCAGCTTTTTTTCCTGAAAATACTTTATCCAGCTAAGAAAACTGTAACAGTGGAGACATTTTCCCTTATCCATTAAAACGAACTAAAGAGAAGTTGTCATGTTCAATTTCTCTATAGTTTTCTAAAGATATTGTTGTTCACAAATGAAGAAATGAAAAAATGTTGTAGACCCGTGCTAGGGGTCACAAGTAGTGTAAAGTGTATAAAATATAATATGTATTTATCATAAAGAATACAGGAGCCACTAAAGTGGTATGAGAGGAACGTGTTCGTAGCATGCGGTTAAACATGGTATGAACGTCCCCCATCTAATCTCTGAAACCAGTGGTATTCATAGGACTGGTTGATTCCACTTAGTTCTCAAAGAGGGGTGATTTGTACCCCACAACACACGTTGCTTGGTCATAAAATACACTTAAATATATTTGAATTTATGCAGACTTTGTGTTCATTATAGAATCATTTCTCTTTTGACTATTATATTGTATAAAATATAGAGTATTGATCTTAAAAGTTTAAAAAACATGACTTTGTTGCCATCAGTTAGAATCGAAATCAAAACATTTAGATTTCCAACATTATTTGCTACTATCTGAGCTAAGACAACATGCATATCAAAGCTTTATAAATTAACCGACGTAAATGTATAAAGCTATATTTGCGCATGCGTAAAGGGTACATATTAGTTCGACTTACGACTGCCATGTTTCAATTTTTATCAATCTTAACCCTTAAGCAGCTATTTTTACCAGCTAAAAACCAAATCAAATTTATTCCACACATCCGCTATATATAAAGTTTCAAATTTGAAGACCAAAACTGACACAGTAGTTTGGCAGAGGTCCCCCCCCCACATATGCGCACACAGACAGACAAGATCATATATATATATATATATATATATATATATATATATATATATATATATATATATATATACATGGTGTCCAAAAAGTCGCAGAAGGCTTTTGAACTTAAATAGATTCTTCATTTTGATGATATCTTTCTATAATTTAAACACAATCTGACTAAGCCCTTGGGAATTTTTTAAAGATAAAATGCAAAAATTAAACAATCTTTATTTATGAAAAATAATGTCTTTTAAATGTTGCCCACTTTCAGCTTCGCATATTTGTACTCTTTCCCAATTATTATTTATGATAGATTGCAGAATCTCTGGATTGCAATTTAAATCCCTTATTTTGTTCCTGATATTTTCCTTCAATTCTTGGGGTTTGTTAAGACTTAGATTTAGGTTTGGGGTTTGTTAAGACTTAGACTTAGGTTTGGGGTTTGTTAAGACTTAGACTTAGGTTTGGGGTTTGTTAAGACTTAGACTTAGGTTTGGGGTTTGTTAAGACTTAGGCTTAGGTTTGGGGTTTGTTAAGACTTAAACTTAGGTTTGGGGTTTGTTAAGACTTAGACTTAGGTTTGGGGTTTGTTAAGACTTAGGCTTAGGTTTGGGGTTTGTTAAGACTTAGGCTTAGGTTTGGGGTTTGTTAAGACTTAGACTTAGGCTTGAGGTTTGTTAAGACTTAGATTTAGGTTTGGGGTTTGTTAAGACTTAGACTTAGGTTTGGGGTTTGTTAAGACTTAGACTTAGGCTTGAGGTTTGTTAAGACTTAGATTTAGGTTTGGGGTTTGTTAAGACTTAGACTTAGGTTTGGGGTTTGTTAAGACTTAGACTTAGGTTTGGGGTTTGTTAAGACTTAAACTTTTTCTTTAAAATATCCCCACAAGAAAAAAAGGCAGCTAAGTAGATTGGTGAAAAGCACCGTATGAAAGAATATATTATAATAAAGTCGTATTTCTCTCTGTTTGTTTGTTTGTTCACAATTTAGTTAATATATACAAAAGGTAAATTGTTTTATAGACAGCCTCATTACTGAAACGGATTTTATACTTTTATTACTGCATGATTTGTATATATATATAACTAGCGGAGGCGAGGGCGCCCGGCTTTGTCCGGTTGTAAAATACACTTAAATATGATAGTTTATTTTATCAAGATTAGGTATATATTATTATTATAGAGTCGTGATTTCAAAAGTACAAAAAAAAAGGTATTTGGGTGCCATCAGCTAAAATCGAAACCGAAAGCAATACTGTAGCATTCACAGCTGGTTACGTCACCACTGGGCCAATGTGACACGCGTACAAAGCGATTAAAAATTTAAAATTAAAACATAAACTAAGATGAATGTACAAAATGTATAACGATTTTTTTCAATTTTGACCCATTTTTGGCCCCTTAAAAACTATTTGATCCGGCTAAAGACCCATAAAAAAAAACAGTCTATAAAATATCTATGTATGTATGTATGTATGTATGTATGTATGTATGTATGTCTCACAAAATCTTTCGACAAAGGTGACGGATTTTTACGAGATCGGTAGCGTTTTGAAGCTCGACCCCTCAGACGACAAATATCGAAAAATTGGCCAAAAACATCAATTCTTTCACACTCAACTGGGGCACTTTTCTACAGGGAGGGGTCGCTTTTTTCGTCGATATTTTTAAAAGTCATCCCCTCTTTTCGACTGACTAGCCTTAATTTAAACCTACATCACTTCCAGTTTGGCGATGGACGCAACAGCAAGCACGTAACGTTTTTTTTTCACGTTCTTTTCCTCCTTTGCGGTACGGGTTCGAGCCTGCCTGCCTACTACCACTTTTTTTTTTGCTCAACGTACACCTCCAAACATTCGAGTAACGCCGGGCACCCAGGCTAGTTTAATATATGTATCAGTTAATGTATGCTATTTAATATGTGTATTATTTAATATGTTATTTAATATGTTTTATATATGTATTAGTAAATATGTTACTTAATATGTTATTAAGTATGTTACTATGTTGTTTAGTATGTTATTTAATATCTGTATTAATTCATATATTATTTAATATGTTGTTTAATATGTTATTTAATGTATATTTTTTAATATATTATTTAATGTTATTCAATATATTTATTAGGTAATATTTTATTCAATATTTTGTTTAATATGTTATTTAATATATGTGTTCCTTAATATATTATTTAATATACTATTTAATATATTTTCATTAATATATTATATATATAATTATATTATTACTTAATATATTATTTAATGTTATTCAATGTATACATTAAGTAATATTTTATTCAATATTTGGTTTAATACGCTATTTAATATATGTTAATTGGTATGTTATTTTATATATTATTTTGTATGTCATTTAATATGTATATTATTTAATGTGTTATTTAATATGTTATTTAATATAAGTATTAGTTAATATGTTATTTAATATATTGCTTAATATGTGCATTATTTAACGTGACAGCAATGGAGGGATGGTCTGTGTCTGCTTGTAAAAATATTAAAGCATTGCTATGAATGGAATGCACATTTTAAGAGCAAAGTTTGGTCAGTTTAATTGACTTGTTGATCAGACATGATCCGATTTGAGCTATGATGTATTTGGGTTTAATATGCTCGAACAAAATCCAGCAGTAGCGCCGCCATAGAAAGTTAAGGCAATTAATTTTATCATGAAAATAACATCGCTACTCAACATGAATGGAATGCAAACTTTCAGTGCAAATTGTGGTCCATTGAATTGAATCGTTACTCAGACAAATACAATTCAGCAGTTGAGCCGTTATTGAAAGATAACAACACTATCAATTCAAGCCCATGAAAATAAGTAGCACTCAACACGAATGAAATACTAACCTTCGGAGCAAAAGTTGGTCAGTTGAATTGGCTAGCTACTTGACTAGATTTGATCTATGATGTATTTGAGTTGAACATGTTCAAGTAGATCCAACAGTTGAGCCGTTATTGAGAGTTAATAAAACACTCAACTCAAGCTCAAATGTAAGATCTAAGTTCGTCCAAGGATGGAGTACTGTTGCCACATCTGGGCAGGAGCTGCTACAAAGGACTTATCTTGCCTTGATAGAGTTCAAAATAGATTTCGTAGCCTTGTAGGAGATGTCCTTTTTTCTTCCCTGCAACCTCTTTCTCACAGAAGAGATGTAGCGAGTTTGTCTTTGCTTTATTGTTATTTTCATGGCAAGTGCTCGACTGAGCTTCAGTCTATGGTCCCCCCTCGCCAAACTTTCACAAGAAACACTTGTCTAGCAGAAAACACTATCAATAATTCCCCCCACTCTTTATTTGTACCTAAACCTAAACGTAGATTCCATGAGCAAAGCTTCTTTCTTAGAACTGCACACCTGTGGAACTCTCTTCCGTTTTCCTGCTTTCCAGCTGACTACAATATGGTTGTCTTCAAGTCTAATGTAAACAAGTTCTTGATAAGCCGTTCCATATAAGTTAACAAATTTACTGAATTTCCATTACTGGCAATTACTATATTGACCAATTGACTACTGTACACTCTTTAACCCTTATCTACGAGTGGCCTCTGGGCCTTGATAAGTGGTGATGCCTATGTAAAAAAAAAAGTGGGCTCCGTGAGTGAGGCTTAGGGTCTCTGGTAGCCCTTTCTTAAAAGAGAACCAAATACTTTATATGGAAAAATTAAATGGCTGCAGACATTTTTTTTTTTTTACTGAAAGAGAAAAGATACATAACTAAAGGTGTAAAGAGTTTCAGGATGGTTCATGAAAAATAAAGTAAAAAAATAAATTAACAAAAATATGCAACAATCTTTGATTAATCAAAAAGAAAGAATGGTTGTGAACATTATCATTACTTAGTGTCAGAATTTGAAATTAATTTTTTTCATATTCATTTTAGAAATTATCTCGTTAGTGCCCTGTGAAAAATCTTTGCCTTGCTCAGGGGCTCCATGGTGTCCTGAAGTTTGGGAAACTCTGGTTTAGAAAAATGGAGAATGGATATCTTCCACGATGCATCAAGGGAGGTAATCTGTCAGATTTGTGCTATCTAGTCGGCAGTCTAATCATAGAGAGATATACCAGAACAGCTATGCAGTAAATAAGATATCAATTGCTGTAAACACTGATGGCAATACATCTTTATACCGAATCATTCACTCCACAGAGCGAGTCCATGATGAACGACTTTGAATCAATATTTCTGAGATTTGGAGAATGATCAATTACTCAGGGCGAAATACAGTTCATAGAATATGTTCAGACCCCATTTCAACTTTCTGATTTGTTGCTAAAGAGAGAAGCGGATTCTGACAAACTTCTAGAAATTCTTGTTATTGAAGAGCGTATTGTTAACCACTAAAACTATATTTGGAACATTTTACTTTTTTTTTTTTAAATTTTCTCGTCAGTTTGTTCAAGCTGGGGATGGGGTATCCTACCGGATGGCAAACATTTACCTGCTATCTTATATGTTCCAACCGAGAGATCTTTTTTTTCATTGTCCCTTTAAGTGCAATTGTTTGAATCTTGCTTGCACTTGGTTCACCGGGTATATTTTCCAGGTAGTTTTTGAAATTCTTTTTTCATGAGTCCAGTTGCTGCTGTAATCTATTGGAATGATAGAGATCTTCCTAAGATTCCAGTTTCTTTTCATAAGACTTTGGTATTTCATTATATTTCCCTCTCAGCTCTTTTTAACCCAGCATCATTGGGGGACACTGACTTCCACCAAGGTTGCTTCTTTCTCTTTCTTGTCCCATATCACTATGTCAGGTTTAATAGCTCCGTTTTCTAGGTTTGCAGTTGTAGTAATTGCATAGTCATATTGGATGGTGTATGACTTATTTCCAACTGTTCTTTCTGATATACTAGCAGAGGTGCCTGGCGTTGCCCGGGTGTTTAGAGGCATGCGTTGAGTACAAAAAAAAAAGTTGTAGCAGGCAGGGAGACAGGCAGGCTTGAAACTGTGGCGTGAAGGTGGGAAAAAAAGTGAAAGAAAACCTGACATCTTATCTCTACACCACGACGCGATCGGAAGTGTAAAGCGTTAACATTTAACGTAGTCAATCAAAAAGATGACTTGCAGAAATGGCGTTGCTTTTAAACCTCCCATGAATGTCGTTTTTAATGTAGGGGAAAAGCAGTTTCCAAATAAATAGTAATTGTCTCAGTATGAAGGGTTTCCTCTACATTGACTAAAGGACCAATTACAGAACGGATACTACCTGGCCAGAAAGCCAAGCGTCAGGCACTTTCGTTCAATTAGTTTCACTTTATTTATACGAAAAAGATAAACAAACACTTGAAACGAGGGAATTTTTTTAAACTTGATCAAAAAAAAAAAAAAAAATAGAGATGAATTCCGTTTACGAATCTGAGATATTATGATCTCGGAAGTATGCAAAAACTCCCAGAATCTAACCGACGCGAGAACCCCGATGTAAAAAGCCTTTTGTGGACATACACAAACACGCGCGCCCACTTTGCTTGTATATATTAAACTAGCGGGGGTACTCGGCGTTGCCCGGGTGTTTAGAGGTGTGTGTGTGTGTTGGGGATGGGAGGTATATCAAAACAAAAGAATAAGTCTTTATTTTTTCCTACCGGTGTTGTCATTTCTGCATACATTTGCATACGAGCGTCTGTCACATGTTGAGACTGTGCACACACATGCACACACACACACACACACACACACACACTCTCACACACACACATGATAGTTGGTAGCCAAAATGCACTGAGCAATGGGAGTGAAGCTGTCAAAACTGATGTCCCCGGATGTGAATAGGTTAAGTAATTGACCCCCACAGCTGTTGGGGTTGGAACAGCTGCCAAGAAACAGGTCATATACATACAAGAAGGAACGTACAAGCCACCAGTCAGAAAGCTGTTGAATCCGCCTCCTCCTGCCCTTGGGAGTGCGCACATGAAACAAGAAATAAACTAATATTTTTATATTTTTTAACGAATTTTGTGTCGGGAGTTGTTTTATACCTGACAAGAAATCGCCTGCGTTCACCTCAACTACACCACACGTCGACGCTATGTCACATTCATAGGTGTTTGATATAGGTTCTGTGTGGTCTTGCCAATGCACCACATCTCTGTTTTGGCAGCACAAAAGAACATCACTGACCATTTCATGCTTAAGTCATCCTTCTAACAGCAACCGGCAAATCTGAATCTTCTCTCCTTGAACAAGACTTAGGTTTGAGGATGATGTTCATACAGTTGCTCCTTTGTGAGGTGCTGCCCCAAGCAGATGCTAGGAGCAGCTCTTAGGATTCTACTTACACACTGTCAAGTTTTACTCGAAATCTGATGTAAGAATCATGTTTCATTTTGATAAAAAAGATTCCACATTAATTGAATATGGAAATGAAGGAACTCAGTCTTAATCCCTGCTTTGTTTCTTTCAAAGTGCCATTTCATCATAACTTGTCCCCTTCTCAACACATTGATATCATCTAGTGCTTAATATAAGTTCAAT
Organism: Euprymna scolopes; assembly: GCF_053919585.1. NCBI lineage: Eukaryota > Metazoa > Mollusca > Cephalopoda > Sepiida > Sepiolidae > Euprymna > Euprymna scolopes. The sequence goes on along the minus strand of NC_136489.1, from coordinate 123,633,184 downwards.
TGGTTTTTTTTTGCGAAAAATTTGCAATAGGTTCCCCTCCCATTAAGGATCTATTAAGGAGAAAAGAAAAGGATGGGTAACGTTAGCCATCCTCTTATAATTATGACAGCGCCTTTAAGAAATTCGTTTCTTATTGTAGAGCACTTTCAGTTGAATTAAAGTCGGTCAATTATGCTTTTATCCATAGATCATTGTATAACGATTGTTATATAAGGGTGTTATTATTAGACGAAGGTACCACTTGTGTGCGTGTGTTACGTGAGTTCTTATTTAGGTTCTTGTTTGTATTAGAAAGTCTTAGGAGAGATTAGAGTCTTAAGAGTGTTCATGGAAGTAAGAGATCTTTGTGGTTCATGTGTGTGATAATGTTGTGAGATATGGCGACATTAACACGTGTATATAAAAAGAAAGTGAGAGTTTATAAATGAGAGAGATTGCATATAAATACATTTTGAGAAGGTGTTTTCATATCTAGATAGACAGACCGATAGGTTAGCATTTATGCCGATGGATTGACAGGTTGGCATTTATGCTTTGACAGTTCGTATGAACGGAAGTGTTTATATAACATAGACACATATACTTTCTAACACATATATTTTTTAGATGATTAATTTCAAATGGTTTTTACACATAAATAGACAATACCTTTTTCATGTAATGATGGACACAGGAGACGGCAGTTATAAAAACATGATGAGCATTTATTCTTCCACTTGACCGGTTGGTGGCTTTGCGTTCAGGAATTCAAAGGTTCACATTCTAATGTTTCAAAAGTGACCATCTTGCTTCTAGACGATTGAAACCCATGTCTGGACCCAGACTATCGTCTGACTCTGACTCTCTGCCTCCCTTCTTCTGACTTCTCACTAACTAACTAACTAACTAACTCTCACTTCCTATATTGGGAAATCCATGCATGTCCGCCAACGTGACCACAATTCACGTGCCATCAACATGCGCGACCTGCACGTTTCCGAACATTCTGATTTCCCATTTTTTCCTTTGTTGTTTTCACAAAGGAATTCAACCTACATATCTAATTCATTTAACCCATATTTTATTATCCACATTCTTTCTAATAATGAATAGTTTATTTATTATTTATTTCATCAGTATTAACAATTTACTGGACATTCCATTTAAACCTATTGTTCTTTAAAACTTATCTCCAGGGTTCGATTCCTGCTTTCTCTCATTTTATTTTCATTTTAACTAAATCTCTCTATTTTTATACTTACATGAAAAAGGGACAGCCCTTATCATGTAACACGATTAGACCACTGTCTGGCTTACGTAAATGAACATTTAAAATTAAAATGTTTAAATTCAACGTTATTCAACGTGGTTAAGGGTAGCCAAATTGATACAGTCTCTGCTAATCGAGCCAGAGATGTCTCGTGTTGCGGGGTTGAATCACACTGCACTGAAGATTCCCGAAAGGATGAAACACTAGTGTCTGTAGGTATTTACTTATTATAGTAAAAAAGTAATTATATATATATATATATATATATATATATATATATTTTTACATAGGCATAACCACTTATCAAGGTCCAGAGACCACTCGAGGATAAGGATTAAGAGTGTACAGTAGTCAATTGGACAATATAGTAATCGTCAGCAATGGAAATTTGGTAAATTTGTTAACTTAAGTGGAACAGCTCATCAAGAACTTGTTTATGTTGGACTTGAAGACAACCATATTATATATATATATATTATATAAATATATATATATATTAGTGTTGGGACGATTAATCAGAATCAGAATCAGGAATCAGAAAAATCAACAAATTTGGGAGAATCGGAATCAAAACAATTGGTGCCTGTTTTCCGATGCCAAAACGATTCTTTTGATTGTCTTTTTTTTTTTTTTATTAAATTTCGTTTAAAGCAAAATTTTCCAAAATTTTGACTATAATGATAAAATAAAAAACTATTCATTGATTTTAAAATATCAGTAAAGCTAAAATCTACTGATCACCCTTCCAAAAGTGTAATTGTACGTTTACGAAAATATCTGCATATTTAACATGCATTTTTTTTACGGAATTCGGAGAAAATAACAACTCTATAGCTAAATATTTAGAGATATCTAAAGGATTGGAATTGGAATCGGTAATTGTACTGGAATCGGAAATTTAATATGGAATCGCTAATTGTATCAGAATCAGGAAAAATACTGGAATTGTCCCATCGCTAATATATATATATATATATATATATATATATATATATATATATATATATATGTGTGTGTGTGTTTACACACATATTCTCTATTTGTGCCTAAATCTAAATGCAAATTCCGTGAACAAAGCTTCTTTCCTAGAATTGTCTGCATATGTAACTCTGTTCCGCTGGTCTGCTTTCCAGCTGACTAAAGCACGTTCAGTGAACAAGTTCCTGTTGAGCCATTGCCTTAAATAATGAAATTATACCCATCTTTCCTCTACTCACGATTAATTACAAAGCAGAAACCATGGGAATTCCAAGCTACAACTGTACACTCATTAATCTTTATCCTCGTGTGGCCTTTGGGTTTTGATAAGTGCTGACTCCCTTTTTTAAAAAAACAATTTAGCCCTGGTAATATTACAAATTGTTATGACATTTTCTAGCCATCTCGATCCATCCTCCATCACACCAGGTAGATCTTCATCGACGAAGTGTCTTCTTTTAGTTGCTTGACGTAAGTTTGGTGCAGTCTTCCCACTTGAAATTATACCCATCTTTACACCTCGAATGATTACCACATTGTTGTCCTGATGACAACTGTACACACATTAATCCTTATCCTTGAGTGGCCTTTGGATCTTGATAAGTGCTGACTCCCTTGTAAAAAATAAAAAAATTGACATTTTCTAGCTATCTCGCACCATCCACCATCACACCAGGTAAATCTTCGTAGATTCATTGTCTTCTTTTAGTCGCTTGACATAAGTTCAGTGCAGTCTCCCCACTTAACTGAATACTCGTTTTGGCATTCATAAAAGAATAACCTTCACGATTTTTTTTCCTAGCAGTGACCATCAAATCTGGCTCTTCTCTCTCCGATCCAGACTGAAATCTGAGACCGAGAAAGGTGTTTGTATACTATCTTGTGGCGTGCAGTTTTAGTTAAATATGATAAACAAAGAAAGGAAGTCTCGTTTCAACATTAAAACAACAACAACAACAACAACAACAACAACAACTTTATTTGTCATCTTCGTTATTAACGTGTATATAAGAGAGAAACAGGTTAGTAGTTTAGTGTTCTTGTGTGTAAGGATAGATTGAATATTATACCGGCTTGTTGAAGGAGAGAATAGTTCAGTGTACGTGTGTTGTAGTCAGTAGAAGTCGGGATAAAAGATTAGACAGCCCTGAGACGTAGATTAGATAGACCGGTTAACGGAGACAGAAAGAGAAAAGTATACAATGTGTTTACGTGTTGTAATGGGTAGTAGGAGCGTGCGTCTATGTATCGACGTAGGATGATAAAGAAAGTTCGTATGTGGTACCGCATGTGGACAAAGGATTTAAACAGTCCCGTAGCATGAGAAAGAAGGTCGTGTGTGAAGATAGCCGTGTTGGCTCGTGGTACTCACGTTAGCCTGGTGCCAAACCCCAGGTGATTTCTTTGGTCCCAGGCGGTATCTGCTACCGGCCAGCAGGGAAAAGAGAGAGAGAGAGAGAGAGAGAGAGAGAGAGAGAGAGAGAGAGAGAGAGAGAGAGAGAGAGAGAGAGAGAGAGAGAGAGAGAGAGAGCTTGTTGTCGGTTTTACGTCACGTGACTGAGAGTTGGCTTGTGATTGGACAAGCCGGGAAGATGGTAGGATTTAAATATCGAGCCGCGAGATTTCGCCCCTGCCTGTTATTGTATCGATTTTCGACTGTTACACAGTCCCTAGGAGATATTAAAAGCAGGTCTTAGCATTCTAGTGTGCATACCATTAATTTTATTCTTCAAATTTTTTTTGGTAAAACCCCAGGTTCTAGTCCCATATACAAGAACTGATGTAAGAATGGTTCCAAAGAATTCACGTTTCATCTTGGGAAAAAAAAAAAAAAGAAAAAAGATTTGACTTCCAGGTTGCTTTTCACCTTTTCCAGATTCTCACATTTAGTTCGTTCCTCGAGCAATTTTTCTTTGCAACTTCACTGTCAATATTAGCATTAAAAGCTGCAAAGAAAATAAAAACCTCATGAAGATATTTGAGGCAAGTTGCGTTTAGGTGTAGAAACTGAGAATATTTTAAGTAGCAGAATCATATTTCAATCTACTACCTATTGAAGGCCCGCATGAACATAAATAAGACTAAAAAATAAGAGAGTATGGGAGAAGTGGTACTACTTCAACGGCTCGAATTTAAGACTCTTCGAATTATCTCTTTAAGCCTAGTCATATGTTTACTACAAAATTTTACGGCTTGCGATCATGTTTTATTTTGGGCCGTATAAAAGACAAACCAGACTGACTGTCTGGTTCGGTGTCCGACTCACACTGCTAATCTTAATTGTCTCTGGTTGATGTATTATGCATATTATAAACAAGATGCCCCAGCCCCTCGCTATCTGTAGTCATATGAAATGGGGAAGCTACCTTTTAGAAAGTCAGAGGAGTCGAACTGCATTGGAGTCGGATTTTTTTTTGCAGCGCTTTGCAGCTTGTTTTTTTTTTTTTTTTTTTTTTTTTTAGCGGCTTCGAATATCGTACATATAGTCTAATAAAAAAATGATGAAAAAAAAAAAAAATAAAAATGAACTCTTTCTGATTTTATTTCAGCCTTTGGGCCTAATAATGTTTTTTTTTTTTTTGTTTTTTTTTTTTAATTCAATTTTCACCCCAAACAAGGCACAGTGCCACTTTGAAGCAGGGGGCTACTATTAGGGAATTAATTAGCGGGGTCATTATGAAGGGAGAAGAGTAGAAAGATGTTTGTTAACATTACACTTGAACTTCTGCATATCATTGCAGTTGGGAAAGCAGAATCCTGGAAGGGAGTTCCAAAGACCCGCAGCTCTGGGGAAGAAACTATTGGAGTAAAAGGCTTTCTTGCACCTAGGGATCTCTACTGTAAAGGGATGAGACTTAGTAGCTTGTCGGGTTTGTCGGGGGGGGGGTAGTTACGTCGGGGAGGTATAAAAAAATAAATAGTTTTTATAAATTTTTGATTGTCAAATAATTTATGCTGCTTTTTTGTTTTATTTTATTTCTTTTTTCATTTTAAATGTAACTAGCCTGGGTGACTGGCGTTGCCTGGGTGTTTGGAAGTGTGTGTTGAGCAAAAAAAAAAAAAAAAAAAAAAAAAGTGGTAGTAGGCAGGCAGACTCGAACCCTTACCGCGAAGGAGGAAAAGAACGTGAAAAAACAAACAGACAAAAAACATGACGTCTTTGCCGCTGTGTCCATCGCCAAACCCGGAGTGACGAATGTTTAAATTAAGGCTAGACAACCGAAAAGAGAGGATGACTTTCGAAAATATCGGCGAAAAAATCGACCCCTCTCTATAAAAAAGTGCCCAGTTGAGGGCGAAAGAATTAATGTTTTTAGCCAATTTTTTTATATTTGTCGTCCGAAGGGTCGAGCTTCAAAACGATACCGATCTCGTGCAAATCCATCGCCTCTGTCGAAAGTTTTAAGCATACATAATACATACATACATACATACATACATGCATGCATGCATAAATTTAAACAGATAAGTAAGATTTATATTATAGATGTGTTTTAAAAATTTTCAATTAGTTTGGAATTTCAACGGGTTCTGCTTTATAATTTATATAAAAATTTAAAACAAACAAACAAAGAAAACAAAACAAAAGTTATTTAAAAAAAAACAAACAATGTGTTGTGTGTTTAATTTTCATTAAAAAAAAATCTAAATTTTTAAAATTAATTCTTTTTAGTTTTAAAAAGTTAAAAAAAAGAATTTGCTAAAAAAAAATGCGTTTAGATTCGCGTCTTTTGTTTCATTATATATTATATTCATTTTATTTTTTGTTTAATTATAAAAACTAGGTACGGCCAAAAAATGATAAGAAAAACAAGATTTTTTTTTTTACGAATTAAAAATCTATTAAAATCCATTATTCTTGAGCAACCTTTTTTTTTAGAAAGATAACAGCCTGAATTTTATCATATGAAATGCAGAATAGTATAAAACATTTTTACTATTTTTAATAGAATTTTAAATTAAAAAAAAAAACACGATTCACCGCCATTTTTTTATCAATGGATGAACAATTAAATATTTTTTAAAAGCTTTTTGAATCAATTAATCTTTTTTTTTTTATCTAAGTAAGATTTGAGGATGATTTGCTATAAGAATATGGAAAAATATACCTGAATTTCAAATAATTTTATCTTTTATTTCAATATGTAGATTTTCCGAGGCGAAATTTAAAAAAAAAAAAAAATCCAAAATTTAACGTTACTTTTAAATGAACTACAGGCGGCTTTACAGAATTGAAGGACAAAATAAAATAAAAGTTTTTTATATTGATGCCCAAAAACTGCACAATTTTTTACGCCGTTAATTTTGTAAAAAAAAAAAAAAAAAAAAAAAATTGATTAAAATGATGTTATCTTTTTTCTCAGTTTATATTTCATTTTTTAATTTTAAACACAATACAAAAATAAACATCTTAGACCATATAAACAAAAAAAAAAGTAAAATATTTTGCTCTGAATTTATTTTTAGTCATTAATTAACATATGGTTCACAACTCCAGCTCAAAATTGTTCTTACTTGACTTTAATTTTCCCCACAGAATATACCAAATCACTATCACTACAATGGAAGATAAAATAAGTGCATCAAGAGACCGACAAAGATGAAGGCGTCAGCAGCTGCGAACTGAAGAAATAGACCATATCAGATTTCAAAGGAAAAACATAATGAGATAACAAATAACATGGATGAGCCAGATAGCTAGATCTTAGAACGATCGCCATCATTCCAGTAATTATAGGAGCAACCTCACTCACGACAAAAGATTTTCAAAAACTACCTGGCAAATATACTCTGTGAACGAAGTGTAAGAGAGATACAAACATTGCTCTTAATGAGATGCTTAGAATCTTAAAAGATATCCTGGTTAGAGTATTTAAGATAATAAGTGAAATTGTCCTAACTTGACTTTAATTTTCCTGCAGAATATACCAAATCACTACGACTACAATGAGAGATAAATAAGTACAAAGACAAAGGCATCAGCAGCTATGAACTAAAGAATGGGATAATATCAGATTTCAAAGGAGAAACATAACGAGATAAAGAATAAATAACATGAACAAAGAAGGTAGGCAACTTCATCTGGAAAATGAAAAAGCCAGATAACGTGAAAGAAGAAACAATATGAATGAAGTAGAAAGAGCAAATATGCCGTATTATTTTATGGGTGACATGAATTTCATTTACTCATTTTGTAGAGCACTTGGATTTTTTAGTAGAAGCATTGAATTGTTGCCAAAGAGGAAAAGTTTCCTGTCTTAGAAGAATATCCTATTCGACTCGGAAGGTAAGCATTTAATTCCAAAAGCAATATACGCAATTCCAACTCATCATTTTTATTTGCATCATTTGGAGCAAATATAGTCCGCCCTCCTGGAAGAGGTCAGTATTGTTTTCGCTAACAAGTCCAAACCTATAATTATTCCAGTACTCTGCACCCAAATAATCAAGAAGAGAGAAAATATGGACAACTTTACATCTTACACTCATCTAGAGCAACTCAGGTATAGTTTACTAGAAAATAATAAACGTATTCTAAGTGTCTTTGAATACATAGCTTGGGTTATGGAGAATAATCCTTATGCCGAAGCTTACAAAACTATGAGGGCTGTTAAATTATCTATGCCTAAATCAAAACGTAGATTCCATGAACAAAGCTTCTTTCTTAGAACTGCACGCCTGTGGAACTCTGTTCCGTCTGCCTGCTTCCCTCCTGACTACAACTTGGATGTCTTCAAGTCCAACGTAAACAAATTCCTGATGAACCGCCCCCTTAAGTAGACACTCTAAAATATCCACACTAACGTACTGTACTTACATTAACCCTTATCCATGAGTGGCTTCCGGGCCTTGATAAGTGGTGACCACCTTGTAAAAAAAAAAAAAAAGCACGTGCTCTAAGGGAAAATGTACAGCTAATGAGAGTTTTGATGCTTTTCATTACTGGTCCAGATATAAGAAGATTTAATCTTCTATCTATACTCCTATGCATTCGTTTCTCTTTTGTGTGTATTGATATTCATATTAAAAACCCTCTTTTCTATTTATTTAAAAAGAAAATACAATTTTCTTATGTATGGGTCGTAGAATTGCATTCACTAGCAAAAGATCTAGCTAATTTGCATATTTTTTTAAACATTCATTTTAATTAATTCCCTATTAGTATTTTCGGTTTTCTTATGGGATAATCATCTTTAGTTAACTATTACGTGTAATTATATTCATGCAGATATTCTACATGATTTATACTTGCATAATATTTGCGTAAAAAGTGTGCAGTAAACACAAAATTGTTTCCATATATATTTATCTATACGTATATATTTTTGTATTTCTATCTATATATCTATCTATCTATTTATCTATCTATCTATCTATCTATCTATCTATCTAAAAGTGAACGTATCTGTGTGTGTATGTGTGTGTGTGTGTGTGTACATTTCCCTACGTAATAACTCTGTCAATCGTAATTGTACTTGACTCACTGTCTTTAGGTTTTGGTTTCGATCTCATCTCGGGTATTTTTTTTACTTACAAGAAGTGAACTGTTTAGAAAAAAACATAATATTCGCATGCACATGTCTGTTTCTTTCCGTTTTTTTTTTTATTTTTACTTGATTTTTTTTTAAAGAATTTAATGTTACGTTTAATAAATACCGGGTAACACCGGGTACATCTGCTAGTACATATATATATATATATATATATATATATATATATATATATATATATATATATATATATATATGTTCACTATTTTGGGGAAAGAATTCCATCAAAGTGCTCGATTACAAAGAAAAAATGTCAATAATTAAGCTTAATATTTATTTATTTAAACTGTACAGAAGGTTAGAAAAACATTGATACCGTCGGTTTCAAGCCTAACATAAGGCATGGAACTGACGGTACTAATGTTTTCCTGACCTTCTGTGCTGTTTATATATATAAATATATATATCTGTGTGTGTGTGTGTGTGTGTGTGTGTGTGCGTGTGTGTGTGTGTGTCTGATGATACTCCCATCGATTTCGACGTATGAGGTCCACCACAATAACTAAGTTGTTCGGAAATCCACACAGATATTGTTTGTTTAAAATAGTGATGCCTTCGTGTAGAACCAATCACACTTTTCCACACTTTCTGCTAATTTCACTTGGTGCAATGGCTGCCACAAGACAAAGCAAACAGGTCTTACATCAGAATTTTTCCTTCTCCTTGATGCATGTCTTAACGAAGACTGAGGGTACATCTCTCCCAATGGATTAAACACGTCCCCAAATACCAACCTGGAAATTTCTACATCTCGGTGCGGTACGTGTGTACACACACACACACACACACACACACACACACACACACACACACACACACACACACACACACACACACATCATATGTTCTAGAAAAGTGACAATGTGTATGTGTGCGTGAGGACACTTCTCAACCTATATACTCAACGAAATTTTAATCTACAAACTTGAAATTTGGTATCTAGGTTATTCACACATATGAAAAAATCTTAATCCCTTTTCATCCAAACAAAAAGGGCTGCTAAAAGATAAAAAATTAGCGAATTGGTACGTGGTACCGTCGGATTTTTATCTATTTGTCAACTGTTTCATGACTGCGCATGCATGGTCGAGAAACATTACAGCTTCTTTATGTTAAAAGTAAGATTTTTAAAAAAACTTTGTAAATGTCGAGCTGGTGTAATGGTTAGCGTACTTGACTCAAAACTTTAAGTTTTGATTTCGATCTCAGCTCGAGTATTTTTTTTTTTTACTTTGTTTAGAAAAAAAAATAATACTCGCAAGCACATGTTTGAGTTTTTGTATTAATTAAAATATAATATTTATGTGCATTTTACAACCGGGCAATGCTGGGTGGGCTGCTAGTTTTATCTAGTATTCTATAAACGTGAGAATGTGTGTGTGTGTGTGTGTGTGTGTGGCTGAGGATACTTCTCAACCAATGTACTCAACGGATTGTAAATCTACAGACTTAAAAATTAGTATATAGGTTATTCAGACATTTAATCGGTTTTCATTTGGAAAAAAGGGCTTCTAATGGGTCAAAATTGAAAAATTGGGAGTCGTCGAATGTTTCTGTTTGCTAACTGTTTCATGATTGTGCATGCGTGGATGGTTAACATTACAGACTCATTATGCTAAGTATAAGTCGTTTTGAAAACACGTTTTTAAAGAGCGTGTCATGCTGACCGAATCGTAATCGTACTTGACTCACTGTCTTTAGGTTTTGGTTTCGATCTCATCTCGAGTATTTTTTTACTTACAAGAAGTGAACTGTTTAGAAAAAACATAATATTCGCATGCACATGTCTGTTTCTTTCCGTTTTTTTATTTTTACTTCATCTTTTTTTTTAAAGAATTTAATGTTACGTTTAATCAATACCGGGCAACACCGGGTACATCTGCTAGTATCTGTATATATATATATATATATATATATATATATATATAAACACACAGACATGATTTCTGTTGCTGGGGTTCGAGTCTCTCGACTGGCGTTAATCGTGACACCCTGCGCTGATGATTCCTGAAAGGATGAAACACTAGTGTCGTAGGTATTTAATAATTATTATAGTAAATAATAATAATAATAATAAATATATATATATCTATAAAAGTGAACGTGTCTGTGTGTCTGTCTGTGTGTCTGTCTGTGTACATTTCCCTATGCAATAACGCTGTCGATTTTTAGTCTACAGACTCGAAATTTGATATACAGGGTACTGAGATTTGGGAAAATCAATGCGATCGGTTTTTGGCCAGAAATTTGGCGATTAAGGGGTCAAAGTTCAACGATTTGACCTTTGAGAACTCTACTAAACTCCTCCGACAATTTTGGGTCTACGCACTTGAAATTTTAGATATAGGTTCCTTGCACATGGATCTAACTTAATAACGTGATTTGAGCCCAAAAAGTACATTTTAAGGGTTCATAATGGGGGTCAAAGTTAAAAAAAATTGACCTCTGCCGTCTCTTCCAAATTACTCAGACAATTTCTGGTCTAAATATTTGAAATTTTACATAAAGGGTATTCAGAGATAGGGCAAGCTTTTTCATCAGTTTGGGTCGAAAATTTTTAGTTACCAATATATAAATGTATGTATGTATTTATGTATGTTTGCATGTCTGCCTTAAACTTTCAATAGAGGCGACGGATTTTACCAAGATCAGTATCGTTTTAAAGTTTGACCTTTCATAAGACAAATATCGAATAATTGGCTAAAAACATTAATACCTTCCCCTTCAACAAGGCACTTTTCTACATGGGGGTCACTTTTTTCGCCGATATTTTTGAAAGTTATCCTCTTCTTTAGACTGTCTAGCCTTAATTTAAAAAAAATGTCGCTTCCGGTTTGGCGGTGGTCGTAACAGCATAAACGTTAGGTTTTACCTCGTTCTTTTCCTCCTTTGCGGTACAGGTTCGAGCCTGCCTTCCTACTACCACTTTTTTTTTGCTCCACATACACATCCAAACACCCGGGCAACGCCGGACTGAAATGCTAGTGATCTAATAAACAACAAAATAGCTGCAGTATTTGTTGGTGATGATGGTGCTGTACCTGTTGACAGAAATATTATTGTTCACTCACATGGTCAAATAAAACAAAAACATGCAACATAACTCAGAACAGCAAACAAGAGTTTGCAATAAAGTGATAATGCAAGAGTATTACAGTTATTGCTTTGCAATTAGAGATGACTTGAGTATTATCCATAGATCTGGTAAACTATTCTAACAATATGTAGTTGATGCATATGTGAAAGTTGAAGATTGCAGATTGAACTTCATAAGAAGACATCAAAGTCAACTAAGAGCTGCTCAATATTCTGGCTTAATGGATCATTTCGCAAGGAATGAAAATGATGATCCTGGGGTACCAGTTATTCTACCATCTTCATTTTCAGGAAGTCCTAGGAATCTAAAACAACTTTGTTAAGATGCAATGGCAGTTTTCTGTAAATACGGGAAACCAAACCTATTCCTTACATACACATATAATTCAAGATGTCCTTAAATAGTAAACAACTTGGGGCCATCAGAACTTACATAAAATCAACCTGACTTAATATCACGTGTGTATCATGCACATCTAGTGGAACTTTTGAAAGACATTACAGACAGACATGTATTGGGAATTCTATTTGCAAAAGTTTGTTATTGAATTTAAAAAAAAAAAAAAGAAAAAAAAAAGGACTACCACATGATCATAATATTGTGAGATCAAGTTCATCAAACTGATGCAATTGTTTCAGCAGATACCAGTATCTGAAAATCCAGAGTTTCATGATTTAGTTAAGTCTTTAATGGTACATGGTCCAACCTCAATGTAATTGTTTGATTATGTGATAAGATGTTTTTTACTTATATGTGTTTTTAAATTTTCGTCTACCATGGAATTTCCACAGGTTCTACTAGTATATATATTAATATGATAATGTGTGTGTTATTTTCTGTGTCACGCTTACATCTATTTTCTTCCGAGTGACTGTCGTCTGATTGTTATGACCTTCCAATTCTTGTAATAAATAATTTTACCAACAATTCTTCATAATTTTTAGTTTCGGTTTCGATTCAAGCTGGTGCACCCAAGTCATATGGATATATATATATATATATTTTTTTTTTAATCAAAATTTTATGATATATAAGAATCGATGAAAAATTGACGCTATAATAATATATGCAAAATCTGCAAGAATTAAAATATCATATTTAAGTGTACTTTACGACCGGGCTACGCCGGGCATCCCTGCTAGCTTAGATAAATACTTTTGCAGTTTTAATAAAAAAGCTACAATAATATCAGAGCGTCTCCATTTACACTGAACATCTACAAAATGCCAACATTAATATATTACATATGAAAGAGTACCCTCTGGAATTTCCACAGGTCCCGCTAGTTATCATCATCATCATCATCATCATTATTATTATTATTATCATTATTATCATTATGTACTCACTAGGAAGTTTCACACAGATCATCGTCAGTGATTGCTCCCAAGTATTTCCTGATTCTGGGTGAGAATAAGTCTACCCAGATTTCCAGTACTCTCCATCTCTTTTGATAAACTTTGCAAAAGACTTTGTATTGCCACAACATATGCTTACTATTGATTTCTCATTGGTCTTCAGTGGAGGTCTGGTCGGTGCTCTCCTTCCTCATTCTTTCCGTTCTTCTTGACCATCTTTTACAGCTATTTTATGTGGTATCAGCTGAGACTGATAACCTTTTTTCGAGAGGCGGTGGGGGGGGGGGCGCTGAGGGCACAATTTATAAGTTTTCTTGTAGTTTCAGTTCCTTTAGGTTCACGCAGTGTTCCTTCTGATATTTCGTTTTACTTCTATTGCAATTTCCATGTGACTGGTTAGTGTTCACAGTGCATGTGTCTGCATTGATAATTTTCCTTAAGATTTCAGCTGCTTTTATCATTATCGTTCATTGCATAGTCTCAGTTTTCCCTTTGATTCCAATTTCTCTTTTTTCTCCCCAGCTTTTTTTCAGTACTGTTATGATTATTATTTTCTCACTAGGAATAAAAGATTTCTATTTGAGAACAACTTGTTGTGTTATCTGGAGTCTGAGTGACAACAAGCCTCGTCAGATTTCCAGTACTCTCCACCTCTTTAGATAAACTTTACTGATGGATTTGCGGTTTTGCAACAGCCGTTTACCATTGATTTCTTGTTGGCAGCAACCATGGGTCTTCAGTGGAATTTGTGTAATAAGCCTCCCCAAGGTTCCAGTACTCTTTGCACTCATCCAGCGTAGGTCTGGCTAGTGCTTTCTCTCCACAATCTTTCCATCCTCCTTGACCATCCTCACTTATTTAGTGTGGTGTCAGTTTATGGTAACACGCACAAAAAAAAAAAAAAAAAAAAGGCAGTGATGCAGAGTGGTGTTTAACTTAAAATTATACAGTTTCAGGTTTCATGATTCCATGTGATGTTTTTTTTTGTGTTTTATGTCTAGTTTGTGTCTGTAGCTCATGCGTGTTAGTCTCCGCATTCTAGGGTTTTCCTTAATATTTCATCTGCTTTCATGATTGTTATCCATTGAATCTTTTTACCCATCCTTTTGATTCCAATCTCTCCCATTCTTTTTTTCAAAGTTGTTTGGTATTGTTCCTAGCACTCCTACTATTAATGGTGTTATTATTGTTATTGGCTCACAAGGAGCTTTCACACAGGTCTTCAGAGATCTTTCCCTGAAAACAGCCTGTGGTGTTCCCTGGAACCTGAGTGACAACAAGTCTCCCCAGATTTTCCAGTTCTCGCCATCTCTTTCGATAACATTTGGAAATACATTTGCATTATCGCAACAGCTGCTTGCCATTGATTTCTCGTTGGCAGCAGCTATTGGTCTTTGCTGGGATTTGAGTGGCACTAAGCCTCCTCAAGGTCTCAGTTCTCTTCGCACTTATTCGGCTGAGGTCTGGTCAGTTCATCGGTCTTTCCTTCCTTCTTGACTCTATTTGGTTATTTGGTCTTGCTCTTTTTTTGGGGGGGGGGGCGAGGCAGTGATGTGGCAATGGGTGTAGGGTTGGGTTAGAGAACTTAGATATGCGGTTTCAGTGTTCTTGGTTCCATGTAGTGTTTCATGTTTTGCCTTTACAGCAGTTTGTCTGGCTCGCACTTGTTGCTTCTGTGTGTTAGTTTCCACATTCAAGGGTTTTTCTTAATATTTCAGATTATGCAATGCATAAAATATAATGTCTCAAAATGTTTAACTTAGATCACAATAGCAATGCATCTGACAAAATAATATTTTATTATCGGGACCTGTGGAAATTCCACAGGAGACTGATTCGTATGTAATATATTTATGTTGGGATTCTGTAAATATTCAGTGTAAATGGTGACGCTCTGATATTATTGTAGCTGTTTTGTTAAAACTGCAAAAGTATTTATCCAAGCTAGCAGGGACACCCGGCGTAGCCAGGTCAGAAAAAATACACTTAAATATGATATTTTAATTCTTGCATATTTTGTATATATTATTATTGCGATTTCAAAATAAAAAATATATCTATATGACTTGAGTCTATCAGCTTCAATCAAAACCGAATCTCAAACTTATGAATATATATATATATATATATATATATATATATATATATATATATATATATATATATATATATATATATAACTTTAGTTCCTTCAGCTATAATCGAAACCGAGACCAAAACTTATGAAGAATTCTTGATAAAATTATTTATAAAAAAGAAATAGATTACTAAGGTGCCATCAGTTAAAATCGAAATCGAAACCAAGATCTATGAAGAATTCTTGATAAAAATATTTAAAAAATAGATTATTGGGGTGCCATTAGCTATAATCAAAACGGAAACCAGATCTTATGAGGAATTCTTGGTAAAATTATTTATTACAAGAAATGGAAGTACATAACAATTAAATGACCCAGATGTAAGCGTGACACAGGAAATAACACACACGCTATCGTATTAATATATAGATTCTGACTCATAATTTTCATTGGTGCATGTTCTCAAGAAGAATACATTTAAATTTGATGTACTTTTTTTTTTTTTTTAAATATAATTTCAAACAGCATAATGTTGCGGGGAATTTGTTTTTATAAAAATTAATGTTTGGATGATTAATTGAATCAGAATCGGGAATCAGAAAAATCGCAACTTTTTTTGGAGGTGGGAGATATCGAAATCGGAAAAATTTGTGCTTATTTTTCGATGCTAAAAACGATTCTTTTGATTGTTTTTTTTAATTATTTCAAAACTTAATGTCCATTGCTAGTACTAATCATGGATAAATATTGATTTTGAACTAACAGTAAAACTAAAATTTATAGATCACCCCCCTCCCCCCCGACTTTTACAAATGTATTTTTACATTTGCAAAAATATATGCACATATCATATTGATTTTTACTGCTATCCGAAAATAAAACAATAAAAAACTAAATATTTTGAGGTTAAAAGAATCGCTATCAGATTGGAATCATCCCGACCCATCACTACTAAAAATACAGGTGCACTGCACAACATATGATGAAAGAATGATCAAGCTGTTTATCATGAAATATTGGAGAAAATACGTCAGTTGCTTGCGAAATATTTTCAATGTGTATATTGATGTTATATTAAAAATGTTAATGTCTGTGCAAAAAAAAAAACAAAAAAAAAAGAAAGAAAAGAAAGGTTTTATTGCTAATTCCTTTCAAAATTGGCAGGCAATTAGGCGTTATTACGCCTATTTAAATATGGCATGTTGCTAACGGAGATTTAGTATCTGTCTGTCATAAGACGGTACTATACTATTACTATTTTGAATGCACAATTCAAACTAAGGTACTATCTTAAAATGCTATATTCAGGAAGGAGGGTACTGTATTATCTGTTCTGTTTTCATGAGACCATCCTCCCAAGCATTGCATCCTCCTTTGAAGGAGTAGTGTAATATATGTTTGTTCATCATGATACTATCCTCCCAGGCATTGCCTCTTCTTTGGTGGAGTACTGTAGTATATGTCTGTTTATCATGATACCATCCTCCCAGGCATTGCCTCCTCCTTTGGGGGAATAGTATAGTATATATTTGTTCATAATGATATCATCCTCCCAGGCATTGCCTCCTCTTTGGTGGAGCACTTTAGTATATGTTCGTTCATCATGATACCATCCTCCTAGGCATTGCCTCCTCCTTTGGGGGAGTAGTGTAGTCTAAATTTGTTCATCGTGAAACCATCCTCTCAGGCATTGCCTCCTCCTTTGGGGGAATAGTATAGTATATGCTTGTTCATCATGAAATCATCCTCCCAAGCATTGCCTCCTTCTTTGGGGGAATACTATAGTATATGCTTGTTTGTCATGATATCATCCTCCCAGGCATTGCCTCCTCATTTGGTGGAGTAGTAAAGCATATGTTCGTTCATGATGATACTATTCTGGGGATAGGGGTGTAATCTAGTATCTGTTCTGCAGTTATAACATCCTCCCAGGGTTTATCCTCTCTTTTTTGGAGGTGGGGTGGATAAATTAGTATCTGTTCTGTTGTTATGGTACCATCTCCTCAGTCATACTTCCTCCTTTGAGGATTTGGGTAGTGTAGTTTATGTTCGTTTGTCACGATACTATCCTCCTAGGCATTATCTCTTTCTTTGGGGGGCAGTGTAGTATATCTTAGTTCGTCATATACACTAGCAACGTTATATGAACAAAGAGAGCATGTTATAATTTTTTCATGTGAGTCATGATCGATTCATCACTTTTGGTACTGGTGACCAAGGAATGGCAACCGGTTGTTTTTTTTATTTTCTTAATCAGCCAATCATATTCTTGTAAGGAGGAACCCGGATGTATTCATATTCATAACTAAGGCTATGACAACAGCATATTCTTTTCATTGTTTTGATTCTCAGGTATTTTTTTTTTTTTAACATAGGCATCACCACTTATCAAGGCCAAGAGGTCACTCGAGGATAAGGGTTAAAGAGTGCACAGTAGAAACTGGACAATATAGTAACCGTTAGTAATGGAGATTCGGTAAATTTGTTAACTTATATGGAACGGCTCATCAAAAACTTGTTTAGGTTAGACTTGAACACAACCATATTGTAGTCAGCCGGAAAGCAGGAAAACGGAAGACAATTCCACAGGTGTGCAGTTCTAAGAAAGAAGCTTTGCTCATGGAACCTACGTTTAGGTTTAGCCACAGATAAAGAGTGGGGGGAATTAGTGATAATGTTTTCTGCTAGACGGGTGTTTCTTGTGAAAGTGTGGAGAGGGGAGATCATAGAATGGAACTCAGTCGAGCACTTGCTATGAAAATAACGATAAAACAGAGACAAACTCGCAACATCTCTTCTGTGAAAAAGAGGTTGCAGGGAAGAGAAAAGGACATCCCCTACTTGTAGACTACGAAGTCTATTTTGAACTCTATCAAGGCAGGATAAGTCCTTTCTAGCAGCTCCTGCCCAGATGTGACAACAGTACTCCATCCTTGGACGTACCTGACTCCTATATAGATAGAGAATTGTATCAGTAATGAGATATCTACTGGATCGATAAAAGGATTCCGCCATTTACAATAAATGCCTTAACGAATCTTGTTTTCCCGACTGCTGGAAAACCGCCTCTGTGGTACCAGTCTTCAAGAATTCTGGTGAAAGAACTGACCCACTAAATTATCGCCCCATTAGCCTCCTCCCGCTTTTCGCCAAAATTTTTGAGTCCTTAATTAATCAAGTCCTAGTCCAGCACCGAACAGCTGCTAAACTCCTGACTGACAAACAATATGGATTCAGGCAAGCCCGTTCAACAGCAGATATCTTAACTGTAGTTTCTGAACGTATATATCGTTCATTGGATAAAACAGGGGAGGGTAGAGCGGTGGCCCTTGATATATCTAAGGCTTTTTACAGGGTATGGCACGATGGTCTTCTAAGGAAAATTAGATCATATGGAATCACTGGAAGAATTCATAACGTAATTAAATCCTTCTTAAGTAATAGAAAAATCAAAGTTGTCCTCGACGGTCGTACATCCAAACAATATGACATAAATGCGGGAGTACCTCAGGGGTCTATCCTTGGACCTCTATTGTTCCTGATATTCATAAACGACCTCCCTGATAAAATTGTTTCGGAGATGGGTATATTTGCCGATGACACCACTCTCTATAACAGATATGAGGGGAAAACAAATGAACACATATCCAAGAAAATGGCAGAAACACTAGAGGATGACCTCCAATCCGTAGTGGAATGGGGACAAAAATGGTTGGTCTCATTCAATGCTGCTAAGACTAAGCTTGTTTCCTTCAATAACTACAAGAAACCTTCTCTACCACCAATAGCAATGGCCAAGAACACATTGCCTGAAAGTACTTCTTTTAAACTCCTCGGCCTAACGTTTACAGGGAATATGAACTGGAATAGATACATTGAGAGCATTGCCAAGGCTGCTGCAAGGAAGGTTGGCTCCCTCTACTGTGCTAGAAAACTACTTACGCCTGCCAGTATCCTATACCTCTATAAGGCAACCATTCGCCCATGTATGGAGTACTGTTGTCACATCTGGGCTGGTGCATCTGCTGCTTGTCTCTCGCTCCTGGACAGGGTTCAAAAAAGAGTCGCCAACCTGATAGGTCCTGAACTGTCATCTAGGCTTCAACCTCTGTCCCATCGACGAGATGTTGCATCCCTCTGCCTGTTCTACAAATACTTCAATGGTGAATGCTCTGACGAACTGCAAACACTTGTACCTCCTCGACGTAACTACCCCCGACAAACCCGACAAGCTACTAAGTCTCATCCCTTTACAGTAGAGATCCCTAGGTGCAAGAAAGCCTTTTACTCCAATAGTTTCTTCCCCAGAACTGCGGGTCTTTGGAACTCCCTTCCGGGATTCTGTTTTCCCAACTGCAATGATATGCAGAAGTTCAAGTGTAATGTTAACAAACATCTTTCTACTCTTCTCCCTTCATAATGACCCCGCTAATTAATTCCCCCTGCTTCAAAGTGGCACTGTGCCTTGTTTGGGGTGAAAATTGAATAAAAAAAAAATAAAAAATTTTTTCCAGCGGCCTTGGCAACGGATTTAATGTATGTGTTCCATTTAAGATCAGGAGTAAAGGTCAAGCCAAGAAACTTGTAAAAACACGAGGCCTCCCGAAGACGAGAGCCATTCACTTCAATTGATGCCAGATGGGGATCAGAGTGTTTATGATGTAAAGATAAAAGCTTGGTTTTAGATGCATTAAAAGTAATAAACCACCTCTTTCCCCATTGGACGACTTGCTTAAGATCAGAGGAGAGAGAATTGGAGAGAACTTGGTCGTTTACGGTATTAGATGTGCTACCATAGATGGTAGTGTCATCAGCATAGATGTCAACGAATGACGTAAGGATGTGATTTGGAAGATCGTTAATATAGATCAGGAAGAGAGTTGGGCCCAGGATGGACCCCTGCGGGACTCCAGCATTAATACTAAGAGCTTCTGACTTCTGACCATCAACCACTACTCTTATGAACCTATCAGAGAGAAATGATTTAATAATTGAGAAGACATTTCCAGCTATACCATAGCTGGAGATCTTGTGAAGTAAACCTTTATGCCATACTCTATCAAAGGCTTTTGATATGTCGAGAGCAATTGCCCTAGAAAGGATGCCTCCGTCGAGAGATTTGCTAATCCTATGAGATATAACTGTAAACACATCTGCTGTTGATCTAGCAGAACAGAAACCATATTGCGTGTCACTAAGAAGGTTATTTTTGTTGAGATGGTTGATTATTTTTGTTGAGATGGTTGATTACTTCTCTATTTAACACAAATTCCAGCAACTTACTCATGACGCACAGGAGACTTATTGATATATATCCATTAATATCTTATGTTTTTATGTAGAGTGATTTGGTTCTCGGTTGATTAATTGTGTCTAATCGTGTCGGATATATACTCGAGAGTCAAAACAATAAAAAGAATATGCTGTTGTCAAAGCCCTATTCATAATCTCGTACCTTTACCTAAATTTTTCCGTGAAATTTAGCTTCAATATTTTCTCTTTTGGGAGTTTAGACATAACCGATTAATTTTTCTTTTTCTAAATCTTTTGGTTTTTTTTCTCAATCCTCCTGGTAATCATGACGTTTGACATACTAGTATTCCTGGCCTTGATTTCTGGGAACCACCATTGGCGATTGTTGACTTAGAGAAATGGGAATTTCAAATGCGTCCTACAAGACTTCCATGAGAATATCTTCTGTATTTTCCGTGACCTTTGTCGTGTGTCTGATTCTCAATGGATTCCAATGTCTTTTGCACGGAAATTATTTTTGTTTCATGTCCAATTCTTTTGATTATTATTATTTATTATCAATATATGTTTCCATCTCTAAAATTCAGACAGTTACTGAATCTAACTTCAAATCTCTTCTACAGGGTAGAACGATAAAATTGTCGCCCTAGAAAAGACGACACGATTCCATTTCAGTTTGATGAAAACCGGTTTTCTTTCTTTTTTTTTTTTTGCAGACCATCTACTAATTGGCCAGTTATGTACAAATCTCAAGAGCGATAGGAGCCTTCTATCATGTCTGAAAGTGACACAATGTTCAATGAGTGAGATCGGAGATGCACCACTGTACAACACATGCTCTCTACCGATCTAAGTTATGACAACAGGACCATTGCCAGCACCCTCAAAATGCAAATCCGGATTATTACACGCTTAAGAGAACAGCTCAACACATCAGACAACTCACGATTATGGTCTTTGGTGTGGTTTCAAGTGTGGGTCACATCTTACCACCTCACATCTTCAAAATCGGCCTGAAAGTCAACACCAAAGTGTACCTGGATGTGCTGAAAAGTGTGGCGATCCTCTGGTGCAATCAGGTGGCCACTGGTAGACGTTGGGTGTGGCAGCAGGACTCGGCATCAGCCCACATGCAAAGAGACCCAGGCTTGGTTTCAGAAGGAGTGCTACGACTTTGTACCCTTCTCTTACTGACCCTCCCTTTTCCCCTGACCTGAACCCGTTGGACTACTTTGTTTGGTCATACATCGAGAACATCACCAACAAGACGTCCCACAACACCAAAGCCAGCCCGATCGCTGCCATCCGCCGAGTATTCACTGAGCTCCCGCCAGTGCTTGTGGAAAAGGCATGCTCCCAGTTCCGAACCAGTATCTAGGCGATGACTGAGGCTGAAGGCGGCTACATTGAATAGATGTCAGCTCTACTACATAATCAAGTTATCTGAATTGATTTTTTTCAATAAAAGTTTTCAAATAAAGCTGTAGTGTTGTTTACTTTAGGGCGACAAATTCATCGTTCCCCCCGGTAGATATCGGTTGGACTTTGGATGCGTGTGTGAAACCATTGGGGAAAACAACCTCCTAACCTCTAACGTCCACATCTACATGGTGTTTTTCCGAACTGGCCCAAGCCATGACCTGTCTTCCATTGTGTCTAACTCACAACTATCCTCAACTGAACACTGCCCTTAACTGTCGCAAACCACAAAACTGCCCATAAACAGTCCCTAACTGTTGTAAGCTTTCGTAAAACTCACTGCCACTCCTAAAACTGTCCGCAAAATAACTCTAAACATATTGGTCTCTTTTATTCGTTTTAAAATATTCTCATATTCATTGCATCCGATTAACTTTGCCAGTTCTATGTCGCTTCACAAATTTCTCTTGAAATACTTAAAACCAAAAACTGAAATAATAAACATTTCATTCAAAAGTTTCTTGTAAGCACAAGATTAAAACTTTGCATTTATTCGCATAGATAGATAACACAGTAAGTTCATATTTACTGATTTGTATACGTGGTTGTTTTGGGAAAATTTATGGATACACGGAGATTAAAAAAAAACCCAAAAAAACTTCTTTTGTTTGTCCGTTTTTGTTCATATATCACACCAATTCAACTGCCGGTTCCCTGCATTGCTAAAAACTACCTTTTCTTTTTATAAACATTAACATCTTGGTCATGGTGATACAAATATTAAACAAGTATTTAATGAAATCAAAAGAAAGAAGAAATCAATTCGCCTGAGAAAAACATGGCGCTAATGAAAGAAAGGAAGTGAGGAAAGAGAGGAAGTGAGTAAGAGAGACAGCAAGGCACACCCCTCTCTTTTCTCTTCTCGATGTTGCCCGTCAGAAAAAATTGTAGAGATTGATGTTAGATGAAAGGTTGTAGTTAGTTATACTTTTTTATTAAATCATTTTAACTAATTATATTTAATATTAGCAAAACTAATATATACTGACATAATAATTCAATAAAATTATAAATGTATAACAGTAGATATTATTTTATTATGAACAGTTTCAAATGTGTCCCTCAGAATTGTTTGAACTATTCCATGCTTCCTTTGTGCCAGCTCGTTTGATTCGTTGGTCCAGTGGTCTCCATCAATTCGTTGTTTTAATACATCATTGTAATACAACTTCCTATTTCAGTAGCTTCTTTCCAAGGACAGCAAGATTGCGGAACTCTCTTCCTGCTCATTGTTTCCCTTCTACCTATAGCCTTGGTCTTTTACAAGACTAAGGTCAATAGCCTTTGCGATAATCATCTTTAGTTCTTGCTAACTCCTTGCATCAAGTGGCTTCATGCCTTGTCTCGAGCGAGGTCCATAAGAAAATCTTATTTAGTGTTCTGCTAGGATCCACCTAACTAGCATATGTGGAGTGTCATGGTACCGTAAAGACGGGAGAGACCCAACGAGAGACCCACTGAGAGACTCAGAGAGACACAAAATCGAGAGTCGACGACCACCCAGCCGACACCTTCTCCAGGGACAGTCTTCCCATGACTATACCAATGAAATCTATGTAAATATTGTATATACTTTCTTGCTATCAATATATCTATTCTATTTTTGTGTTGTAGTTATTGATTTCTATGTTTTCATCGATCTTCAACACTTTAATATTTATTTACGAAATTATATGTGTGTGTGTGCGCCCGCACGCGTGTACTTTTTACTCATTTTCACCCCAAACAAAACACATTACCACTTGAGTCGTACGGGGTTACAATTTTGAATCTTGTCTAACGGGAGACCGAGGGAAACTGAGCAGCGAAATGGCTGTCCACATTTAAGTAAAACTTTTACAGGTTAGTACAACCAGAGTTCCTTGAGCCATAATTGAAATCAAAATCCAAACTTATGAAGAATTCTTGATAAAATCATTTCTAAAAAAATAAATAAAATCATTTCTAAAAAATAGATTACTGGAGTGCCATTAATTATAATCGAAACCGAAACAAAAATTTATATATATATATATATATATATATATATATATATATATATATATATATATATATATATATATATATATATGTTCTACTTTACTTCTGTGTTGTAGTTATTTATTTCTGTGTGTTCAGTCGATCTTCAACGTGTAGTCATGCAGGCAATTGTCTTTGCATCTTTCGTCGGTGCTATAGGGGGAAGGGGGACCCCCAAAAAAAACAAAAGCTAAATGGAGGCCATCTAGAACATATGCTGTAGAACGGAGAAAAGAAAAGTCAAAGAGCCTAGTGTTTTGATGTGATGTACTTCGAAATAATCTGTTATATTTATCGATTTCAATAACGGTGACCTGTTATATGGTAATATAACTATGAAAAAAATGAGAAAAATCTTTTGTATATAATCGATAGACTAATTGTAACTACCCAGTGTTGCCCGGAATTAAAAAAAAAAAATTTATTTTTATTTCACATTTTTTTTTTTAAATCTAGAAGGTGGAACAATAAAACTTTCGCCCTAAAAAAGGACATGATTCCATTTCCGTTTGATGAAAACCAGTTTTCTTCATTTTTTCTTTTTATTACAGACCATCTACTAGTTGGTTAGGTGTGTACAAATACCAAGAGCAATAGGAGCCTTCTATCGTGCCTGAAAGTGACACAATGTTCAACGAATGGGACAGGAGATGCGCCGCTGTACAACTGATGCTCTCTATCGATCCAAGTTATGACAACTGGACCATTGCCAGCACCCTCAAAATGCAAATCTGGACGGTTTAACACTTGAGGGTACAGATCAATGCATCTTACGACCCACGGTTATGGTTTTTGTTGTGGGTGCAAGTGAGCGCCACATCATGCCACCTCACGTCTTTAAAGTCGGATTGAAAGTCAATACAAAAATGCACCTGAATGTGCTGAAGAGTGTGGTGATCCCCTGGTGCAATCAGGTGACCGTTGGTAAACCCTGGGTGTGGTAGCAGCACTTGGCGCCGGCCCACAAGTTCAAAGAGACCCAGGTTTGGCTTCAGAAGGAGTGCTACAATTTTGTACTCTTCTCTTATGGCCCCCACCTCCCTCGACCTGAACCCACCTGACTACTTCGTTTGATCATACGTCGAGTACATCAGCAACATGACGTCCCTGAATACCAAAGCCAACCTGATCGCCGCCATATGCTGAGTATTTGCTGAGATTCCGCCAGTGCTTGTGAAAAAGGCATGCTCCCAGTTCCGGACCTGTATTGAGGCGATGATTGAGGCTGAAGGCTGTTACATTGAATAGATGTCAGCTTTACTACACAATCAAGTTAGCTGAATTGGGAACAGTCAGTAGAACAGCCCCTCGAGTGATTGTTGCAAGTGATAACTTTAGTTACGGACACACCTTAGACAAGTAAAAAGGTACAGTGACAAAGATGACTACAGACACCCCTCCCCATTTTTTGAGTTGACCTTGTGCCTAATTGTTTATTTTTTGTTTAACATTTATAATTTCTACATTTGCAGAAAATAAATGATAAAAACCGCAAAGTGTAGTATCTGTTGTGATACCACACTTCACCTTTTCTGTCCTCAGTCAATAAAGGAGAAATCCTTCATGATTGAGACAATTTTTATGTTTGTTCCATCCAGAGTACCCATTTTCGGGGAGCTGGATTTTCCTCACATTAAAAACCGACATTGTGTCTAACTCTGCCCTCGTGGAGAGGCAAGTAAACACACACACACACACACACACATACACACACACACACACACACACACACATGCGAAATTGTCTCATCATATATTAATGCTTATATTAAAATTGAATAGTTTTGTTTGTTTTAAAAAATTAAATGTGAGAATCCCTAATTATTTTGCTGCTTTTGAATGAACCAATTTGTTTTTACCCACTTCTCCTCCACTTACCCTTTATTCCTAACATATACTTTTGTAGATATGTACATCCGCACTACACAATTCAGGTTATCTGAAGATATCGGCTTCCTGAACTAAATGCACCAAACATTGATGCTCTTGCTTTTTCCCTTCCTCCTTTACAAAACTCAATCATGTTCTGCAAAACCAAAAACAAAAAGTCCTGGATATGACCTTAAACTATATCCGATGGTGAGGCCCCAGCTTGCGAGCTTTGGGGAGTGTGGAGCCACCCTTTAATTGCAATTGCTCCCAGGTCCACTCTGACTCGGAGTGGTAGTAAACTGTTAGGGTCCCAACTATGGGTTGAATAGAAACCGACTTGAAAAAAAAAAACAAAACAAAAACAAATATATTCTATTAAAGAAATTTTCTTCAAAATCACTGGATTTGGCATTAAATAACATGAAAAGGGTTGATATGCCGTAAAACAAAACCAACCAACCAACCAACCAACCAAAAACAAAAATCAATTTTTTCTACAAACCAAGTCAAACCAAATGCAATGAATTAATATTGAAAGATATAAAGAACTTGAAGCTTAAGAATTTTTGCCGAAATGATTGCACTCAAAAATTACCGGCTTCTGCATTAAATAACCCAGAAAAGGATTGATATGCCGTAAAAAGAAAATAATCAAACGATTACACAATTGATGTAAATATCTACACAATACTTTTGTTATTCTCGTAGAAAACAAGTCGAGTAATGAAAAGACGTGAGACAATTGGAATTTGAATGTTTGTATGCAACGCTTGTCGCATATTTACTCCCTGTCTTCCTTTGAAAGAAGAAAAAACGAGGGAAGGAGGGGGGGGGGTGAAGATGATGGGTATATGGAGGGAGGTATTAAAAAAAAAAAAAAAAGGATGACGACGTATCTGTAGGTAAGAAGGGATACAGAGTAACACGGAATTGTGGGATTCGGATTAAATTTGTATGCATTAGGCGGGAAGCAAAAAATTTAAACAATAAATAAAAAAGCATGAAAAAAAAAAGACTAACAGCAAAAAAAAAAAAAGAAAGAAAATGAACAAACTAAAAAAAAAAAAACTAACGACAACAAAAAAAGAAAAAAAAAAGAAAGAAAACGAAGAAAAACGAACA
Source organism: Euprymna scolopes (assembly GCF_053919585.1). Classification (NCBI taxonomy): domain Eukaryota; kingdom Metazoa; phylum Mollusca; class Cephalopoda; order Sepiida; family Sepiolidae; genus Euprymna; species Euprymna scolopes. The sequence continues at coordinate 123,606,129 of NC_136489.1, read as the reverse complement.
AACTAAGAAAAACATAAAATGAAAAACTATGGATTTATCTGAAACACTTTCTTTTTTTTTTCCTCCACAACTGATCACTCCTGTTAAATAGCTCGGCTTAGCATATGGCAATACGATGGATTGCTTATACCCTGAAGAACCTAACAAAACAAGATCTATCGCCTATTGCTATGTTTCAGACTACATTCTTTGACTGCTAACTGATCAACTGATTTTTGACTCTCTACCAAATACTGACAAAATGTCACCCAGTTCATCATTTTGTATTTATTACTAGGGCTAGGACAGCAGAATATTCTTTTCATTATTTTGACTCTCAAGTGTATATCATTTAATATCTTATATGCTTTTATACAGAGTGATGTGGTTCTCGGTTCATTAACTGTGTCTAGCTGTGTCGGATATATACTCGAGAGTCAAAACAATGATAGGAATATTCTGTTGTCATAGTCCTATTCATTACTTACATTATTAAGTACCATTTTTCGAATACTGATTCATCAATAATATAAATCTCACCTGTCTGTTTGAATGTAGGTATGTATATATGCCTAAAACTTTGGACAGAGGCGACAGATTTTCACGAGATCAGTATCATTTTGAAGCTTGACGTCTCGGACTACAAATATCGAAAAATTGACCAAAAACATTAATTCCTTCACCCTCAGTTTTCTACAAGAAAGGGTCGATTTTTGCAAGTCATCGTATCGGTTGGATTGAGTTTGCCTAATTTTAACATTCTGAACTTCTGGACGCGTCATGGAGTAGTGGTAAGACGTCAGATTTTCTTTCACTTACTTTTCCACCTTCCCGTCACGGGTTCGAGCCTGCCTGCTTACTACCACTTTTTTTTTTTTTTTTTTGCTCAACCCACACCACCTCCAAACACCCGGGCAACGTCGGGCACACTGGATATATATATATATATATATATATATATATATATATATATATACACACACACACACACACACACACACACACACACACACACACACATACATATATATATATATATATATATATATATATATATATATATATACTAGTAAAAGTACCCGTCGTTGATTGGGTTCAAAAACAGCCTACAGAAAATGGACTCTGATTTATGAAATTATGATAGGTTATGAAAAGAAAGGGTTGTAAAGAGATAGTTTCGAATTTGGAGGTATCAAAACCAAAGCAAAATATGATTAAAGTAAAAATAAAATAGATAAACCCCATAATTTATTATACCATACCTGTTCACACTGAAACACTTATCACAATATTCTGTGGATCTATATTAAAAAAACTTGTTAAACTTTGTGACATATTTCCATTCTATGGAGGTCAGGCGCGAACGGACACCCAATAATTTTATTATACCATATTTCTTCAAATTGAAACATTGTTATCAAAGTATACTTACGCAGATAGATATGAAAAGTCTTTATTAAAGTTTGTGCCTATTTCCATTCTATGGAGGCCAAGCGCGAACGCAGACACCACAATTTTATTATACCATCCCTATTTAAGTTAAAACATACTTACCAAAGTATTATGTACATCTGTATCAAAAACACTTGTAAACGTTTTTTTTTAATTTAAAATTTTTTTATTTCCATACTTTGTGGACCAGGCGCGAACATAGACCCCACAATTTTAATGAATCGTCATTATGCCAGATCAAACATACCTAATCCTGTGTCTCGATACATGTTCTATTATTATATGTAATCAGTTTTCTATAATAGTCAACCATATAGGAGCCTATTCGTGACCAGACACACACACAGACGTTTAGCTTTATATATATATATATATATATATATATATATATATATATATATATATATATATATATATATATATATATATATATATAATAGTACTGGTGTAAGATGTAAGATCAGTTAGAGGATTTATCAATTTTTAAGACCGAAGTTGTGTGTGTCGCAATTTTATTGAAGTCGAAAGTAGGAGTGTATCCGCAGGATCGTTAAAGGTAAATTTAACGGGATCGCCGATTAATAGATAGGTTTCACCAATCCACATATTTACATAAAAGAAAATAAATAAAAATGTATTCCGTCTGAGTGGTCATCAGTTTCTGAATTCACGTAAGGGTCACCACATATAGGAGGATATGAGTCGGGGTTCACCACTTATAGGAAATGTGGTTTGGTAGAATAACCAGTTTATAATTGGGATTTATCAATTTTTAGGACCGAGGTTGTGCGTGCTGCAATTTTATTGAAGTCGAAAGTAGGAATGTATCCGCAGGACCATTAAAAGTAAATTTAAAGAGATCACCGAGTAATAGAAAGTTTTCGCTAATCCACATTCCTACATAATAAAATAAAAATGAAATCTGGAAAACAACGATACTCGACAAAGAACACGAAATCACTGTATCAACATGAAATAGACATTTACGTGTCAAGAATATTAGTTTAAATTGTTCCAATATAAGTGTTTTCTTGTATGGAATGTTCATAAAGAAGGATTAATGAAGTGAGGAGTTTGTGAGAATAGAAATAATAATGTTTGGATTTTCCCAACTTTGGATGGTAACAAAATAATGTGACGTCAACAAGAAGAAAGGAACACAAACAGAAATGAAAATTTTTATAAAAAAACTTGTATTGATAGGAAAGAGAAGGAAGAAAGAATGTTGCCTTGCAAAAACAGTCGATGTTCGTTTCCTGGGGAGCTTTGGCCGAGTTGAAGAAAAAAAAGGAAACCGTGATTTCTTTGGTGCTGCAATTGCTGTCAAAACTTCTCACACGTGTCTGGTATGAATAGCGGAGAAAGCTGACAGACACGTGTTGTGATGCCCGACAAGCAAAAAGAGGTAGAGAATTCAAAGAAACCGCTTTTGGGGGAGGGGGGAGGAATCTAAAAGGGAAGCCTGTGATTGGTCGTTTTTCATCCAATCACAGGGCACCCAGTTAGTGACTCCTTAATAATTCCAATAATAAACAACATTTATTTACATGTTAAGAATATTAGTTTAAAGCGTTCCAACATAAATGATTTCTTGTATGGAATTTTTATAATGAAAGATTAATGAAGTTAGGATTTTGTGTGAATAACACGAGGTTTGAAATTACTGATTTCTGTGTGATAAGTGTGCAGCAGTACGTGGGCTTAAAGTTAATGTGGTCATTTTCTGAGGAATATGTGATTATCTGTGTGTGTGTGTGTGTGTGTGTGTGTGTTTTCATATCATAAGAGCAGCAGTTTGAAAAAAAAAAATTGTGTAAAGGAAGACCTAAATTCTCGTTCGGTGTGGTAACTTTCCATGATGGGAATTAAAGTTCATGTGCATTGGGCGGAATATCAGGACGTCTTTTAAGTCTCCTGCAGACAGAGTTATCCTGAAAATGTGCTGCACTTGAGAAATTAAAGGGGAAACTGATTTGATTTTTGGTGGGCAAATCTTTATATACAGGCCTTCTCGAACATTCCAGCCTGTTCACTGTATTTCTACGCGAGGTAACATACCATTAGGTGTGTCAGAAATTTCGTGAAAAATATTGAATAATTCCACCCCGTCTTTCGAAACTTATAACTCCTCGAAAAATGTAATTCAAGCCCTAATTTTGTTTTCAATTAAAAGAGCAAGGACTAAAGTTTCATTAAAAAAACAAAAACAAAAACAAACAACGTGTTTAAAAAAAAAAAAGGTTTTAAACTTCGGACTTTACAGGTAAATTTCTAAAAAACACTACTTTTTTTTGTTTTAAATCTGAATATATTATTTATTGATCTTTTATCTTCAATTTGTGATATATAACACTTTGGTGAGTAAATTAATTATTTACTTTTTAATAGACACTTGAAAATGGGGGGGGGCGTGAATTAAAAAAAACAACGTTTGTCTAAAATATTATATTCGGTTTATTGGAAAGAGCATAAAATTTCACATTGACCCTAAAAAAATCGTAAAAATTGAATCAATAGAAAAACTTTGATAGATTTTTAAAGTTTAAAAATTGAAAAACATTGAGCTCGTAAAATTGTATTAATTTCATTACTGTTTTAAAAAAAAAAAAAAATATTTCTATTACTTTTAAAACAACTTTAATAGTTTATTTTGGAAGTATAATCCATAAAGAAAATAAACAACCCACTTTTAAAAGAGAAATTACGAGTTTTTTTTATATTTTATTCGCAGTTTCGTGTTAGGGGTGTCAAAAATTCCTACAAAAATTCTGATACACCAAGCATAATATAGTTCCTTTTGTTTTATGTGCACGGTGGTCACATCACAGCGTCATGTTCCTACGTGTCCTATACACGCGTGGGTGTTGAAGCGGTGATCGCTATGAAATGTTCCTGCCGGGGATTTGTTCCGGCTGGGCATAGAGGTTGCTACACAAGAAGTCGATCTAAGTGGAAAGACTATACATGTATTTCACTGGGTGTAGATAGCAAATTGGAGTGGATGCTTTATGTTTCTGCTGGATTTAGTGGAAATTGTAGCACTAGGTTACACTGTACCATTAGGCGTCGCAGTAGTTAAAGAATCTCTCGAGATTTGCGTCTGTCTCACTGTGGTACTACAGTCTGTCTTGTCGAAAAATGCTTTTCTTCAGTTGAATCATTTTACAACACCGCTATCAAAGACATTCACTTCGGATTTTACCATGCAATTTGTATGCGAATTTTTATATCGTTTTCATTAACTTCTATTGCTCTATGACATTTAAATACTTTAACAACATTTAATTGTGATTTTCCATGTCTCACTGACTTTAACAAATAAGGTGTAAACCATTCTAACTATTTGCTAATATTTTCTCCTCTGAAGAGATGGTAGATATGGAAATCCTATAGGATAAGAAGTTAGAATATTTCAAATGTATTCTTTGTCTTACATAGAATAATAAAAATCTTTTGATTTGAAATTCAAGCATTTCACGTCATAAATTTTTAAATTCATTGAATGACTAAAATTTGATATATATATATATATATATATATATATATATATATATATATATATATATATATATATATACACCGATTATTTCCGCGTATAAGACGACAATTAAAGTTAAAAAAATCATCTTTAAAAACCAATATTTAATAAGATACCGGCTGTTGCAATCTCTAGCTTATACTAAACAAACAAGGTTTCGTGATTTAGCAGTCGTTTTATAAAACCGATATATGATAAATTTATTAAAATTTGCTCCAATTTTGTACCTCGCCTTATCTGACGGTCGCCTTATACGCCGTAATATAATGTATATATGACTTGGATGCCATCAGCTTGAATCGAAACCAAAGCATATAGCTATCTAGCCATATTCGTTACCTTCTGAGCAACGTCCATACGGATATAATAATAATAATAAAAAAATAATAACGTTGCTTAACATATAAATATGTATTTTCATATACGTAGAAGAACACTTTAAGTCGACTTATGCCTATCAAGTTGTAAACATTTCAGCTTTAACCGTTTAGCAACTCTTTTTACTGGATAAAAATAAATAAATAAATGAAAGAGTAGTTTTGTAGAGATCGTTCCTCAAACAGATAGAGAAGGGCACGTCTATATTTATAGTAGCAGGCCGTCCGGCGTTTCTTGGTCATAAAATATGCTTTAATATGATATTTTAATTTATTCAGGTTTCATATTTATTAAATATTAAAAAACGGATTACATATAATGATAGAAGTAAATACTCTATTGATTATTATATTGTACCCAATATGTAGTAGAGATTTCAAGACAAAAAAAAACAAAAAACAAAAACAAGATATGACTTGAGTGCCATCAGCAAAAATCGTAACTCGAACATTTTGCTCACCTGCCTGTATGACCTAAATCCAATACGTGTATAAAAACTTAAAACAAGAAGACTCTTCAACCTATAAATGTGTGTGTATATATATATATATATATATATATATATATATATATATATATATATATATATATATATATATATATATATATATATATATATATGCATATGTGCATGCGGACAGAAGCATTTTAAGTCAACTTACATCTGCTAACTTCCAATTTTTTCGATTTGGCTCTTTAGCATCTATTTTTACCGGCTAAAATCGAACTGAATTTGTTCCACACGCCCAGGTACCCTATATTTCAAGTCCGTAGACCAAAAATTGACAGAGAAGTTTGGTAGAAACCGATATCGACAGACAATGTCACTGTTTATATATATATATATATATATATATATATATATATATATATATATATATATATATATATATATATATATATATATATACACACACATTGATCTTTATTATAGAGTGGAGGGTATAGAAATCTAATTCATAATCTCTTTAAAAGGATATAAGCCCCGGGTGTAATAGAGCTCAAAACTGAGAACTCGAATATTTCAATACTAGCAGGCCGCCTAGCGTTGCCTGGTCGTAAAATACGCATAAATATTGTATTTTAATTAATGCAGAATTCTTATTTATTACAAACAGAAATGCCGTAGGTATTAAACGTAACGTTAAATTCCTTTAAAATATGAAGTAAATAAAAAACAAAAACAAAAAAAAAAACAAAAAAAAAAACGAAATAAACTGAGATATGTGCATGCGAGTATGTTTTTTTTCTAAACAGTTCCCTTCTTGTAAGTAAAATAAAACATACTCAAGCTAATATCGAAACCAAAACCCAAAGACACGTAATCAGGTGCGATAACCATTAGACCAGCTTGACAAAATCTTTAAAAAGGGGTTCTAAACCTACTTATTTTTAACATAAAGAACTTGTCATGTTTTTCTGCCACGCATGCGCATTCGTGAAACCGTTGACAAATTGATAAAAATCCGACGACCCCTATATGCCAATTTTTTTAATTTTTATTTTAAATTTTGACCCTTTACCAGATGAAAGACGGTTAAAACGTTTTCCACGTGTCTGAATACTCTATAGACGCAATTTCAAGTCTGTAGACCAAAAATTCGTTGAGTATATAGGTTGAGAAGTGTCCTCACGCACACATTTTCACTTTTATAGATATATATAGATTATATGATTCGACGTGTTTAGTGTACTATCATGGAACTAAAATAAGACGTAAAGAAAGAATAGAAGGACGTTATGGCGTTGTTATAAAGAATATATGCAACGAATGATGCGATTATTTTTTTTTTTTATCATTTTCTACACGCATTCTCTACTTGTTTTCTGCGCTCAGTTTTAATTCCATGTTGAAATAGGATGCAGCATTTAAAAAAAAAAAACAGAGAAGAAAAATACAATAATTTAGGCATTAATATTGATACACAAGATCACGTGCGCATGTTAGGCGCGCGATGGTAAAATGAGGCAAAAAAAAAAAAAAAAAAAGAAGAAGAAGAAAGAAGGAAAATGGAGAATGCTAAAGTTGACTGAATGGTTGGAAATGTCATCGCGTTGTTTCTAGATGTACGGAAGATAGGAAGACATTTTTCAAGACCCACTTAGTAATGAGTTCTTAGCTGAACAAAGGTATCGACTTTTAGAAAAGCCTTTGTAACAATGAATTTATTAGACAAGATTCAATGTTGGTGCTTTTTCAAATGAGTTAAGGCAAGGTATAAAGGGCTTGATTGGTTGAGAATAGAAATGAAGAGAGAGAGGGGGAGAGAGATAACAGGGAAAGAGAGAGAGAATGAGAGGGAATGAGAGAGAGAAAGAAAGAGAGAGAGCGAGAGAGAGAGAGCGACAAGCGTGCTTTTCAAATATGTTAGAGAAAAGCAGATATAGAGAGCCTGATTGGTTGAGAATAGAAATAAAGAGAGAGTGGTAAGAGAGATAGAAAGAGAGAGAGAAAGAGAGAGAGGGTGAGAGAAGGAAAGAAAGAGAGGGGGGAAGACAGAGAGAGAAAGAGAGGGTAAGCGGAAGAGAGAGAGAGAAAGACGGGGAAGAGAGAGAGAAGTAGAGAGAGAGAGAGAGAGAGAGAGAGAGAGAGAGAGAGAGGGGGGGGGAGATAGAAACGGAGGGGAGAGAGTGGGAAAGAGAAAGAGGGAAAGAGGGAGAGAAAGAGAAAAGCATGCTTTTCAAATGAGTTGGGGAAGAGCAGATGTAGAGGGCCTGATTAGTCGAGAATAGAAAATACAGGGCAGAACAATAAAATTGTCGCCATAGAAAAGACGACATGATTCCATTTCCCTTTGATGAAATGGATTTTTTTACAGATCATCTACTAGTTGACCAGTTATGTACAAATCCAAAGAGTGATGGGATCCTTCTATCATGCCTGAAAGTGATACAATGTTAAACGAGTGAGATCAGAGATGCGCCGCTTTACAATTCATGCTCTCTACCGATCCAAGTTATGAACACAGGACCATTACCAGCACCTTCAAAATGCAAATCCGGATGATTCAACACTTGAGGAACAAGCTCAATGAAGTTTCCGTCCACGGTTATGGTCTTTGGTGTGATTTCAAGTGAGGACCACATCGTGCCACCTCACATCTTTGAAGTGGCTTGAAAGTCAATACAAAAGTGTATCTGGATGTGGTGATCCCCTGGTGCAACCAAGTGGCCACTGGCAGACCCTGGGTGTGGCAACAGGATTTGGTGCTGGCCAACACGTCCAAAGAAACCCAAGCTTGGTTTCCGAAGGATGCTATGACCTTGTACCCTTCTTTCATGACTCCCCCCTCCTTTGTCGACCTGAACCTGCTGGACTACTTCGTTTGGTCATACGTCGAGAACATCACCAACATGACCTCCCACAACACTAAAGCCAGCCCGATCGCTGCCATCCACCAAATGTTCACCGAGCTCCCACTGGTGCTTGTGAAAAATGCATGCTCCCAGTTCCAGGCCCGTATCGAGGCAGTGATCCTACACTCTCTATCTCCCTTTCTCTCTTTCTTTCATTATCTCTGTCTTGAGGAAGACTCAGAGGTTAGCGTTTTTAGTCGCTTTTGACTCCTTTCCCTGTATCTATTTATCTTTCTTTCTTTTTGTCCCTGCCTCTCTTTTTCTATTAATCTTTCTCGACCTCTATCTTTCTTTCTCTGTTGGAAGTATCTTAACCTGGCGCTTTATGTCAACTTTTATTCCAATTTTCTGTCTCTATCTCCTCATGATCCTGGATATGACCTTAAACTATATCCAGTGGTATGGCCCCAGCTTGCAGGCTTTGGGGAGTGTGGAGCCACCCTTTAATTGCCGTCGCTCCCAGGTCCACTCTGTTAGGGTCCCAACTATGGGTTAAATAGAAACCGACTTGAAAACAACAAATATATTCTATTAAAACATTTTTCTTCAGAATCTTTAGATTCGGCATTAAATAACCCGAAAAGGGTTGATATGCCGTAAAACAAAAACAACCAAACCATAAATTATCTCCCTTTACTTTGCCACCTTAATGTAAAAAAAAAAAGAGGTTGGGGCGAAAATAATTTTTTTTTCCGTGGTTTTTCATTAAAGTTGATGGATAGCTGTCGTTTCTATCCAGGCAACGTGGACGGATACACTACCATGTCATACTCTCACATATTCCCATAATTTCAAATAGCTGCCCTTTGAACATTTATTTCATAAAGAAAACTAAACAAACGAAACTAAAATGATCGCAGAGAATCATCAATGCGCCAAGTCGCGTCTGCTGTTACAGCACACACTATTTTCATAATCAAACAAGAATCAATACTTATAGTCGGTTCTATTATTGGAATCCAGAAATACATATTCAATCATGTTCTCTACTCTCAAAAGATTAACCTGATTTCAAATAAATTTCATGTCAGTATTGAAAACGAAAGTACGTCCCCCAACCACCACCGCCATTGTTTCGTATTTTTGAATGAATAAAATTGACAAAATGTTCATGAAAGGTTTTTAATTGGATTTCATTTTAGATTTTATAGAAGTTTTTCAAAACGACATGGAATTAGCATATTGAGTGCCATATTTTACAACATGGGCGGTTAAAGCTACTAACTAAATAAACTGCAAAGCGCATAATACACATGACGTTCCCCATTTGAGGGTACCAAATTGGTCAAAGGGAAAATTATTCCCAACTCCCATTTAGGTAAAAATGCACTTTCGTATAAATAATTGAATTCGTTTAAAAAGTATCGTAAAACAAAAACAAATAAATAACACACACACACACACACACACACACACACACACACACACACACACACACACACACACACACACACACACACACACACACACACACACACACATATATATAAATATATATATACATGCATATATATATGTATATACACGCAAAGTCGTTGGAAATTCCTAAAAGGGAAGGCACAGCGTTGTGAAAGATATTAAGAATTTTTTTATAATCTCATATAGCCGTTAATATATTAAAAAAGATATGATGCAATTCATATTTTTGGGGACAAATATGTCCGTTATAATTTAAATATGGATGTGTAGTTACACATCCATATTTAAATTATGGAAAAGAAATGAGTGTACTTTTGTTATGTAATTTATTGATTGGTTATATGTATTGATTATTATTGGAGATATTTTCTATAGTGGGAGAGAGTTCACCTGTGTCTAAAATTAAATTATGTTCTGTTAATAGAAGTTTACATATTAATAGCGATACATTATAGAAACCTCCACATTGTTTAATTGTGCTTGAATTTGCGATAAATGTTGATTCAAGAACTCTCCGTCGCAGTTTTTCTCCATATATGATATTTTGATTGCAGAAATTCCCCTCTGAACCAAAGTATCGTGGGTTTGCAACAAGAGATGTCACATGCAAATTTATTAAGCCTAGACTATTAGCCACTGTCTTATGTAACTTTAGGGCGCCATTTTAGACACATTTAGTCGTTATAATAAAATCCTACATTTCATCCTAGGAGCATCTTTAGAGATAGTAGTTCCTATTTTTTCCTGTAAACATCAAGTCCTTCTACCGCCACCAGTTATCACTGTGAAGAATTCTGCACTTTCAAAAGATATGGGGCTTCATCATTCGTAACTTGATCTTAAACAAATAGACATACCATTACCTTTTCCCTTTTCTGACTCATAAATAATAACATCTCCCTCGCCATAACCCATCCAATCTGATTGATTAAAGACCTGACATTCTTATATTCCGGAATTAATGTATTGCCTACATAAACGAATACTTCAAAAATCCTGTGGCTTTTAATTACTGGAACAAACGTAAAAAATGTATACGTAACATCTTTTTCTTTTTTGGTTGCACGTTTGGAATAATCACAGAATAATCAGAGATTTTATTAATAAAAAATGTTTTGCGACACATCGAGACATGTCTATAAGCCAAAAATTCTTTTAATTTTTACGTAAATATATCGTAGATGGTAATTTCCTGAGACATGTCTATAAGCCAAAAATTCTTTTAATTTTTACGTAAATATATCGTAGATGGTAATTTCCTGAGACATGTCTATGAGCCAAAAATTCTTTTAATTTTTACGTAAATATATCGTAGATGGTAATTTCCTTATACACTTATGCTACTGTGCTAAATCTTTTTTGCTTATATAAATCATAGATGTTGTTAAGAAATAATGTTTTGCAACACATCGACATATTTATCAATATATTTATTAAGCAAAATTTATTTTTTAATCTAAATAAATCTTTTTTGCTTTTGTAATACGATTGCCTTAAATTCTTTTTCTTTTGTTACGCTAAATAAATTTTTTTCTGCTATAATAAATCGTAGATGTTATTAATAAAATGTTTGGCGACATATCAACACATGTTTATAAGCCAAACATTCTTTTTTTTATCTAAATAAATTGACAGTTTAAATACTTCAAAATCTCTTTATGTGTGATTTTCAAGCTTTTAAACTATCTATTTCTGACTATTATCAAAGTGTATACGTGCATGTGCGCGCGCGCGATACAAATCAATCTAATACTTGCGTTAATCAGACTGAGCCACAGCAACGCGTGTCCGGGAGAGTATAGCTAGTTTGAAATAAATTTAACTATTTTTGTTTGTTTGACGTTAAAAGTGTGATTATGCTGCAATAAATGAGAGAATAATGCATTTAGAGAATTTCTTTTTCTTATATATCTTTTACATATATAAGAAATAGCAATTCTCTAAATGCATTATTCTCTCATTCATTGAAGCATAATCACGCCTTTGACTTCAAACAAGCAAAAATAGTTAAATTTATTTCAAATAAACTGCGATGGAGACTTCTTGAATCAGCGCTTACCACAAATTCAAGCACAATTAAACAACGTGGAAGTTTCTATAACGTAATCGCTATTAATAAGTAAACTTCTATTAACGGAACATAATTTAATTTTAGACACAGGTTAACTCTCACACACTATAGAAAATATCTCCTATAATAATCAATACATATTATAAATCAATAAATTACGTAACAAAAATACAAAATTTCTTTTCAATTACACATCCATATTTTAATTATAACGGATATATTTGTTCCAAAAAGAATATGAATTGCATCATATCTTTTTTTAAATATATTAACGGCTATATGACGTTGTAAAAAAATCTTATTCTCTTTTACAACACTGTGTCTCCCCTTTTTTAATTTCCAACAACTTTTTCCGTTTCTGAAATGGATCAGATCAGAATCATTGAGTGAAAATTCGGGTCATGGGTGCGTTGGTGTGGAAAGAGAGAGAAATAAAAAGAAACAAACTGAGTTATGTGTTTTTCCTCCAGAAGTCTCGAAATATAGACGAAACGTTGATGAACACATAGCTCATTTTCTTTTTTCATTTTCATTTCTCCATTTCGTAGGAATACTATTTCCATAGATAAATTTTTAATCTATTCTCTTGTGTTGAGGTGTGTGCGCGCATGTGTATGTTTTTTCTGCGGTTACTTGGTTTCATGTGTCTGCGTGCGTTTGCATCGGTGCACGCGTGCGTGTGTTTGCGTGCGCGCACGCGCGTGTGTGTTTGGCGAGTGCGTGTGAGGATGAGTGTGTGTCTGCCATATATTTGGATGAATATCATACTCATACGCCCACGGATTATTTCTCATTATCAAACATATAAGCATATAAATTATTTCTTTTTATTGAATTATGATTATATTTTGGTAGTTTTAATAATAATAAGCTATGCCTGGAGTTTTTTTTTTTTTTTTTTTTTTTTTTGCAGGGAAACCGTTTTTATTTTATCTAATTTTGATTTTTAAATTTTAATTTCTTTCGCTTTTTACTTTCGTTTTAAACTGTTAGGACATCCACAATATTTTTTATTGGAAAGAATTATAATATTATAACTAATTATAATGTTTTTAATATTGCTTTTCTCTTGTAATGGTTTAATTTAGTATTTTCTGGATTGTTCTTGGTTTATGCTGTTATATAGACTGCTTTTCTTTATATCATACTAGCCTGGGTACCCAGCGTTGCCCGGGTGTTTGGAGGTGTGTATTGAGCAAAAAAAAAAAAAAAAAAAAAGAAAATAGTATTAGGCAGGCAGGTTCGAACCTGTGAATATGGAGAGAGGTGATAAAAAACAGTAGTAGCGTGGGGAAGGAATTAAAACAACAATAGGTAGCCAGGGTGAAGAGAGGTGTTAAAAATGTGTGGTCGTGGGCAGGCAGGCTCGAACCCGTGACGGGAACGTGGAAAAGAAAGTGAAAGAAAATCTGACGTCTTAGCCGATGTCTCCATGATGCGACCGGAAGTCAAAGGCGTTGAAATTGACCGAAGTCAATCCAACGGTGACGATGATTTACTAAAATGTCGGCGAAAAAAATCGACCCCTTCTTGTTCAAGACGGCCAAGTTTAGGGTGAAGGAATTAATGTTTTTTGCCAATTTTTGGATATTTGTCATCCGAGATTTCGAGCTTCAGAATGATACCGATCTTGTTAGGATCCGTCGCCTCTGTCGAAAGTTTTTGTAAGACATACATACATACATACATACATACATGATGATTGCGATGTCTTGTCAGACGAGTGCCACTCCCTCAGACATTTAAAGTCCATGATCCAAAAAATGACTTCCATCGCCAAAGGACCATTTTTATAGATAAATCGCTGAGGGAGTATCTATACAAAGATGATGTTACAGAGTCTTAGCTTTGTACGACAGCTGTCTGTCTCTCGGTTGAAAATGTTGAGATCCAGCAACAAGCAAGAGCAAGATAGCCAGCAAGAAATTAAACTGCAGACCAGCTTAATGCGGGTACTGGTCTCCCGCTTTATGGTTTTTTAAATCAGAGATTTGCTTCTCCTAGAAAGGTTGCCTTCACCACGGCTTACAGGAGCTCTCTCCACCCCAACACACAGGTACGTACATACAAACTCACACGGTGCTAGTTGGCCGTTGATCCCGTAAAAGGGTTCATTCGCCCATACATACATACATACATACATACATACATACATACATACATACATACATATATTTAAACAGACAGGTGAGATTTATATTATAGATAGTATTGATTAAAAAATATTGTTGATAATAAAAATATGCTATTTTTATGTGCCATACAAATTATTTTGAAGGAGTAAAAGTTTCTTTTATCGAAAATTTTATAAAAAAATATTCCATCTCTCTCTCTATATATATATACAGGGTGACCAAAAAACAAACGGACCCCAACTCTAATTAGGTCCCGTTTCTTAGTGTTTTGTGCGAATGAAATGAAACTTTGGTCATAACTAGTTTATTATATTAAAAACATCACATCAAGACACTAGGTTCTTTGGCCTTTTTTTTCTCCGTTCTACAGCATACATACATACATATATTTAAGCAGACAGGTGAGATCTATATTATAGATAGTATTGATTAAAAAATATTGTTGATAATAAAAAGAACGATATTCAGGAATAAATATAAAATAGGATAAAATAAGATGCAATAAAAAAAAATACTGTTATTTTCTCTGCCAGTTCGATTAGTTATGGTGGGTATCCTCTTCTCCTTAAAATTAGTTATAGTTCATTTAGTTCGGAGGTGTTTGTCTGTGACTATGGTGCAGATTCTGCGTGTTATGGAGTAGGGTATTGATTTCAAGCAGCCTTTTTGGGCGATGGTTTTTAAAGTGGAGATATTGTTGGGTTTCTGTGAGTTTGTGGTAAATTTCTGTGATTAAGTTATGGTTTTTACTAGTATGTCTAGGAAGGGTAATTCTATAGAGCTTTGTTCTAGGCTGAACTTGATTTTAGGATGCAAATTTTGGAGTATAGTGAGTCTTTGACATTCCCACATTGTGCCTTCCAAAAGATAAAGCAATCATCCAGGTATCCCTTCCAAGATTCTATGAAGAGTTTTTTTGGTATTATGCCCATATTTTTGCTCTATCCCTTCATATAGGGTCTCTTCCAGGTAGACCTAATACAAGATGGAACGATAAAATTGTCACCCTAGAAAAGACGACATGGTTCCATTTCCCTTTGATAAAAACCGGTTTTCTTTTTCTGTTGCAGACCATCTACTAGTTGGCCAGTTGTGTACGAATCCCAAGAGCGATAGGAGCTTTTTATCATGTCTGGAAGTAACACAATGTTCAACAAGCGAGATCAGAGATGCGCTGCTGTACAAATGCTCTCTACCGATCCAACTCATGACAACAGGACCATTGCCAGCGCCTTAAAAACGCAAATCCGGACGGTTCAATGCTTGAGGATACAGCTCAACAAAGTTTCCGGCAACGGTTATGGTCTTTGGTATGGTTTCAAGTGAGGGCCGCATCATGCCACCTCACATATTCAAAAGCGGCTTGAAAGTCAACGCCAATGTGTACTTGAATATGTTGAAGAATGTGTTGATCCCTTGATGCAGTCAGATGGCCGCTGGCAGCAGGACTTGGTGCCAGCCTACAAGTCCAGGCTTGGATTCTGAAGAAGTGCTATGACTTTGTACCTTTCTCTCACTGGCCCCACTCCTTCCCCGATGCACAAATTATCCTTCAGCGAAGGGTGAAATCTTTGATGGAATTATATCGTCCAAAGACCAGCTTATTTCATAAAAGATGGAAATGTATTAACCTGACTCACAAAGAAGGCCAAGATTACACTGCATTTGCTTCAGTCGTAAATAGACACTGCGACGATTTCAGACTATCCTCGTTGACGGCTGACAACTTTAAGATCCTGATTTTCATTCAAGGCTTAATGTCGATCAAGGACACTGAACTCAGACGCCGGGCACTAAAGAGATTGGAGAGGGAGCCAAATATAACCCTTCAACAATTGACAGAGAAATGCCAAAGGATCATCTCGGGGAAGCAAGACTCCAAAAATATAGAAGAGGCAGGAGTAGCACATGTTAGAAGAGTACGAAGTAACAAAAAATCTTACTCTCCCAACAGTCAGGTGAAAGCCAAACATAACTTTCTGGAAAAATCTCAAAAGAAGCTGGATTTGTCCTGTTACCCATGCAAAAGATGTGGAGAACTTCACTGGCAGAACGATTGTCCATATCGGTTCCAGAAAATTGAGGACTTCAACTTGAGAGTGGTTCGGATTTGTCCATTATAAACCACTGTACTTGGTGCCAAATTGGAAAACCAAGGATGATACAAACCAAGAAAGTTTCTCGTTTCTCATTCAATAAAATTCAAAGATGAGGTTACTACTAATGTAACGTTGAAGGGAAATACTCATAACCTTTTTTGTTTAGACTGAATCCAAAAATTTGCTATTTTTATGCTACATAAACATATATATATAGGGCATATGCTATTATTATGTAAGCTAAACATATATATATATATATATATATATATATATATATATATATATATATATGTATATACGTTTTATTTTTTATTACCGTATCTTTCTGTTAAGTTACATTACTGTTTCAGCTACCCGGACATTTTTTGGCCGTCTGTACCTTCCTCAGACTTTTACAGAAAGTAATAAAAAATAAAACGCATATTTGCTCTACAACAGTATTGAGCACTCTCTTCAGGTTTTTATTAATTACCATTTCTACTAAAAAAAAACTATATATATATATATATATATATATATATATATAGGGCATATGCTATTTTTATGCGCCATACAAATTATTTTAAAGGAGTAAAAGTTTCTTTTATTGAACATTTTATAAAAAAATATTCCATCCTCAAATTTTTATATCTAAATCCAAGTATGTAGCGTTTGTTCCTCTGTGTTCAGAGTTTAATTTTAACTCCTTAGGATAAATCAAATGTTTATGTTTTTTCAAATTCCTCATTTTCATTTACACATATAAGGTCGTCTATGCAAACATGATAATTATGTTTTAGATATGTCATTTTTATTAATAATGACATACTCATAACATCACATCAAAACACTACGGTCTTTGGCCTTTTTTTCTCCGTTCTACAGCATATGTTCTAGATGGCCTCCATTTAGCTCCATGCATTTCTTAAGGTGAAGCACGAAGTTGTCCATGACGTTCTTACAGACCGAATTGGTAATGGCTCTCATCTCCTCCCTGATGGCTTCCTTGAGTTCCCTGATGCTTCTGGGTTTCCCTGTGTAAAACCTGTCCTTAAGATAGACCCAAAGAAAAAAATCTTGGAGGCTTAGGTCCGGGCTACGGGGTACCCACTCAAAATCAGTCTTGAGACTGATCACTCGGCCTCCGAAGTTCTCTTTCAGCCAATCTCGGGACAGGTTTGAGGTGTGAGAACTTGCTCCGTCCTGCTGGAACCAGAACTTGCTCATGAGCGATGGGTAGATGGTCTGGAGCTCACTCTTCAAGGTTTTGAGGACATCCACATACCGCTCATTGGTGACTGTCACTGCTGCGCCAGATTCTTCGATGAAGATTTGTCCGATGATGCCTCTGGCCAAGATTGCAGCCCACACTGTGCAGAGGCTTGGTGGCTACTTCATTGGGTCTGGAGGATCCCCAGAAGACATTTGTCTTGGAGTTCGCCTTTCCATCAAGATGGCAGTGGGCTTCATCTGAGGTCCAAAGGAGGTTAAGGAAAGTTGGTGTCTCTTCGATGTTCTCGGGCATCTTGACTGCCATAGCCCTCCTCTGCTTCTTGTCTGAGGCTGTAAGGGTCTGCAGCGTCTGTATTCTGTATGGGTAAGCCCTGATATCGTTCACCAGCACTCTCCTGCAAGTCTCATGGGACATACCGAGGGACTGACCGCTTACGCACAGAGCGTTTCGGACTCTGCTAGAGAGACTCTCTCACTCTTTCGACCAGCTAGTTCCTTATGTAGTATTTTTATATATAAAGTACTAAAATCATACGTTGCTATAAATGTAGCTTCTTTTTTTTTTTCCAAAATTTATGCTATTTAATCTTTCTTTTATTGGCTACGAATTATTTACCCTCCAAAATATGCTAGAATTTCCTTTTCTGGTGGAAATTATTTATGTGATTATTAATTAGTTTACATACTTTAGATATAGCTTTACTTAATGGCTTCAGTATGCATATTTATATGTTCACCTGTCACACTTTTTTAAAAAGATAGAATCGCCCGACGTCAGAGACAAGATGCAAACAAGCAAGCAAGTTTCACAGAGTTTATACATATATATATATATATATATATATATATATAAACATATATATATGCACACGAACTTTATGGACACCCTGTATATATATATATATATATATATATATATATATATATATATATATATATATATATATATATATATATATATATATATATATATATATATACGGGGTGTCCATAAAGTTCGTGTGCACTTTAAAAAATTTATAACTTTATTTATATTTGCGATAGAAATAATCTGTAAAAAATGTTATAAAGTTTCATGTATCTAGTTTTAAGTATAGTTATTGAATAATTTTTCACCACAAAATTCGTAACAATCTTTAGATAAGTAAAAAATAAGTAAAAAATACTTTTTGTTTTTCAGAATTAATTTGATCCTATGGTTTCAATTGAGGAAAAGTAAACTGTGTCCTTTGGTTGGCTGAATTGAAATCTACTATTGCTGTACAAAGAAAGTTTAGAATTGAATACAATAAAAAAGCGCCTCATAGGAACACCATTGTTAAATGGATGAAAAAAATTAAAGAGACAGGCTCTGTCCATGATAAACCACGGTCTGGAAGGCCATGTGTCAGTGACGAAAGTGTTGCTTCCATAGAAGAATCCTTTACTGCAAGTCCAAGAAAGTCTGTAAGATGGGCATCATTGGAGTTCGGGCTGCCAAAGTCTACTGTGCATAAGATTCTGCAGGCAAAACTTCATATGAAAGCTTACAAAATTCAATTGCATCAACAGTTGTTAGAAGAGGATTATTATACACGGCTAACTTTCTGTCACCAGTTCAATGAAAAACTTTGCAATGATGATGCATTTGTGAGTAATTTACTGTTTTCTGATGAAGCAATATTTCCCATTAGTGGCAAGGTCAACAGGCATAATTGACGAATTTGGGGAACTGAAAACCCAATGAAACCGTTGAACATGAAAGGGACTCTCTTAAAGTTAGTGTGGTGTGCTTTGGGAATAAATCGAATCATAGGGCCATATGTTTTTGAAGATCGTGTTATTAACAGTGACAGCTACTTAGATATGTTGCAGAATTACTTTATTCCGAAACTTGAACAATTAAACTTGAAAGATGATGCAGTGTTTCAACAAGATGGAGCTCCTTGTCACTTTGCTCGGCGTGTTAGACAGTTTCTAAATCAGGAAATTCCTAACAGATGGATCGGAAGGGGTGGACCATTTCATTGGCCTCCATGTTCGCCAGATTTGACTCCCATTAGGTTTTTTTTTTATGGGGTATGTGAAAACAATTGTGTATGCAACCAAACCTAGTTTATTGGAAGATTTGAAAGCTAGGAAAACTAATGTGATTTCAGGCATTACTATAAATAATTTGGCAAATGTTTTTCGTGAACTTAAAAATCGTATTACTCTTTGTATTGCTAATGATGGAGGACATGTGGAAAGTTAAATAAAATTTCAATAAAAGCTTACAAAAATATAGATTTACTTCTTTCAAATCAATTTTACAGATTATTTCTATTGCAAATACAAATAAAGTTATAAATTTTTTAAAGTGTACACGGACTTTATGGAAACCCTGTATATGTGTGTGTGTTTATAGGAAAATATGTATATTCAATTATATATATACTAGTTTTTTAATTCATGAAGCTCGATATAACTACAGAGCATGTATAAATAAATGGGAAAAGTCTATATTCCAAATTTCGAGATGTTGACCATCTTGCCGTTTATTTCTTTAAGTATGTTGATATGCACACATCTTGACAGCACCTGTTTCGTAGTGTAGAATCATTCATATAATTATTATGAAATTTGGAATAGAGAATTTCGTCATTTCTATATATGATGATTGCACCGTCTTGTCAGACGAGTGCCACTCCCTCAGGCACTTAAAGTCCAGGAGCCCCAAAATCATTTCCATCGCCAAAGGACCATTTTAATAGACAAATGCCTGAGGGAGTATCTATACAAAGATGATGTTACAGAGTCTTAGCTTTGTACGACAGCTAAGTCTGTCTCTCGGTTGAAAATGTTGAGATCCAGCAACAAGCAAGAGCAAGATAGCCAGCAAGAAGTTAAACTGCAGACCAGCTTAATGCGGGTACTGGTCTCCCGCTTTATGGTTTTTTAAATCAGAGATTTGCTTCTCCTAGAAAGGTTGCCTTCACGACGGCTTACAGGAGCCCTCTCCATCCCAACACACATATACACGGTGCTAGTTGGCCATTGACCCAGAAAAAGGGTTCATTCACCCTTTGGAAGGTCTTGTTTTTAATCCTTCAGGGACACTAGCCACCCTCTTCACCAAACGAGTCTGGTGGGGGAACCAGTTTATTTGCCGGTAACCCGACCATGAGGCAGGTAGTACTGGGTTACATTGTACCAGTAGCATATAACATGACCTAACATATATATATATATATATATATATATATATATATATATATATATATATATATATATACATACACACACACACACGCATATATATATATATTATGACATGACATATATATATATATATATATATATATATATATTATATTATGACATGCCCTGACATAAATATATATATATATATTATTTAATTGGAATTCATTATTGAAATATATAATTTATTTATTTATTCAAATATATTTACGTCAACACACACACGCGCGTGCGCGCGCACGCACACACACACACACACACACACACACACACGTATATATGCGTGGGTGTGTTGGTATGTGAGTCAATGTTATTTGACTTATTCGTAAATATATTTAAATAATCTGAGAAGAATTCATACAATAAAGAGACAAAAATCAATTTGGAAGATGTCTGCTAAGCAATCTGTTTTCTTATTGGATACTTGTCTGTGCGTAAGTGGGTAACGTTTACAAATAGACATTGTTGTTTGGAGATTTGCATAGGAAGGTATTTTAGAGGGAGGGAGGGAGGGAGGGAGAGAGAGGGAGAGAGAGAGAGGGGGGTGCTCGTAGAAGTAATCAACTATAAGAGTAAATAAAGTAAAGCTCTTCAAAAATCTTTTATGCAAATGAACCTGAATGCGAAAAGGAGGAAAGATATCACGAAACAGTCAACCAAATAAAACAAATAATCATAATATCTATATTAAAAAAAAAAAAAAAAAGTACCCACTTACCTCTAGAGTATCTGTGTACGTGTTTGTGTTCTCGTCACAACGTGACTTACAAGTTATTATTTTTTATACGGATGAGAAATAATAAATAATTTTTTTTATTGCATTATTTATTTATTTATTTATTTTTTTTTACAAGGTGGTCACAACTCATCAAGGCCCGGAAGCCGCTCGGGAATAAGGGTTATTGCGTGTACAGTACGTTAGTGTTGAGATTTGATAAAGTGTCTTACTTAAGGAATTTGTTTATGTTGGACTTGAAGACATCCAGGTTGTAGTCAGGTGGGAAACTGGCAAACGGAAGAGAGTTCCACAGGCGTGCAGTTCTAAGAAAGAAGCCTTGTTCATGGAATCTACGTTTTGGTTTTGGCACAGATAAAGAATGGGGAAAATTTTTGATAGTGGTTTCAGCTATACGGGTGTTTTTTGTGAAAGTTTGGCGAGGTGGGGACCAGGAATTGGAGCTCAGAGGAGCACTTGCAGTACCCCCAAACAAGGCACAGTGTCACTTTGATGTGGGGGGGGGAAGCTATTATCTGGGACATAATTTGCAGGGATACTATATAGGGAGTTGAGCAGCAAGATGTCTGTTTACATTACACTTGAACTTCTGCATGTCAGTACAGTCAGAGAAGCAGGAACCCGGAAGGGAATTCCAAAGTCTAGCAGTCCTAAGAAAGAAACTATTAGAGTAGAAGGCTTTCTGACATCTCGGGGATCTCTACTCTGTAGGGGTGGGATTTTGCTGCTTGTTGTGTTTATCGAGTGTATTTACATCGAGGGGGTAGTTCGCCAGAGAACCTAACATTAAATACTTGTAAAACAGGGAGAGGGATGTAACATTTCATCGATGGGACAGAGGTTGAAGCCTAGCTGACAATGCGGGACCTAATAGGTTGACGACTCTCTTTTTAACCCTGTCTAAGAGTGAGAGACTAGTAGCAGATGCATTAGCCCAGATGTGGCAACAATATTCCATACATGGGCGAATAGTGGCCTTGTAGAGGTACAGGATACTCTCAGGCGTAAGTAACTTTTTAGTATGATAGAGAGAGAGAGAGAGAGAGAGAGAGAGAGAGAGAGAGAGAGAGAGAGACCCCACCTTTTTTGCAACAGCCTTGGCAATGCCCTCGATGCCTCTGTTCCAACTCATGTTCCCTGTAAATGTTAAACCGAGGAGTTTGAACGAAGTACTTCCAGGTAATGTATTCAACCATGGCTATTAGTGGTTGAGGAGTTTCTAGTAATTATTAAAGGAAAGAAGCTTAGTCTTGGCAGCATTGAATACTACCATCCTATTTTTGTCCCCATTCCACTAGAGACTGGAGCTCTTCCTCTAGGGTTGCTGCTGTTTCCTTGGATATGTGGATTTTTTGCCGGCCAGAGTGCACACGCTTCTTGTGTGATTATCTTTCAATTCCCAACTTCAGACCTTATGTCATATCTCCCATTCATAGAGGAGTAGCTACCTAATATTATATGAATAGTAAATAATAATAGCCTCATTATTTAGAAACTCATTCTTAACATGGGAAAGAAACTTCTTTTTCTTTTTGACTATTCTGTACTTTCACCTAATAATTTGATGAATAAAAGATATAGTGAAAATTGAATTTAATTTGAAAATCCTATCTAAAAAATAATGCGGTTCATATTCTGCATCAGTATCTTATTTTTACTAACGCAGCCTTGTCTGATCGTAAAATACGCTTAAATATATTTCAATTCATGCAGATTTCGTATTTATTATTACCAAGCCAATTCTCTATTGAATATTATATTGTACCTAATACCTAGTACTGATTTTAAACGTTAACAAGTGAAGCAGGCAGGGTCCCCCGTGAATGCACAGTGAAGGAGTCATAAAAAAATGACTAAGTTCAGCATTTGACCCCCTCCCCCCTCTATTTAGCCCCAAAAGTCCCTAGGGGACGTCAAATCCTGGTAAAAATGAACAAACGATGCAGTTTTAGACCTTAATATATATAAATTTGAGTTCTGCACCATGCAAAAAAAAGAAATGACTAAGTCCATCATTTACCCCCCCCCAGTCCCCAAGGTCTTAACATATCTAAATTTGAGTTCTGCACTATGCAAAACTGCTAAATAGACATACACAGAAAATTTTGGACAAATATGGTAAAATAGTCCCAAAAATGGAATGTTTTTATTAGCCCTTATTGAGAAAGGTGCAGACAGACGAACGGACGAACAGACGAACGGACAAGGATGAATTTACAAGTTCACCCCCCCCCCCCTTTTTGTCGGGGGGGACCAAAAAAGAATGAATTGAGTGTCATCAGCTCAAGTCGAAATCAAAACATTTAGCGCTCCAGCCGCGTTCACTACCAACTGAGCTATCGACAGATAAGAAAGATTAAAAATGAGATCACTTCAAGCTATGAATGAATTTGCGCATGCACAAAATCAATAGAAGTATGTCAGCAAGTTGAAATTAACATTTTGCATTCCAACTTGCCGACATATTTCTGTACGCATTATTCATCCATCCAAACAAAGATTTTATTCGTTATAAACCATCATTGGTGTGTGATTATTATTTCTTGTTAGTTTCGGTGTTATGTGGCCAGTAGTTTAAGAGTTTATCGGTTAAATATTTTCACACACACATACATTTACTTTTCTATTCATACAGATTATTTACGATTCATCGAATATCAGGTATCTACCCCTTTCCCAATGGAAGATGTGATACAAGGAATTGAAAAACCATTGCACAAGAGTCTTTTGCACTCTGGCCGACAAAAAAATGTCCGGGCAATTCTGTTGGCATTCCTTAGCAGAAGCGCTTCAGGTTATTAGCAATAAACTAACCTCTTCTCAAAGAGAAAAAGTAAAGATTATGAGGGTGGATGCCTTAGAACTGTATAGGACCACATCTCAGTTCAACAGATGCAAGGTAATCCCCTACTCAAAAGTGGTCCACCCTCTGTCAGATTGTCGAGAACGTATAATCGACAGCTATAAAAAAATATAATTATAATACAGTATCGGAAGTGTATTTTTTTGTTTTTGTTTTTATTATTTGGATTCTTTGGACTAGTGTTCTCATCTTGAGTGTTATTTTCACAACGTTTCGGTCGATGTCACCTCCAACCTTCTTCAGGTGTATGTTATAGACCTCAGTAATCTTTCTGTTGAACTCGGGAATCTGCATGCAATTTCAAGCTGAACACTTTATTTAACCCATACTCTCGTTCCATCAGTCATGACTAGGTAGAAGTCCTGTATTTTGAGTATTGCCCACACTGAGGATTGAACCTTCAGCCTCCAAAAGAATGTTACGGAAGGACCCGTTGCGTAATGGATAAAGTACTTGTTAAACTTAGTTATAAGTTATGCTCTTCTGAGGGTGGAAGGTTCAATCATCAGTGCAGGTTACAATCAAAATACAATAGCAAATTACTTAGGATGTCTACCTATGGCTGACAGAACGGGAGCATGTTATGTCTGTGGATTAAATAAACGGTTCTGTCTGAAATTCTTTGCATATTCCAAAGTTCGACAGAAAGATTCCCAAGTTCGACAAGATACACCCGAAGAAGATCAAAGGTTACATCGACTGAAACGTTGTGAGAATAATATTCAAGATTAGAGCAGTAGTCTGAAGAATCGATTCTCCTGCAGCAGGTGTCTCCCTGATTCTACTTTCGCTTTTTCTAGCTCACATGTCCCTATTCTGAATCTTCAGTTATTTTCACAACGGTTCTGTCGATGTAACCTCCGACCTTCTTTAGGCATATCTTGTCGAACTCGGGAATCTTTCTGTTAAACTCGGGAATTTGGACAATTTCAAACGGAACCCTTTTTTTTACTTCACGAGGGTGGGGGGTGGGGGGTGGGGGTGGGGTTAGCATGCTCTTGAAGTCAGGAAGTAATTGTATTTTCGGTCGCCCATACTGAGGATTGAACCTTCAACTTTCAGAAGCATGTCACTTTTACAACTGATTATTTCCAAGTACTCTAACCACTGTACCACCGGTTGGAGGTTACATCGACTAAAACGTTGTGAAAATAAAACTCAAGATGAGAACAATAGTCTGAAGAATACAAATAATGTGGACATCCTCATCTAAAAAAAAAAAGAATTCAGGAACGCTATTTTTATTTATTTGCTATAAAAGATCAGGAGTCCGAATAATCCTAATAATACTAATTTGCATATTGTTTTCAAAAATGGCACCGCATTAATTCACTATTTTTTCTTATTGCTTTCTAATTCAATTAAAAAAAAAAAAATAATTTCTTATTACATAGAGATCTATTTTTGTACAGTTTTCAGATCGTTGATAGAAAAATAACATTTTAGGTGGAAATAGTCGTAAGGACTCTGCTGTAGGTTGCGATCAAATTCGTCATTATAAATACCCCGTTTCCCTATCCCACATAAGCACACACAGTCACTCACACATTAATTTCTTTATGGAATTAAATTTCACCATAATGGATTTTGATTAAGTCATTCGTGTACTGCAGCCGGCCATTTTATTCTTTTGTTCTGCTGTATTTTGAGAGCAAATCCTCAAATACTCCTTCTAAAGCACAAAACCTTCTATACACAATAAAGCAAAGAAATCAGTGAGTATATCTCCCCCCCCCCTCCAATATATTCCTCTTTTTTTTTTTTTAAATCTTTCTCAGGTTGCGATTGTTGATTTCATTAATCTTCCCGGGTACTGCCGAGACACGCATCCTGCTAGTGATGAATATAAATAAAAATTTGGGAAGGAAGTATAATCTATTCGGGGGGGGGGAATTATAAGGAGCCAACGTTACAAATAAGTGAAAGGGTAAATTTAAAAGAGAAATTAAAGAGATTCTGCCCTTTAGAGTGATTATTAATTATAAACATCAGCACACGTCATTAGTTAACATAATAGTCTCACAAGTCATTGATAATATACTTTTCATGAGGTGTTTTATATACATTAGTGATGGGAAAAGTTCAATATTGTTCCCCAATTCTGATACAATTACCGATTCTGATTCTTTTAAAATATCTAAATATTTAGATGTATAAGGTTGACAAGAAAGTTCTTGCGGAGGTTTTAATTTAGATTTCAAATGAAGTATTTTCAAATAAGTTTTCGTTGTAATACCTTTACTTTATTATATTAAAGAGCATTTTCGCTCTATGTAATCGTTTAAATTGCAATCGTTTTCAAACAATTATGTCTTCTTTTCAGAATGTTGAATACAAGATAAAAAAAATGGCGCAATTTTCTTATTTCAATTCAATCTAGGCTGAAAAGTTGCTGAAACGGCTAACGATCTCAATGAAGCGTTGGGCCTAGGAACTACTATTGAACGAACAGCTAATGGTGGTTTAAGAAATTTCGTGGCGGTAACGAGAGTCTTGAAGATGATGAGCGTAGTGGTCGGCCATCGGATGTTAACAACGATCAATTAAGAGCCTTAGTCGAAGCCAATCCACGCACAAATGTTCAAGAATTTGCTTCTGAATTAGACGTAATGTATACAAGAACGATCTGTTTCTTTACTGCGTTGTAACTTGCAATAAAAAGTAGGTTCTTTACGACAATCGGCAATGCTCAGCTCAGTGGTTAGATGCCGACGAAGCTCTACGACACTTCCCGAAACCAAAGTTACACCAAAAAAGGGTCATGCTGAATGTTTGGTGGTCTCATCCATTACAGGTTTTTTTTTAATGCAGGCGAAATCATTACGGCAGAGAAGTACTGTCAGAAACTTTGACAACACCCAGCATTAATCAACAGAAAAGGCCCAATTCTCCTCTACGACAATGCCCAACCACACGTTGCTAAACCGACCCTGTAGAAGTTGAAAAAGTTGAGCTACGAAACTCTGCTTCATCCGCCATACTCTCAGGATCTCTCACTTACTGACTACCACTTTTTCAAGCATCTCGGCAACTTTCTGTGTGAGAAAGGCTTAAAAAACCTAAGCGATGCCTAAACGCTTTCAGTGACTTCATCGCCGTCATAAAATTTTTTACATTACTGGCATAAATACACTTGTTTTACGGCCTTTGATGTGCTACCATAAATACACGTGTTTTGCGTTGGCAAAAGTGTGTTAATTCTGATGGTGCTTATTTTGATCAATAAATTTTTGCTTGAGCCGAGATATTTTCATTTTAATTTAAAAGTTGAAAACCGCAAGAACTTTCTTGTCGTCCTTATAGATTTGCTGTTTAAAAAAATTTTATTTTTTTTTATTTTTCTATTTTCGGATACCCATTAAACCGTATGTAATATGTACCTATAATTTTTCACCAACGTAAAAAATACACGCATGGTGGCTGATCTATAGATTTAAATTTTAATGCCAGTTTAAAAATCAATAAATATTTATTATTTTATAATTAGTAGCAGTGATGGAAAATTTAGTTTAAAAAAATGCAAAAAAAAAAAAAACTATTAAAACAATCGTTTTAGGTATTGGAAAATAGATACAATTTTTCCAATTCCAATACCGATATCAATGAAAAAGAAATTGTCCTCCCAACCTAAAATGCACAAGTGCTCAGACTGTTACTATTGCTTTGGAATTCTCTGTTTCCTGCTTCTCTGACTGTACTTACGAGCTGAAGTTTAAATGTAATCTTGCTAAACTCCCGCAGTCCACTGATCGACACGATCCCAAATAATAACCTCTTACGTTTAAGTGACAATATGTTTTGCTAAGGGTAAAAAAAAAAAAAAAAAATAAATAAATATAAAAAAATAAAAATAAAATAATAATAAGAAGAAAAATTAGAATTGGAAAAATCCAATCTCATCCGACGTTTGTGTTCATCGATTCATTTTCAAATCACAATTATTGGCAATAAATTATGAAATTCCAAATAAATAAATAAATCCTTTCTTATTGATTTTGTGCAATCGATTCTTCAAAGTTTTATATTTGCAAAGTTAAACTCCAAACGATTCGTGATGATGTTGTTTGTCAAATTCTTTGCAAAAATACCAGCCAATGAAAAGCCAGGAATCCTTGAAACTCGAGTGGCGGCTAGCTATAAAAAGAAAGGAAAATGTTTCCCCTCATTATATCAAGGTCAAGCGTTTGTGTCAATCTGATAACGTATCAAGTTCGCATACGAGAAATCTTCATTTTGACTTGCCTATCACGGTTTTGTTCGCTTTTCTTTCTTCTATCCCTGAAACTTGTTTAAGTACAACCGACTGAACTCCTACCTATGCCCCCCCCCCCTTGCCAAGCTTTCACAGAAACACTCAACTAGCTACAACCACTATATATGATTTCACCCACTTTCTATCTGTGCCTAATTCTAAACCCAGATTCCTGAATAAAGCTTCTTTCCCAGAACAGCCTACCTGTGGAACACTGTTTCGCTGGTCTGCTTCCCGGTTGAATACAACATGGTAGCCTTCAAATCCAATGTAAACCATTTCTTGTTGAGCCGTCCCCATAAATAATCAAATTCTGCCCAATTTGAACATTTAACGATTACTACACTACCATCTTACACTCATTAATCCTTATCCTTGAGTGGCCTTCAGACTTTGATAAGTGGGTAATTTTCAAGTAAAAAAAATTGTCATTTTTGCTTTCTCGAGGGAACAAGTGAATGTGGAAGAATCATGATTTAGAAAAGAGAGGACATTGCAAAGGCTGCTGCAAAAAAGGTAGGTTCTCTCTACCATACTAGAAAATTACTCTCACATGAGAGTATTCTGTATCTCTACAAAGCCACTGTTTGCCCATACATGGAGTATTGGTGCCACATCTGGGCTGGTACATCAACCATCTAATAGGTGATGCCCTTTTCTCTTCCATGCAACCTCTTTCCCACAGAAAAGACGTTGCGAGCCTGTCTGCTCTATCATTATTTTCATGGCAAGTGCTCGACTGAATTCCAATCTATATTATTCACTTGTCAAACTTTCACAAAAAAAAAACACTCAACTAGCTACAACCACTATATACGATTTCACCCACTGTCTAACTCTGCCTATATCTAAACGCAGATTCCTGTACAGAGCTTTTTTCCCAGAACTGCTCGCCTGTTGAACGCTGTTCCTCTGGCCTACTTCCCAGCTGAATACAACATGGCAGCCTTCAAATCCAGTGTAAACAAGTTCTTGTTGAGCCGTCCACATTAATAATATGCTCAATTTACACCATTAACGATCACTACACTACCGGTTTACATTCATTAACCTTTATCCTCGAGTGGCCTTCCAGCCTTGATAAGTGGTAACTCCTAAGTAAAATAAAAAAACACACACAGCAAAGAAGTTTTCTTTCTCTTTCAGAACTTCCAAGACCAACAAAGTTGCTTTCCAAGACCCACTCGTTTTTGTTCCATTAATCAACCTTTTAAAAATTAAACTAAAATAAAATTTAGATAAAATAAGCACATGAAACCATCATCGCGATTTTTACGCATGCGTACAATCAAACATTACACTACATTCGTATAGAATGGTTTCAGAATTTGGTGTGTGTTTATGGGGTAGGTTGGGAGGTAAACTTCCTAAGTTGTAAGATTTACAAAAAACAAAAATGTCCCCACCTTAATCCCTGTGTTTCCTAGAATTGTATATCCTATAATTCATAATGATCGGTTCATTAGTTTGGTTTAAAGATTTTTTTTTTTGTGACACCGGACGCCAGACAAATAAATTAATATTTAGATGTATAGTAGTTATCTTTAAACCAGACTAATGAACCGATCATTATGTATTATAGGATATACAATTCTAGGAAACACGGGGATTAAGGTGGGGACATTTTTGTTTTTTGTAAATCTTACAACTTAAGAAGTTTACCCCCCCCCCCAACCTACCCCATAAATTAATAAGAAAAGAATTACCTCCCTTTATAGTCGCTCTTTATGAGTTAAAAATTATTAAAACCATTTCCTCTCCAAACATTTTCAAAACAAAACAAACAAAACAAAAAAACATGGCTGTCTATTTACTAGGTACGTCAATAATAGCGGAAAACATAGTTTTGAAAGTCGGTTTATCATAATTTTTTTGTAGGTTTCAGACTACTTTTTGATTGTATTTGAAAGATTAAAGCCTAAAGTTGATTTCCAAAAGAAAAAAAAATACTTGTAGGGGAACCTGGGGCAAAACGAGATATTTAAGAGAAAAAGAACTGTCGAGTCAAAGGTAGCATTGACATATAAACAATATTCTGTGTACTGAACATTCAAAGTATTGGAAAACAATGCCACAACAACAACAACAACAAAAAAGATGAGAAATTATTTTCAAAAGAAATACAGATGATTTATTCAGCTTACTGTATTGTCCCGTTTTGCCCCATGCTTGGGGCAGAATGAGACGGATCTGGTCTAAATAAGTCCGTCTTCACAGAGCTCACAAATGAAGATTGGGGTCTTGTTGCATTCGTATAGACCTGCACAGCTGTAGTGTGCCCATTTCCACTTGACAGGCTACCCAGCTTTCTGCACCCTCAGAGTACAGTTCGTCACAGATCAAAATAGATACATGTTGAATACTTATTCCTTTTTGATGTACGGGGCTGAATAAAACAATGTTAGACGTTGGCGGCAAGGCGTTACCACGTGATCTCTTGATCAGACTCCTCACGAAAGAGCTCTCTCTCTCTCTCTCTCTCTCTCTCTCTCTCTCTCTGTTTCAGTTATCTGTGGTGTTTCGTTTTACCCCGCTATCTCATTTTGCCCCAGGTTCCCCTACACGTGGAAAAAAAAATGTTATAATGAAAAATGCTTTCACAGTGACATTCCGTAACTGACAAGTTCAACTAAATTTTGAAGTTAAATAAATTCATTGTAAAAATCCGTTGAAAGATATATATTAGTTTTCTGGATCTATTTCAAACATAATTAGTTAAGTCCTAAGATATTGAATAAAAAATACAAATACCTTGTTTGTACAAAAAAAAAAAAAAAAAAATAGCTTAATTAGCCCCAAAAGCGAGATATTCTAGCTTTGCACAAGCAAAAACAAATGAAGTTGTCTAAAAATGCGTTCTACGGAAGCACAAAATGCCAGAAAGTCAAAAGGCTGACTGAAAATGTCAGGTAGTCAGAGGAAGGTAGGAAGTGCTGTTTTTCTTTTTTTTTTTTCAGTCGTGTATCCGTACATTACTATCGTGAACGTTTGTATAATTTTTACCATTTTGTAGTTTAATTATTTTTCTGTGTTTCTGCTTTTAAATCAAATTTTTTATTTTTGTTATTTTTCAAGATCATATCAAAATTATGTTACGCTATATTAGAATCCTACATATAAAAATCACGCGAAACATGTAATTTAAAAAAAAAGTAGAAATATTTTTTGCAATGATAATTTTTTGTAAGAAAATATTAAATAAACAATGCTTAATTCAATGATAATATCGGTAGTCCGAGAAATTAATTTTTCTTTAAGTTATACAGAATTCATTAATACGTACTCAAGGGTCTTTTTTCATAATGTTCCAATAAAAATGTATTTTTTTATTATTATAATTTACGATACTTTATTTTCATAAAAAAAGCAAAAATAAATTAATTCATTTTTTTTTTTACTATTTAAAAACATAACTTTAGTAAAAATGTTTTTTGCTTAAACAAAATAATTCATTTTTAATAAAAAAAAAATGTATTCATTATATTCTGTGATCATTATTCGATAAATACTAAAGATTTCATTAAAATTGATTAATTTCCTGACTTTTTTGGTGAATTTTTAAGTAAAGGGAGGGAGTCAAAATACCAATGCTCAAAGTGTTTATACATTTTGAGCATTGGCATTCCTTTTGTATGTACCTACCGTTTACGGTTTCAAATTGGCTATTTCATATTATTATTTTTTCAAAAGTCATATTGGGAGGAGACTGTAAGTTTTTTTTTTTTATTATAGTTTCTTTTTAAAGTTACAAAAATATGCAAGTGAATTGATATCTGTTCCTTCATAATTCATATAAAAAATATTCACACAAAAAAAACAAAAAACAATGTGTTGTGTGTTGAATTTCCATTGAAAAAAAATGTAAATTTTTTAAATTAATTCTTTTTAGCTTTAAAAGGTTAAAGAAGAATTTACTAAAAAATATATATTTTTAAATTCGTTGTTATTTGTTTTATTTTATTTGTTATTCATTTTATTTATAGCGTCTAATTGTTCAGAATCGCCTGACGAAGCCTCATTGACTGAAACAGATGGCTGTTTGTAGCGACCAAATGTAACTGTTTACCTTCGAATAAATAATAAAAAAATATTTTGCTCTTGCTATCGAGCTCTATCTAATAACCTCGTTGTTTCTACTTTTTGAATATCTCAAGCCTGGATTTATATATATATATATATATATATATATATATATATATATATATATATATATATATATATGTGTGTGTGTGTGTGTGTGTGTGTGTGTGTGTGTGTGTGTGTGTGTGTGTGTGTGTGTGTGTGTGTGAATAAAAAGGAAAAACCTAAAAGAGTAAAAACAAAAATAAAATCAGCGTTTCGTCCCTATTTCAGGGGACATCATCAGGATTTCTAGGCGAGGATGTACAGGAAGACGGTCATGTATCACATGCGAAAGAGGAGAAGTTCAGTTCCTTTTCTGTTCTGGAGAGAAAAAATTCATGATGAAAAGAGAATTCATATCTAGTGTGTGTGGAGGGGGGTCGGGTTATATGCATATATGCATTTTTTTTTTTATCAACCAGGATCTAAATTAATGTTTTGTTCATTTATTATTATATTACCTATGATTGGGGCTACATTATAAAATCCTTTTCTTTGTTTGATGGTGTTAATGTTTGAAATTAAAGCAGATTCAATAAGTCTCCGTTTTGCTCTATCTGGGATGGATTTTAAGATTTTTGCACGTCCAAAGCCGAAAGAGTGGCCATATTCGACACAGTGGGAAAGAGTGCATTTAAGGGATTGGCATTTCTTATGTCGCTTTTATGTTCGCTTAGTCCGATTTCCAAATTTCGCTGTGTCTCACCTATGTATGATTTTTTGCAGTCATTACATGGGATGGAGTAAATACCGGCTTTGGATGTGGAGATTTCAGCGGAATGATTGCTAGTTTTTAAAGTTCGCTTTATAGTTAAGGAAGTGGTTTGTACTGTTTGTATGCCTAGATTATTAAGAGTATTGCAGATTGTGTCGTTGTTAGTGTGTGTAGGTATAAGAAGATGTCTATTTAATAGTGGTGTATCTGGTGTGTTCCGTCTTCCTGTACATCCTCGCCTAGAAATCCTGATGATGTCCCCTGAAATAGGGACGAAACGTTGATTTTATTTTTGTTTTTACTCTTTTAGGCTTTTCCTTTTTATTCACATAACGTCTAAAGCATCGTTTATCTTGCTTTATTTTATTCATATATATATATATATATATATATATATATATATATATATATATATATATATATATATATATATGTATATATATATATATGTATATATATATATGTATATATATATGTATATATATATATATATATATATATATATATATATATATATATACACGTTTAATAAGTTTCCAGATTTTTTTGTACAAGCATTTAAAATCATCATAGCTGCTTGAAAATTCAGTATGTTATTGCTAGACATCTTATGAAATGACTGACTAATTTTTATGATTTCATGTTCAAATGAACAGCTACACCAGGAATGTAAATACACCCTACTAAAGCCTGATTACCACAGTTGGTGAATTTCAAAAATGAAACTTGAACATGAGGACACTTTAGAAAAACGATATGCAATAAAATTCTCCTTTAAACTTGAAAATAAAAATGCAACAGAAACGTATGGAATGCTTCAGATTGCTTTTGGACCATCTTGCATGAACCGAGCAGGAGTTTTTGAGTGGCATAAGAGATTCAAGGAAGGAAGAGAATCTGTGAGGGATGATGAAAGGCGAGAGGGGAGAAAGAAAGTCAGAAACCAGAGTTGATTGCCCAAATAAAGAATTTCATGGATAAGGATCATCATGTGTCTATAGAGACAATAAGTGCACAGTTTGATGTCAGTGTGGGAACTGTACACACTATTATTCATGAGGAACTGAAGATGTGGAAGATTTGCATGAAGTTTGTTCCAAGGGTACTCCATCGTTGTCACAAACTATTTGACCAAGATGGGTATCAAGACAGTTCCTCACCCTCCCTATGCTCCAGACCTTGCTCCTTATGACTTTTACTTTTTACCTAAGCTCAAGTAAAACCTTAGAGGCTGTTGTTAAGAAACAATTGAGGAGATGAAAGAGGCTGTGACGAGGGTCATTTACATGCTTACACAAGAGGACTTCCATGGGGCCTTTAAGAAGTTGTTAGAATGGTATAACAGTTGCATTGCTGCCGGAGGATATTACTTTGAAGGGGACTAGTTTCATGCGTGTACTTTCAATAAAAGTGCTCATCCAAAAAGTCTGGAAATTTATTGAAGGCATCTCATATATATGATGTAGATATATAATAAGCTCGATAGGCATAAATATCATAGAGCTATTTTAATATTGAGTAAAATGATTCATAATTTATAATTAAAAATTAAAAATCGGTTTCACAAGGAAAAACAAACAAAATCAATAAATTGTACGATCGTTTCGGAAACGATGTTTTTATTGAGACAGACAATAAGTCTTGGGCAATAATTTTATCATCTGATTTTATAAAACAAAGTCTCCTCATCAGCAAAAAGAGTGGGTGGGGATTTAAAGACACCAAAAATAAAACTAGCATTTTTTAAGAAAGGCAGATCTATCTGGAAAATATTTAAAATATAAAGAAAAACAGTTACTTATTTTGATGTTGATAAACAAAATAAAATAAAATAAAATTAATATACGAAAGTATAGATTAATGCGTAAACTTTAAGTATTTACTTCAAAAGTGCTCAATACGTAGGTAGAGCTAGTTAGTTCTCCATATATATTTTATAAATTACTATATATATATATATATATATATATATATATATATATATATATATATAGTAATTTAGTATATATATATATATATATATATATATATATATATATACTAAATTACTATATATATATAATATATATATATATATATATATATATACATATATATATATTGAGTAAAATGATTGATAATTTATAATTAAAATTAAAAATCGGTTTCACAAGGAAAAACAAACAAAATCAATAAATTGTACGATCGTTTCGGAAACGATGTTTTTATTGAGACTCACAATAAGTCTTGAACAATAATTTTATCATTTGATCTTATAAAACAAAGTCTCCTCATCAGCAAAAAGAGTGGGTGGGGGTTTAAAGACACCAAAAATAAAACTAGCATTTTTTAAGAAAGGCAGATCTATCTGGAAAATATTTAAAATATAAAGAAAAACAGTTACTTATTTTCATGTTGATGAATAAAGTAAGATAGAATAAAATAAAATAAAATAAAATAAAAGCGGGTGGAAAAGTAAGGTTAAGAGAGGACATCTTTAATATTTTTAATAAAAAAATATATATACCTTTTATTCGTCCGCCTTTAAAGCCTGTATCATCGTCAATGCATTCATTGGGATGTCAAATGTAGTTTATGAATGGTTGAAAATGTTGATATATACAAACTTCAAAGGAAACGCTAATAAAATAATATTACCAGTTTAAAATCATTGGAAACGCTATATTTGAATTTATCTTAAATAATTCAATTATAAAGGGAGATAACTGCCATTTTTGAAAAATGATACTCAAATAGAAAAATAAAGAAAACTTTTATTGTTTAAAGGGAGATAATCACTAATTACTTATAAATTAGTTATTTTTTATATAATGTTTTAAACATAGTAATATTAATAAAATCAATAATAGTAATACCATGAGTCTTTTTGGTAGTAATTAAATAATAATATTATTTATAATAGTAACTATAATAGTTATAGAACTAATATTAATAAAAAATAACTCATATAAATTCAAAGTGAGATAAATAATAAAATAAAATAGAAAATAATGGTAAAATATCAAATAAGAAAATAATAATAATAATAATAATAATAATAATAATAATATTAATAATAATAATAATAATAATAATAATAATAATATTAATAATAATAATAATAATAATAATAATAATATTAATAATAATAATAATAATGATAATAATAATGATAATAATAATAATAATAATAATATTAATAATAATAATAATAATAATAATAGTAATAATAATAATAATAATAATATTAATAATAATAATAATAATAATAATAATAATAATAATAATAATAATAATAATAGTAATAAAACTATAATAATAATAGTTATTAAGTTATAAATTATAAATTTTAAAATAGATTACTAATAAGAAAATGTTATGATTTATGGTGGCTTAAATTTGTCGAACCTAAACCAGCGTTTATGAATGCATCCCATAGGAATTTCGTCTTTTAAGTTTAAGAGAATAGATTTAGTGTTATTATATTTTAAAACATTAAGGGCTTAATATCTACAAAGTGCGCAGAATTTGTCTCTCGGCATATATGCTTTATAAGATCCTATTATTTCCCATTTTAAATTGAAGGGAATACTTCTATCATTAAGTCACCAAATATGT
The DNA here is from genome assembly GCF_053919585.1 of Euprymna scolopes. Lineage (NCBI taxonomy): Eukaryota > Metazoa > Mollusca > Cephalopoda > Sepiida > Sepiolidae > Euprymna > Euprymna scolopes. The sequence continues at coordinate 123,568,982 of NC_136489.1, read as the reverse complement.
TTAGATAAAGAAGTCTGGTTTTTCGAGGAAAGGTTTTTCGAAGAAGTGCTTATGCATGGAGATCCTGTGTTTAATATGTCCAGATGTGTACCCGAAGTAAATTACATTTTGTTTAATATATTTGCTGTCGGATGTAATGGGTTTGGTTGTATTTGATTGGTATATTGGCTAATGGGGGCACTGTTATTGATTAACTATGTGGTAGAGTTAGTCTGTGAGGAGGGATTTGTATGGTTCCTATTTACAATGCCGCCCCACGGGACAGAGTTAGACACCAGTGTCGTTTTTTAATGTGGAGAAAAGGAACAAAAATAAAAATTGTCTCAGTCGTGAAGGATTTCTCCTCCACTGACAGAGAACAAGAAATTGAAATGCAGCATCTGAAGAACAGATACTACACTTTGATCTTGACTCGAAGGGATTAGTATGGTTGCTATTAACATAATTTATATTTGGGGTTTGTGACGCTGCTCAGCTATAAATCACATTTTTACTTTGCAGGTACCTTGTAAAGGACATTTATTTTTTCTTCTACAGTTATAGCCTGTTATAGTTTCCATATTTGCATTTTGTATCTTACTAATTTTTTTATTGTTGGAACTAATTATTTTTTTATGCAGGTTTGGCACAGTTGAGTAAGACACTTTGATTGTGTTCTTATTAAAGATTTTATTGTATCTATGAGGGGCTTTAAAGTTTTTTTTTCCAATATTTAAAAGAATTCCCTGGCTAAGTTTGTCTCAAGATTTTTAGAATATGGAGGGTTGAACCATAAGATTTCTCTATGTCTGTTTTTATGCTTACAGATTTTGTTTTGTGGTTTCTCTGTGTTAGTGGTTTATGCTTGTGGCTTAATTTGGTTTTGTATTGTAGTTAGATTAATTTTTGCCATTCGTATGTGGGATTACATGGCCATATTGTAGGTTATTATATTTTTTAGTAGGTTTATTGCAATTATTGTAGTTTTCTATGCAGTTTGTGCTTTTATCATTTTTATTTAGATATTTACTTTGTGATTTGTATCCTGAGTTTTTAAGGGCCTTATTGTAATATTTTGTGTTTTTGTTAAATATAGATTTGTTAGAAGATAGTTTAGAAATTCTTAAAAAGACATTGGGGACTATTGACTCCAATATATAATATTTTCGTAAAACTTGCTGAGAACGCTCTGTTGTACGGTTGTTGTAAAAATGGAACGGAAATTTAAATTTCTTTCCATTTCGATCTTTTTTTTTAAATTTTATTATTGTGCCCCCAAAACAAAAGTAATCGAAAGGATAGCATTCAACAATCGTACTTTTTATATATATGTAAAAACACGAAAGATTTTTAAAAATAAAAATAAAAATAAAATTTTATTAACAAAACGAAATAATATAATTTTTAAACGAAAAAGTCGATTTCGTATACCTTTTTGGTATTTTTTTTTTTTAACATAAGTCCAACTCACCATTCACATTGGAAATTGGACACCCCCAACCTTGTCAGCATACTCGAAAACCTATAAAAGACATGTCAAATGTGAACGATTAGTTGGGCGTAATGTAAAAATGTACCGCATTTAAAACGGAACTGTTCCATTCTTAAAACAACCGTAAAACAGAGCATTCGTCGCAAGTTTTATCAATATTTTTAATCGATATTAATAATTTTTATACCTATAGACAATAGTGTTTCATGCTTACGCAATCATCAGTGTAGTAAGTGATAATTACTGCTAGTTGTGGAACGTGAACCCAGTACACCTTGGCTTTATTGGCTGGTGTTCTTCCACTCGGCCGTAAGGAATTAACATTTAAATGGGAGAGAATAGAGTTACTTATGAAACCATCTAAGCGGGCTTGTCATAATTCAGACGGCGATGAAAGTATTCCAGCAAACAGGAAGTTGGTAAATGATAAACTCAGCTAATTCGCACGTGTGCGCATGAGAGAGAGAGAGAGAGAGAGAGAGAGAGAGAGAGAGAGAGAGAGAGAGAGAGAGAGAGAGATGTATATGCACATATATATGTACAACATTTATTCCTAAACTAATTAACCGATCATTATGAATTTTTAAACTCAGCTGCTAAACGTAGGTTGCTCAAATGTGTTACATTCAGTTTAATTCAATTTTATGCGGGAGGGAGTAAAGTGGATGGAAGGCCGTTTTGAAAATTTATATAGCTCTGAATTTTTTTGTGAAATTTTAACAATAGGTATTTAACATCATTTATTAAATACTCTCCAAATCCCTTAGAGTCACATCCTGGATCGAACTTTCTTATTGATCTTCATCAATGATCTCCCAAATCACATTCTTAGACATTCATTCATCGACAGGACCATCTATGGCGACACTTCAAAGGCCAGCAATGACCAAGATCTTTCTGATTCTCTTTCCTCTGATCTTGAGAACGTGGTGCAATGGGGAAAAGGGTGGCTGGTTATTCATATAAGCGGCATAATCGCGTTGACACACTAGTTCTCGTCAGATCTTTGAAGTTAAGCAACGTTGAGCCTGGTTAGTACCAGATGGGTGACCATTTGGGAATTCTAAGCGCTGTATGTGCTCTCCGCTTATCTCGGCATTTGTTTCCAGGCGTCCTGCACATTCACTTCATTTGCCACTGATATTTAACAATGCGCACCTCCTGTAACAAAAATTTCACCTGCAGGCACCCCCTACGTGGGTATCCGTAGTTTATCAAAGACTGTAAGAGCCTGTGTGTTATGCATATAAATAAATAAACATATACACATATCCAACTTTATATATAGATAGTGTTCATTTTTATTTCCCTTTTTTTTTTCATTAATATTTTTTTAGTGATTTTATTTTCATATTTCTTAGTTTATTCATTTTTTTTTTTTTTAGTCTAAAAATGCTTTTTCACTGTTTATTCTTTTTATCTGTGTTGCTTTCTCTCCCAAACGTGTTTTTACCTTTGAAAAAAAAAAAAATCTTGTTTTAGGAAACGAGTTGGGAAAAAAGTATTGATAACATGTCCACCTTAGTGCATAAGCACTGTTTTTTTTTCTTTCCTTCTTTCTGGACAAAGTTAACAAAACAAAACGAAAGAAATCCAAATGTAGATTAAATGCACACACACACACACACACGCACACGCACACACGCACGCACGCACGCACGCACACACGTTTATGCATTATCTATTCTATTTGTAATCGTCACACGCACACACAGACACAAATTCGCACAAAGACACACATACAAACACACACACGCACACAGACACACACGCTCACAGACATACACACGTACACGAAAACATACATACATACATACATACATACATACATACACACACATGTCCTCTCACACCCGCACACAGACGCACACACGCACTTACACACGCACACAGACACGCGAATACACACGTACACACACGCACACACACACACACACGCACGCATGCACACATACACACACAAACGCAGACACACGCATACATACACACACAAACGCATACAGACATACACACACGTACACAGACACACACACATACACACATAATATATATATATATATTATGTGTGTATGTGTGTGTGTGTGTGTGTGTGTGTATATATATATATATACACTTGTGCCCGATATTATTCATACCCCTCGGATCTTTGAGATTTCTATAAGAATATTGCTCAAACCAGAAGGTAGACAATATTAAAGGGATTTCAAACAATAAATCAAGCATAAGCATTTAATTTAAACTCAACAAATAAATAAATTATGCAAGTTTGAAACATTATACAAAGAAAAACAATAATGGCACTAGTTCAAAATTATTCATACCTCTCTTACTAATAGTCAATAGCATGCCCTTTATTCTTAATAACTGCCTGTAACCGTTTGGGATATTTATCAACAAGGTTTTTACAAGCATCAACACTGATTTTTGACCATTCTTCAATGCAGTAGTTCTCCAAATCCCTCAAATTTCTAGGTTTCCGCTTTTTAACCTCAGTTTTCAATATGTGCCAGAGGTTTTCGATAGGGTTCAGGTCGGGACTCTGGCTAGGCCATTCCAAAACATTAATTTGATTATCCTCAAACCATTTCTTGACTATTTTGGCAGTATGTTTTGGATCATTATCCTGTTGAAGGACCCAGTTTGGTCCTAAATGGAGCTTCTCCGCATCCTGTCTAATGTTTTCTGGAGTATCTCCAAATATTGCTCCTTCTTCATGGTTCCATCTATCTTGACCAAACTACCTGGACCACTAGCCGAAAAGGAGCCCCACAACATTAGGCTACCACCACCATGTTTCACCGTGGGTATGGTGTTCTTTGGGTTGTAAGCTTCTCTTTTCTTCCTCCAAACGTAAGAAGCATCCATATGGCCAAACAATTCAATTTTTGTTTCGTCAGTCCACAAAATACTTGAGTAAACGGACTCTGGAGAATTCACATGGGTCCTAGCAAACTTTAGACGTGCTGCAAGGTGTATTCCGGTGTGCAATGGAGTCCTTCTTGGTCTTCTTCCTTTCAGACCATTTTCATGCAGAGTCCTTTGCAATGTTTGCCTTGATATTTTTATGCCAGAAGACTCCAGATTTTCTAAAATGTCCTTAGTAGTGGTGGTTGGATTTGCATTAACACTTCTTACAATATTCCTGGTGGTTTTAGCAGACAGTTTCCTTTTCCTTCCTCTACCAATCAAGTTGTTTGTTGTGTGGTGGCTCTGGAATTTTTTGATGATGCTCTGTACTGTTGCTGTAGGGACCTCAAATTTCTTGGAAATTGACTTGTAACCTAAACCATCCTTATGTGAATTCACAATTTTAGTCCTAAGATCATTACTAAGCTCTTTTTTCTTCCCCATTCTAATAATTTTTATTCTTTTATTGGTTTTCAGTTGATATCATTTTAATTTCTGAAAAATGCAAAAAACGAAATGAAATTAATCAAAGGTTGTATAAAAGCATTCAAAATAAGAATCAAACAGGAAACAAACAGTCAGAAACTCGATTAATACTGAAAAAAATAAGGGGGTATGATTATTTTTGAACATTGCAGATTTTATAAATAGCTGTATATTTCTTTTATTACAAGTATCCCGAGATTTTAAAATGACGAAAATGATCAGAAGAGGTTTATTAAGAATATGTATCAATATGGACGTAAACAATAAATTCTTACAAAGTTACACCTAATAAACTCAATTTTCAAAGGGGGGTATGAATAATATCGGGCACAAGTGTATATATATATATATATATATATATATATATATATATATATATATATATATATATATATATATATATGTATATGATGGACTCTCCCGTCGATTTCGACGTAAGAGCTTCCCGCCATAACAACAACTAAGTTGTTCGGAAATCCACCCAGATCATTTGTTTATAATGGTGAAGGCTTTGTGTAGAACCAACCACACTTGTTGGTATTACTGCTAACCTCTGAAAAGAGGTTTTCTACAGAAAAAAAACCCCAAAGCAAACAAACAAAATGACACCTATAGTCAGTTATCAATAATTTTTCTTTCTAAATTAAAAAAGCAAAATGTATATGCTCGTAGGGTTCGTATATTATTTCATGTATCTACGCTTCTAAGATAAGACGATTTCAATGATTTGATCAGATGATTTTCAATATTGATTTTCAGTATTTACTCCAACGGAGCTTAATGCGCTAATAAAGCTTAGTAGTAGTAGTCGTCGTAGTAGTAGTAGTATGAAAGTATATCTATCGTATGTAAGCTACACAGAGGTGTTCACGTTCCATCCCCGCTAGGAATCATCAGACTAGATGCACGAATTTGTTTAGCGCGATTGTTTTTATGTAATAAAGTGGTGTTTAGTCTAGTTAACTAACCAATCAGATTTGTCGTTATTTTTCATTCATGGGTTAATATTTTCATTGGCGTATTGCCGAGTTTCTCTCAAACAAAGGCCTTGCCGACCTTTACTTAACACACTTTTCTTTTATATATTTCCATACTATTATATCTAGGAAAATACTAGTGGTGCAGCAGCACAACCTCGTTTCCAAGGCCATCAGTGAGCGCCTGATGACTGTCCGCATCCCCATCACGTGGGATAGATGCCTTATGCTCATTTCAGTCTACGCCCCGACTTTAACTTCTACCAATGAAGACAAAGCTGCCTTCTACACCCAGCTTGACCACACATCCAGGCAGTGTCCGTCAATGACAAGCTTGTTGTGCTGGGCGACTTTAACGCCTGAATAGGCAGGGACCACTGCCTGTGGGAGGGAATCATCGGCCGCCACGGCATTGGAAGCTGCAACGCCAATGGTCAATTCCTACTGGGTCTATGTGCAGAACATCAACTCGTGGTAAACAACACCATCTTCCAGCTACCCAAATGACAAAAGACCACGTGGAGACACCCCAGATCCAAACACTGGCACACCCTGGACTACGTTCTGACCAGAGCCAAAGAGTGAGGAGACGTCCACATCACGCGATCCATGCCCGGGGCAGAAGACTCCTGATCATCCGACTTTCCATGATGATCATTCGACCACCCAAAAGGACACCCAATAGCGTACCAAACCGATGTTTTGACTGTAGCAAGCTCCGCAACTTACAGCTGGCACAGAATTTCTGGGAGGCCTGCGAACAACACCTCGCACAGCCTGTGAGTCAGGCGACAGTAGAGCACCAATGGACCACCTCAGAGACGCCCTGACCTATGCCACTGAGGAGATACTGGATCACACCACCAAGAAAAGGCAGGACTGGTTTGATGAGAATGGCACCACCATCTCTCATCTCATTGAAGCAAAATGTCAAGCACATCTGATTTCAGATAACCAACCTACAGCTGCCAACAAACGTGCTCACAAGGTAGATGTAGCAGACTGCCAAAGAGGAATTCATGAAGCCCAGAACATCTGGTGGTAGAGAAAAGCTGCTGAGATGGGCTGTCCTCACGAGATATGGTTGTCCACCCGACTTTGTTGAACTGGTGCATGCCCTCCATGATGGAATGGTTGGAAGAGTTTGTCACCAGAACTCTTTTTCAGACCCATTCCCCATCAACGGTGGTCTGAAGCAGGGGTGTGTTTTAGCTCCAACATGTTTCTTGCTGTACATTGCAGCAATGTGAGATTCCACCAGACATACCCTCAATTGACCTGCAATTTCGCTTGGACGGAGGAATTTTCAACCTCGCATGACTCCATGCCAAAACCAAAACCACCTTATGCGAAGTGTGAGAACTACAATATGCTGACGCCAATGCCACTCCAGGTCAGACGGCAGAGGACCTACAGTCGTTAGCAGATGCATATAACTCTGTATATGAAAGGTTTGGGATGCAGGTCTACACTGACAAGACCAACACCCTCGTCCAACATCCGCCAGGACAGACGCTCCCAGCCCTTAATATCACAATTAACAACCAACCACTAGAGGAGGTAGATCATTCTCTTATCTTGGAAGCATTTTAACATCTACTCCTACATGCAAGAAGGACGTGGAGAACAGAATAAGGGCAGCCCATTCCGCCTTTGGACGACTCAACTGCCGCATATTTAACAACCACGCCATTACGATGACCAGAAAGATAATGGTGTTCTGGGCAGTTGTCCTCTCCATACTCCTCTACGCCTGTGAAACGTGGACACTATACAGAAGTGAAATAAAATATCTGGAACGCTTTCGATCAAACAAAATTAAGGCAAATCATGAAAATACCCTGGCAGAGCCATACCTCCAATTCTGAGGTACAAGCCACGTCCACAGAATGCAGAATTCAAGGCTTCCAAAGAGAATGATGTATGGAGAACAGGCAAAAGAAACCAGACCACGAGGAGCACCAAAAATGCACTATAAAGACCAGCTGAAGCGCACTCTGGCAGAAACTGACATCGACCACTCCTCGTAGGAAGAGGCTGCCAGGGACAGGAAGGTGTGGAGGAATGCCGTGGCAGTGCTTACTTTGCGGAGGAAAGGAGAAGAAAGGAAGAGGCTGGGAGAAGAAGAAGGGAGCGAGAGCAAACCCATCTCCCTACCCTACCCTATGAGCATTGTCCGCGACTCTTCTGCCATAGAATCGGACTGTAAGGCCATGTATCACATAGGCACCCACTCACCCCACGACAGGACCCAATGCTCGGATACGAGTAGGAGCTGCTGCCGCCACCGACGACTATTATATCTATCTATCTATCTATCTATCTATCTATATCAAATGGAAACTTGGAGTTAAATTTAGTAAATTAAAAATTTTATGAGAAATTCATTATTTTACAAGAAATACAAAATTTTAAAGTTTTTCCTTAATCCAGATATTTTCAACAAATGGCTCATCTTATCAAAAGAAATGTTTTTTTTTGCAAAATAAAATTTATAAGAAGTCATAAATTTTATATATATATATATATATATATATATATATATACATATATATATATATATATATATATGTATATATATATGTATATATATATATATATATATGTATATATATATATATATATATATATATATATATATATATATATATATATATATATATATATATACATATAGGGGAAGAACGTTAGAGCACAAAGCCAAGGTGGACTTTATTTACTAAGTTTGAGTCCTGCAACCAAGTAACTGTCACTTCCTGCACTGATGATTGCATAAGTATGAAACACCAGTGTCATTAGGTATAAAAAATATGAATATTTATTGATAAAATATTATAGTTACAAGACCCTTTGAGTAAAATTCAAGTAGAGCCTTATTTGTGAATTGAGAATAAAACCACAAATTAGCTACGTGAATTATTCACCGAATTTCTGTTTGTTTGAATACTCTCATCGGTGTCTGAATTATGACAACCTGCTTACATGGCTTTATAGCTAACTTAATTCCTTACGGCCGAGTGGAAGAATATCAACCTGTAAAACCAAGGTGAACTGGATTCGCGTTCCACAACTAGCAGTAGTTATTACTTCCTGCACTGATGATTGTGTAAGTATGAAACACTAGTGTCTGTAGGCATAAAAAATTAGTAACAGCCGTTGAAAAATATTATAGTATATATTTACATATATATTTATAGACAGAGTGAGCCAAAAGTAGGTGGACATTATTTTGAATAGGTTTATGTATCAGTTATATTAATGAAATTTTTCATTATAACTATGTTGCAACCATGTTTTTTTTACTGTCCACCTACTTTTGACTCGCCCTGTACATAAATATATGTACACATATATATTATTTTATGCATCTACATCAAATTTCATTCATCTATTGCCAGGATAGCGTTCAGTAAGTAAATAGAGCTAGGTACTAAGTTTTGAAAATATATATTCCCGTGGTATTGGGTTCGCTAGTCAGCCAATCAGGTTCTTTGTTATTCGCACATCCATTTATCGTAGCCAGTCGGCGCACGTTTATAAGACAAGGGTAATTTGACCTCTAATTCATCTGCTACTCGGCGGGTATTGGGTTTCTCTTTTTTTTTTTTTGTGACGGGAAGTGACCTACTTTCAATCTGGATGTTTTTCCACTTATATTTTATTTTACACATTTTATGCATTTGTTTGTGTATTTGCTATTTATTGATTATGGTAATTGTGATTATCATTTCTGTTATTGTTGTTATTATTTATTGATATTTTGTATGTGTTGCTATCATAGGATGAATTCTATTTTGCGTATACATACGTTTGTTATTTCACTCCTGCAGTTTAATAAATTCTGGGATCTTATAAAGTTTAGGATAGCTAGTTACTTATTCAATTATATATATATATATATATATATATATATATATATATATATATATATATATATATATATATATATAAATATTTCAGCATATATATATATATATATATATATATATATATATATATATATATATATGTACATATTGGTCAAATAGTCGGATTTTTTCTGAGAACCCTTGGAACAAACTTCATGCAAATCTTCCACATCTTACATTCCTCTTGAATAATTGTGTGTACAGTTCCCACACTGACATCAAACTGTGCATTTATTGTTTCTATGAACACAGGATGATTCTTAATTCTTTATTTCACCAATTAATATATATATATATATATATATATATATATATATATATATATATATATATATATATATATATATATACACATTCACACACAATCACCATAAACATTTTATATAAATACTATAATCTTATACATTACTATGTTCACTGGGGATACTAGAGCATCGGTCATTCTAGAATTAGAACAGATCCAAGTATAATAAAAAGCAAGTGAAGGCATAACGAGGCATAAAAAAATTACTAACTTTAGCATTCACCCGCCACCCTCACCCCCATTTAGCCCCAAAAGTCCCCAGGGGACGTCAACTCCTGGTGAAAATGAACAAACAGTGCAATTTTAGACCTTAACATATGTAAATTTGAGTTCTGCATCATGCAAAAAAAAAAAAAAAAAAAAAAATGATTAAGTCCATCATTTCCACCCCCCACCCCCCGCACACACCATTTAGCTCCAAAAGTCCCCAGGGGCTTACCATATTTAAATTTGATTTCAGCACCATGCAAAACTTTTAAATAGACTTACACAAAAATTTTTGGACAAATATGGTAAAATATCCTAAAAATGGAGTGTTTTTATGAGCCCTAAAATAGCCCTTGGGGCACACCCAAGAATTATTACGCAGTATAGACAAACAAAATTATATAGAAATCAGTTAGTTACAACTTTTCAGTTTTATAAAAATCCAAGTCATCAATTTTTTTTAATAAGCACAAACGTGTCAATTTTAGCCATTTTGACCTGAAAGGCACCCCTAGGGAGGCAACCGGAGTTTTCCCAGAAAATCCGTTCAGTTAGTTTTTTACTCATATCATGTTTAATGTTTGTGCAAAATTTTTTAAAATTCCAAGGCATACTTATTGAGAAAAGTGCAGACAGACGAATGGTCAAATGGACAAACAGACGAACGGACGAATGGATAAGGGGGAATTTACAGGTCCACTCTCCTTTTGTCGGGAGACCAAAAATTAATTATAAAAATATATAAGTAAATTAGGAAAACAAATACTCAATAGGATTTTACGTTTTATTAAAGAACTAGCATTCCAGCCCGGCGTTGCCCAGGTGTTTGGAGGTGTATGTTGAGCAAAAAAAAAAGAAGTGGTAGTAGGAAGGCAGGCTCAAACCCAAACTGTGAAGGAGGAAAAGACCACCGCCAAATCGGAAGGGACGTAGGTTTAAGTTAAAGCTAGACAATCGAAAAGGAGGGATGACTTTCGAAAATATAGGCGAAAAAAGCGACCCCTCCCTGTAGAAAAGTTCCCAGTTGAGGGTGAAGAAATTAATGTTTTTAGCCAATTTTTCAGTATTTGTTGTCTGAAGAGTTGAGCTTAAAAACGATACTGATCTTGTGAAAATCCGTCGCCTCTGTCGAAAGTTTTAGGCAGACATGCAAACATACATACATACATTTATATATCTCTGAATATCCTTTATGTAAAATTTCAAATGTTTAGACCCAAAATTGTCTGAGTAATTTGGTAGACACCGCAGAAGTCAATTTTTTTTAACTTTGACTCCTATTATGACCCCTTAACATTTATTGTTTTGGGCTCAAATCAAGTTATTAAGTTAGATCCATGTCCAAGGAACCTATATCTAAAATTTCAAGTGTTTAGACCCAAAATAGTCGGAGGAGTTTAGTAGATTTCTCAAAGGTCAAATCGTTGAACAGCCAGATTTCTGGCCGAAAAGGGATTACAAAGATTTTCCCAGATCTCAGTACCCTGTATATCAAATTTCGAGTCTGTAGACTAAAAATTGACAGAGTTATTGCGTAGGGAAATGCACACACACACACACACACACACACACACACACACACACACACACACACACACACACACACACACACACACAGAGGAGAGAACTTGAATGCCTACTGGAGAGAACTTAAATGCTTACTAGACACTATCCTCGAGCATCTAAGGTTCTCTGTACAAGGGGTTGTCAGAACAACCTGGCATAAAGATACCTTTCCCCAGAAGTAAACCCTGACCAAATATTCAAAATCACATAGTATTCGCTGCCCAAATAAGATCTCCTTTTTATGGCTAACCCACATTAGCTTTTATGAGGAACGGTGCACCTTCTCCAAGTGATGTTACCTCAAGTAATAGCACAAAGCTGGATACTCCACCAGACTAGATAAATTCTTGAAATGGGACCCAGTAAGACCAAGAGACCAAAACGAAAGATATACTATAACGGATGAAAATGTATTTGGGGAGAGGAAAATGATGTTCTCAATTTCGTAACTAACTTAGTGTTTGAGAGATAAAGAAGTTAAATGAAACATTCGAATATCTATGTATCTTATATAGAGTTCAAGTGTTAGCCTCAGGTAGTGGGTCCCTTTGATTTCTGAGAACTTCGACTGAAGTAAAATAAAACAAAAGACAGACAGACATGTTCACTTTTATAGATATATAGATAGATAATCAGCTTGTAAAATCACCCGGAAATATTTTTAACTTGGAAACTGAACATTAACCATTTACTTCCGGTTTTACAACTTTAAACTGTAAAAGGTTTTATTACCAGCATAGTTCTCAAGAAAACTTCTACAGTTGTTCCTTAAAAAGAAATGCGATTTTTATTATGGGGTAACCTGATCTACCCATTCCAGGAATAACACACTTATTCAGTGGCTATTAATATGATTGTATTTAGCACGTTATTGGGTAACGACTCATGGCAGCTACAGCTCCAGAATCATGATGTGCACTTTATGTTAACTATACCACTGTGTTTGTCTTGATTATTATTAACGGTTATTAAAGGCTACAACAATTCTATAATAAACAAACGGGAAGATGCATTTTGCTTTCATTTATGGCTGATCAAAGAAATAGCTTCTTTTTTTGCCATTTACTCATCTTCTATTTATTGGTTTAACCTCCCCGCAGGACTCGTCTTGTCAGACCAGATCAACAAATATAAAATGAAAATAAAATTGTAAATCTTGTAAAGAAAAAAACGATTGTTCTCCTATGTCAGTGCCTTAATAGATTTCTTAACAAAAGGTTTATACAGCATAATCACGTCGACATACCAGTTCTCCTTATATCACCGTAGTTAAGCCATGCTAGTACCAGATGGGTAACCATTTAGCACTACTAAGTGCTATGTGTATTTAGGTATGCACATATTCGATGCCTACGTTCAGTCTCGAAAGACAAAGGATACCCTCTGTAGTGGCAGCTGCGCATGCAATTGTGAATCCCCAACCACACCTCTCCTTAATCGGCACAGTTTGAGTCCAGTGGCAAGGAGAAGTCCAGGACGACTGGAAACAATGCTGAGATAATCAGAGAGCATATACAACACCTGGTCAGTACCAAATGGTCACCCATTTAGTACTGACCAGGTTTAACGTTGCACATATGTATAATACTACAGAGACCTGAACACCTCTGCCTAGTACAGTTTCAGCTCACCCTTCAGCAAGATGTAGCACCTATTAGTGTTCTGCTGATATTTCAGATATCCACATTTTGGGGTTTTAGAAAATTTTAGAAGATGAGAAGCTAGAAGTGTCTTGTGGTGCTCAAGAGGTTAGTAGTGTCTTGCAGTGTTTGAAGTTGATGTGAATGCCGAGCTGGGCACAAGGTTATGAAATAATCTTTAAAAATCATGGGGAAATGTAGGTTGATATGCATTGAATTGAATAGCAATCAAGCCCCCCCCCCCAAAAAAAAAGAAACCGTTATAAAAAAACCTGAAATCAAGAGGTCAAGGAGTCGAGTTCTTGCAACTGAATTGAACAGGTCGGAATTTAGAGTGTCATACGAACGCTGACAAGAATCCTTATATTTATTATTATTATTATTATTATTATTATTGCACCCCAAACTCCCTTATAATTATGTAGATTACAGCAATCCCCAATAAAAGCTAAATCATCTATATATTAATACGATAGCGTGTGTGTTATTTTCTGTGTCACACTTGCATCTGCGTCGTTTAATTGTTATGTACTTCCATTTCTTGTAACAAATAATTTTACCAAGAATTCTTCATAAGTTTTGGTTTCGGTTTCGATTATAGCTGATGGCACTCAAGTCATCTATTTTTTTTCTTTATAAATAATTTTACCAAGAATTCTTCATAATTTTGGTTTCGGTTTCGATTATAACTGATGGCACTTAAGTCATCTACTTTTTTTATAAATAATTTTAACAAGAATTCCTCGTAAGTGTTGGTTCGATTTTAGCTGAAGAAACTAAAGTTATATATATATATATATATATATATATATATATATATATATATATATATATATATATATATATATATATATATACTTGTTTATTGTTATATAAACATAAAACAAGTATTATCAGCTCTTTTTATTGAGCACTATCTAACAACCTCGTTGAATTCATCAGTCCATTACTTTTGAATAAAAAAACCCGAGTATATATATATATATATATATATATATATATATATATATATATATATATATATATATACAGAATGTCAACATCAATATATTACATATAAGTAAGTCCCCTGTAGAATTTCCACAGGTCCTGCTAGTCTTCTTAACATTATCAATCCTTATCTAAGAAAAAAAAATCCGGACCATTACATGGTTCTGTGGTTACCATTGGTTTTACCGATTCCTTTATTGAATAAGGTACCCAAAGGAGGGACCACATAAGGTTGCCAACATTCACTGTGAAAATGGTGTTTTCAAACTAGCACGACTTGAACATGGTACATCTAACCCTTGTTTATTTTCTTTCCCAGTTGGGGACAATCCAGCTCCCCAAAAAGGGCCCGCTGGATTAGGATAAAAATAAAAACTTCCTCAGTCGAAAAAAACTTCTCCATCGTTGACTGAGTGACTGAAAAAAGATGAAGCGTATTATCAGAAGAGATACTACACTTTGCTCCTGCCAATTGGTCAGTCAACACTGTGGGTCACTTTGCTCTAACTCCCCCCCTTCCCCCGATTCAAAACTAGATATGTCGCACATGTTCATTAGAAGATAGCAAATGTCTAAAATTGTGTTTCATGTGTTTGGGAAAGTATGAAAATTTAATATGTTCGTTTGTCTATGAAAAGAGAAATGTCTTCTGAGGTGCATTGAAACATGATTACGTATGATCAATTATGGCTTTGAAAAGTGAAAGAAATTGAAACCAGTTGAAAAAATTGATTATTTGTGAAATTGCCTTTCGCAAGAAACCAAAAAAAAAACAAAAAAAACAAAAAAAAAACAAAACAAAAACAAGAAACGATCTTAATAAGCAATTTCTGTAAAATTAGATTGAGAATTGCTCGGGCAATTGCTTCAGTCATTTAAAGAACACAGCAAGAATTTAACTACATTATTTGGATTATTCGGTTCTTATCTTTAGTGTCATTCGCACTACGTTTCGGTCGATG
>NC_136489.1:123531064-123548564 GCF_053919585.1 Euprymna scolopes | reverse complement strand
TAGTTATTATAATATAGATATTGAGAAGCAAAGAGAGAAAGACAAACTCCAAAAATTAATCAACGTGAACAGACAAGAAAGTAATTCATGCAGTTGCAAGAGTGTTTTCGGTAGCTTTGTTAGTATTGTTTTGGTGTTCTCAAAATAAAAGTCTTCTATGAATTTTAGCCCATCGTTGAGACCTTATTGTGCTACAAGGGACTTTCAATAAGTAATTCCCCTGACTCATTTTCAGTTGTCTGATCTGGTAGAAATTTTGCATGTACAATGATTTATATCTCTATAGGTTATGTAAAAAATTTACAGCTCTGAACTAATAGTGGTTTCTGATTTAGGGATGTTTGAACCGAGTCACGTTTAAAATAGAGCCTTGTGCTTATCACACAAGATCTGGTTTTTGTATTTGAAAAAAATGCACACCACAAGAGATTAATAAAACTATAGTGATGATGTCCCATTGAATGGCCTTGTGAAACGCTGGCATCGTGAATTCAAACATGGCAAGAAATCTATGGAAACAGCTCCCAGGCCTGGTCGTCCTCCTTCTGTCATCGATGAGGCATCTGTCAGTCAAGTAGACGCTGCCATATTTTTAAGATTGGCTGGAGTTTAGTCTCTGGATCATACTGGGAGACCCAGGTTTCATCTTGTATAGTTTGTGTAGACAGAGTAGTGGTGACAGATTTCCTGGCATAGTACCACAATTACCTGAGCTTATTCACAGGAAAACAAGAGAAGCCATCAAAATCAAGAGATGGGGCAAGATCAGCAAAGGTATCCTTCTCCTGCAAGAACAATGCTCCAATCTCCTCTACTCGCCTGACCTTGTACCCTCTGACCTTTACCTTCCCAGCAATGAAGTTGTTTTTGAAAGAAAAACGTTTCCTAGATAATGAAGCCGAAGTCACATTGTGGTTTGAGGACTAGTAGTCCAGCGGGTTCAGATCAGGAGAGGAGGAGGGGCCATTGAGAGAATAACACTCCTTCTGAAGCCAATGTACTGGATCTCTATGGATTTGTGGGTTGGTGCAGAGTCCTGCTGCCACACCCAGGGTGTGCCAGTGGCCACCTGATTGCACTAGAGGATCACCACATTCTTCAACACATCCAGGTATACTGTGGTGTTGACTTTCAAGCCGACTTTGAAGATGTGAGGTGGCATGATGTGGCACTAATTTGAAACCACATCATAAACCATAACAATGAATCATCCAATGCGTTGAGCTGTGCCCTCAAGCATTGAACAGTCCAGATTTGCATTTTGAGGGTGCTGACAATGGTCCTGTTGTCATAACTTGGATCGGTAGAGAGCATGAGTTGTACAGCGGCGTATCTCCAATGTCTCTCGTTGAACATTGTGTCACTTTCAGACATGATAGGAAGCTGCTACCGCTCCTGGGATTTGTACACAACTGACCAACTAGTAGATGGTCTGCAACAACAAAAAAAAGAAAGAAAACCCGTTTTTATCAAAGGGAAATGGAATCGTGTCGTCTTTTCTAGGGTGACAATTTTATCGTTCCACCTTGTGGTTAGTCCAGTGAAGAAGAACTTAAAAAATAGGCGATCAGGAATGGTAAGGATTCAACTTGTGAACAATCCTGATATAGTAAACATTTTTAATTGATATCTGATCTTGTATTTCACCTCCAAATTAACTTTATAAAACTAACCCCAGAAATGAATTCTGAACCTTTTAGAACCCTTAAAAATGGTATTACATGACCTGCTATGACATAGATATGTTATCAATTTCAAAAGTTGTAAAATATTAAATATCCAAGATAGCAGAAGCCGCCATCTTGGATTTTACTAATTGCTGATGGGACTATTTTTTATATGTTGTTCACCAGAGTAAACATTAATGAATTTATTTTCTTTTTTTACTCTTTTTCAACCCCAAACAAGACATATTGCCACTTTGAGCATAAGGGACTACTATTTGGGATAATTTCTAACGGGGAACTGTGGGGAGTTGAGCAGTGAGATATTTGTCTGCATTACATTTAAACGTATGCAGATTAGTAAAGTCAGAAGAAGCATAAAACAGGGAAGGAAGTTATTCCAAAGTCTAGTAGTCCAAGGAGAGAAAATATTGGGATAGAAGGCTTTCCAGCATTTAAAGACTTCAACAGTAAAGGGGTGGGATTTTGCTGCTTGTCGGGTAAATCAATAGTATGTACACGGAAAGGGCACAAGTACTATGAGTTCATCAGAGCACGATCCATTAAAGTACATGTCAAACAGACGCAGGAATGCGACGTTGCAGCGATGTGATATAGGTTGAAACTTGCCCAATAGTGCACGAGCTATTAAATTGGAGACTCATTTTTGGATCCATGTCAGGGAAGCAGGTAACAGGAAGGGAATTCCAAAGTCTAGCTGTTCGAAGGAAGAAACTATTAAGAGTAGTTTCTGGCATTTATGAACCTCAACAGTGAAGGTGACATTTTGTTGCTGAGCGGGTTTGTCGGGGATATGCAAGGAATTCATCAGAGCACATTCCATTAAAATACTTGTAAAACAGGCACAGAGATGCAATATTGTGGTGATGGGACAGGGCTTGGAGCTTAGTTGACAAAGTGGGACCTATTAAATTGAAAATTTTTTTGGGACCCTATCCAAGAGAGAGAGGCTAGTGGTAGATGCAGCAGCCCTGATGTGGCAACAATACTCCATGCATGGGCGAATGGTGACTTTGTATAGATATTAGATGCTCTTTGGGGTGAGCAATTTTCTAGCATGGTAGAGGGAGCCCACTTTCTTTGCAGCAGCCTTGGCAATTTCCTCAATGTATTTGTTCCAATTCATGTTGCTTGTGAATGTTAAACCAAGGAGATTGAAAGATGGGCTTTCAGGTAGGGTGTTATTTGCCATGGAAATTGGTGGCCGAGAAGGTTTTTGTAGTTGCGTAATGTTACACACGCTTACATGTAGACACCTGGGACCCACGTATTGCAGACTCAGTCGCCATGGAGACAAAGTATAAGAAAGAGTAAAGAACTTAAACTCCTCTTTCAGGTTTTAAGAAAAGAACTTCATTTCTCATTCTTCTGCCATGCGTGACATTTTTTTTTTTTTTTTACATAGGCATCACCACATTATCAAGGCCAAGAGGCCACTCAAGGATAAGGGTTAAAGAGTGTACAGTAGAAATTGGACAATACAGTAATCATTAGTAATGAAAATTCGGTAAATTCATTATGGCTGTGACGTCACCTACATCTCTAACGTGATCGTCTTCTCTAACGTGCTCGCTCTCCTTTTCATAGTTTTTTTTCTTTTTTCTTACCGTGACGTCATTCTAGCTACTATATAACAGTTGTTAAAGGAAAGAAGCTTAGTCTTAATAGCATTAAATCTTACCATTCATTTCACTAGCGACTGGGTGTTGTTTTCTGGGATTTGTGTCATGTCTTGGAAATGATTTGTCCTTTTTGTTGTTTTGCAGATATTACAAATGTCACCGTAAACAGTTCCGTCCTGTTTATTATTTATTCATTACTATTATTATTAAGCGTTCCTGCTGCTATTCTCTTTTACGATTGCTTTTACTCGTTTCTTTTACGATTCCTTTTAAGTGTCTGTGTTCTTATCAAAGTTCTTACTTATATGTGTGTGTGTATGCTCTATGCTCTTATTTCCTGCCCTGAAAGGTCTCGACGTGTACGTGCAAATACATAATCGTACATACCTGCTTGCCTTGTCCAGCGGATACCTTCTTGGACGCTGGTCTGTCATCTTGTGGGGAGTGGTCACTGCTGCAGACAGACGCATTGATAACTCAAGATGGATTTGAAGCTTCAATTCTTTTATTAAAAGAGATAGCTTCGAATTTGGGGGTATCAAAACCAAAGCAAAATATGATGAAAGTAAAAATAAAATAGATAAACCCCATAATTTTGGAATATAACTTTTTGTCATTTATTCTATATATATATATATATATATATATATATATATATATATATATATATATATATATATATATATATATATATATATATATATATATATAACTATTGTTTTTAAAATATAATTATCCATTGACATGTGTTTCGTTTCGTCTACGACTCGTCAGAGTGGCTGAAACGAAACACTTGTCAGTGGATAAATATATTTTAAAAACAATATATATGCCGCTCCCCATTTGGGGGTACCAAATTGGTAAAAGGGAAAATTATTCCCAACTCGCATTTAGGTAAAAATGCACTTTCGTATAAATAATTGAATTCATTCAAAACGTATCGCAAAAGCAAAAATAAATAACACCTATATATTGAGCACTCTCAATAACCTCGTTTTGATTCATCGATTTTATCTCCTGAATACCTTTAACTTGGCATATATATATATATATATATATATATATATATATATATATATATATATATATATATATATATATAATATACAGCTGAACGTCTGTGTGTGTGTGTCTGGTCACGAACAGTCTCCTATATGGTTGACTATTATAGAAAACTGATCACATATAATGATAGAAGATGTATCGAGACACATGAATGGGTATGTTTGATCTAGCATAATGATGATCCATTAAAATTGTGGTGTCTGCGTATGCGCCTGGTCCACAAAGTATGGAAATAAAAAATTTAAAAAAATGTTTACAAGTGTTTTTGATATAGATGTACATAATAATACTTTGATAAGTATGCTTTAACTTAAATAGGGATGGAAATAGGCACAAGCTTTAATAAAGACTTTTCATATCTATTTGCGTAAGTATACCTTGATAATTATGTTTCACTTTGAAGAAATGTGGTATAATAAAATTATGGGGTGTTCGTTCGCGCCTGACCTCCATAGAATGTAAATATGTCACAAAGTTTAACAAGTTTTTTTTAATATAGATCCACAGAATACTGTGATAAGTGTTTCAGTGTGAACAGGTATGGTATAATAAATTATGGGGTTTATCTATTTTATTTTTACTTTCATCCTATTTTGCTTTTGTTTTGACACCCCCAAATTCGAAGCTATGTCTTTAGAATCCTTCCTTTCCATAACCTATTATACTTTCATAAATCAGAGTCCATTTTCTGTAGGCTGTTTTTGAACCCAGTCAACGACGGGTACTTTTGCTAGTATATATATATATATATATATATATATATATATATATGGAGAGAGAGAGAGAGAGAGAGAGAGAGAGAGAGAGAGAGAGAGAGAGAGAGAGAGAGAGAGAGGGGGGATAAGACGTTAATTCACATTTAGTGTAATAAGAGATAGTTTTTTCTATTACTATTAGTTCGAACAGAATTATTGCACAAAAAGAAATATTAAATAAATAAGTACGTCTTGCACCTAACTTGGTTGTATTGCTTTCATAGAAAGAATTGATCCCTGTGCAAGCAATAATATATTTCTGTAGAATTAGTAGTAGTAGTAGTAGTGTATATGTCTGAACAAGGTAATAAAGCTTATCGTACAAGTCCCAAGAAATGACCAACCGTAATAACAGTATCAAATGATTTGTTTGGAATGATTCCAGGCTAATATCGGTTCAGTCGGAGTGGTCTTTATTGCATGCTTACTCAGCGCGGCCAGGGAAACGTTGAGACTGATTTTTATCATTTATAAAGGAGTTCCCAGGACCTCAAGGGTGTGTGTGATGGACCTATCGATACCGTCGTGGTCTATAAAATCAGTTGTGCCGATTTCGAATCCAATTGGACTCATTTATCTCTGTTTTTATCAATAATAACCTCAACTCTAAAAAGAAATCTCAGAATATTATAAGCTATCATTATATCAAAAACAACTTAAGCCACGTTTGTCTTCCCAAATCTTTATTTCTTGTATATTTTTTCCTAATTCCTTATATATATATATATATATATATATATATATATATATATATATATATAGAGAGAGAGAGAGAGAGAGAGAGAGAGAGAGACAGACAGACAGACAGACAGACAGAAAGAGAGAGAATAAATGGCACAAATTTATATTCCAAAATTCATGATGTTGACCATCTTATAATTTATTCCTTTATTTCAGTTGACTTATACAATTCTTGACAGTATCTGTTTCGTAGTGCAAAATCAATCACTTAATTATTATATCAATCAGTGAATCTATTATTATGAATAAATTATAAGATGGTCAACTCATGAATTTTGGAATATAACATTTTGTCATTTATTCTCTATATTACTCTGTAATTACATGGAGCTTCTTAAATAAGGATTGATATATATTATAAGAAATTATATTTCTACAGAAATATATATATATATATATATATATATATATATATATATATATATATATATATAATGAAATTCCACGCAAATGTACTTTATGTATCTGGCAGTGTTCTTAGATAGTTTATTTTATCGGAATGTCTTTGATAAGTATCGATAATGAATAATCGAAAAAATCCGATGAAAAAACGAACAGATTTTGACCAAAGTTAACACCTTGTATAGCCTAACATCACAAGTGCATTTGAGAAGCTTCATTACCACATATGTAGAAAAATCCAAAATATAAAATCAACAGTAGATTCTTTGATATGACTGGAGCGCATTCGAAATGAATGCTTAAAGTAGAATTGAGCAATGATACTTGACTTTTTCATTTAAAACTTAAATTCAAGCCATTATCACCGCACAAGCAGTAAGGCCAGGCATCTAAAATCAACAATAGGTTCTTTGATATGACTGGAGTGCATTCGAAATGAATGCTTCTGTTTAGAGCACATCTGAATCATGATATTTGACTTTTGCATTTTTAAACTTTAAAAAAACCCGTTATACATAAAAATAATTTTATAAAATCAGCAGTAGGTTCTCTACAGTGCAATGTAGACTACAATGCATTGTGGACTAAGTTACTGCGGGGAGGCGTTCGAAGCTTCCTCGTGATGCACTGTGATGGGTCTCAAACTAGAGCAGGCAATCAGTCAATTTGATTGAAAAATGGGCGATTTTATCGATTTTGATGACAATATCGGGTCTCCCTGCTAGCATATGTGTATATGTATATTTTTGTTTGTTTACTTCCAGGCAACATTAAATAAGTACAGTTACTTTCATATATTTACTAAACTTTTTTCCCGTTTTTCAACGGGCAAAAGTTATAGTCTGCTGACTTAGAATGAGTGCTTTATGCCAGTTTGATGGTTCAACATGGTTAAATTTGTACTCATTAATCCATTACTGTGCATCGAACAGATACCATAATATGTAGTTCGCTGCACCCTATCATAACAAAGGTCCATACAAAATTTCAGCCTCATTAGCTTGGTATTTTCCGAGAAAAAGTGAAACAGATAGACAGACAGACTAAGAGGTATAAAATAGATATTATAACTGTACCCTCACGCGTTGAACAGGTCAAAATTTACTTGTAACTTTGACTTTTTTTCTATTAGCCTTCAATTTAAAAATTAACCAAAAAAAAATTTATTAAAAATAAATAAGGAAAAACCAGGGATCAAAATTTTTTCTCAATGTAAACGAGTTCTTGCTGTGCACTAAATTTCTATCACAATGAAAAAAAAAAAATTCCTCCGTCAGGCAAAATTGCCACAAATAGAGAGTCTTCGCAAAGACTTCCTGTCTGTGGATTACATTACGACAGAACTATTTCCCTGTGGATTACAACATAGTCCTCTTCAAATCTCCATGGAAAGTTCCTTTCCAGGAGCTTCCCGCCTGTAGAAGGAACACACTAACACGGGACTGCTTCCTTGCAGTATAGAACGTGGCTGTCTTCAAATCTAATGTCAACAGATATTTGTCATGAACCGTCCTCATAAGTAATTAGATTTTGTCCGTTTTCTCATCTAATTGACCTGCATCTTCGAATGGCTTTTGGCCTTGATAAGTGGTGATTCATAGGCAAAAAATCTAAAAAAAAAAAAAAAAAAAAAAATATATATAAATAAATTTGCTCGTAACAATTAAAAAAAAAAAAAAATTAGTCCTCTGTTCGAAGCTTAATCAGATTATGATTGAAAAATGTTGTCATTGTCAATAAACTTAGACATGTACACAGGGTGGATAGATAAAATTATCACCCCCAAAAGAAAACAATACTGCAGCTTTATTTTAAAATTTTTATTGAAAAAAATCAATTTAGGTAACTTGATTATGTAGTAGAGCTGACATTTATTCAATGTAGCTGCTTTCAGCCTCAATCACTGCCTCGATACGGGTCCGGAACTGGGAGCATGCTTTTTACGGAAACTCAGCAAATACTCGGTGGATGGTGATTTGGTGTTGTGGGAGGTCATGTTGGTGATGTTCTCGCTGTATGACTAAACGAAGTAGTCCGGCAGGTTCAGGTTGGGGGAGGAGAGGGCGAGTGGGAGAAGGGGACAAAGTCGTAGCATTCCTTCTGAAGACAAGCCTGGATTTCTTTGGACTTGTAAGCCAGCACCGAGTCCTGCTGCCACACCCAGTGTCTACCAGCAGCCACCTGATTGTACCAGGTGTTCACTTCAGCACATCCAGGTACACTTTGGTATTGACTTTCAAACCGACTTTGAAGATGTGAGATGGCATGATGTGGCCTTCATTTAAAACCACACCAAAGATCATAACTGTGACTGGAAAAGGTCGTCAGATGCATTAAGCTGTGCTCTCAAGCATTGGATACTCCTGATTTGGATCTTGATGGTGCTACCAATGGTCCTGTTGTCATAACTTGGATCGGTAGAGAGCATAAGTTGTACATCTCCGATCTCGCTCGTTAAACATTGTGTCACTTTCAGACATGATAGAAGGCTCCTATCGCTCTTGAGATTTGTACACAACTGGCCAAATAGTAGATGACCTGCAATAAAAAAAAAACAAAACGATTTTACTCAAACGAAAATGGAATTATGTTGTCTCTTTTAGGGCGACAGCTTTATCGTTCCACTTCTTATCTCGATCTCCGTATTTTGATTGTAGAAATTCCTATCTGAACCAAAGTATCGTAGGTTTGAAACAACAGATGCCACATACAAATTTATTATACCTAGACTATTAGGTACCATTTTATGTAACTTTAGAATGACATTTTAGACACATTAGTCGTTATAATAAAATGCTACATTTCATCCAAGGAGCAACACCATCACAATCGCAGCATCTTTAGAGGAAGTAGTTCCTAGTTTTTCTTCTAAATATTAAGTCCTCCTACCGCCCCCAGTTAAGACCGGGGGGGAAATATACACATTCTACAAATATTGTGCTTGCACCTTTCGTAACTGGATCATAAACTCATAGAAAAAATATAATCTTTCCATTTCCCGATTTAAAAATAATAAATTCTTCCTTCTCAAATTCTGCTCATTCTCATTGGCTGAGAGCTGGCAATTCGTTTATTCCGGAATCTACCTCTTAATACATAAACGAACGCTTCAGAACTTTTTAAATATGACGGTAATCTTTACCAGAGACAATCGTTTTAAAAAAATAAACCAAATACAAACATAAAACCTCTCATTACCAGAAAATTAAAAAAAATTAGACACTGATAACCTTACACTTACCAATGCACACATTAATAACACGCCATTATCCCCCCAAAACAAACCCTGAATATATATATATATATACATATATGCATACATATATATACATACATATATATGTATATATATACATACATATATATGTATATATATACATACATATATATGTATATATATACATACATATATATGTATATTTATATACATATATATGTATATATATACATACATATATATGTATATATACATATATATGTATATATATACATACATATATATGTATATATATACATATATATGTATATATACATGCATATATATACATACATATATATATATACATACATACATATATATATATACATACATACATATATATATACATACATATATATACATACATACATATATACATACATACATATATATATACATACATATATATATACATACATACATATATATATACATATATATATATATACATACATATATATATACATACATATATATATATATACATACATACATATATATATACATACATACATATATATATATACATACATACATACATATATACATACATATATATATATACATACATACATACATATATACATATATATATATATATATATACATACATACAGGTAACATTGTTTTTCGATTTCGGAGTAATCATGTTATTTTTTTGTTTTCTTTTACGTTTTTTTTTTATTTTTAATTTTAAACACTTTTTTTTTACATTTATTTTTAATTTAAATTACTTACATATTTTCCTACGATTAGCTAGATGACAATTATGTTACTTATCTTGTCCGCATAGGTTTTCGCCTGAGAGAGAGAGAGAGAGAGAGAGAGAGAGAGAGAGAGAGAGAGAGAGAGAGAGAGAGAGAGAGAGAGCTGAGTAAAAAAAAACCCCATTAAATTCAAACAACATAATAAGTACGAATCCAGTAGATGATATAGCTGAAACATTCATTTTTAAATTGGCGACGATCGTAATAGATTGCGCAGGTTTAAATAAAGTCTATTTAAATAAAGTACATAAAAAAAACGTAACTATATTTGAAAAAAAAACCGTAAATATGTTAGAAAAAAAATATAATACAAATATCTTAATATTTTGCCCAAAAGTTTTGGAGAATAGCGGAAGTATTGCACCCATTTTGTGCTTCCATACCTCGGTTGACAAACCTGCCGACGTCTGATCTGGTTTAATTAAAAAATGAAAACAATTTCAATGAAAATTTAATTAAAAAAATGAAAACAATTTCAATGAAAATTTAATTAAAAAAATGAAAACAATTTCAATGAAAATTTAATTAAAAAAATGAAAACAATTTCAATGAAAGTTTAATTAAAAAAATGAAAACAATTTCAAAGAAAATTTAATTTAAAAAATGAAAACAATTTCAAAGAAAATTTAATTGATAAATGAAACAAATATGCTTGAATAATTATTGGACAATTTTTACGAAACTTTGAGAAAATTCAAATTCAAATCAAGAAAACAAAAACATATGTTGTAATGTAAGTTTCATGAATGAATATTTATTTTTGAATAGCAAAGAATTTCTTTTAATATATATATATATATATATATATATATATATATATATATATATATATATATGAATTTTTGATTCTTTTTATGATTCCTTTTTATTATATTGTTGTTCGAATAAACATTTAAATGTTTTAAATAATAAACCAATGATGAAAAAAAAAATGTCTTCTTTTTTTTTTTTTAATGGTTTTTGGTATTAGGGTTAAAGCACTCAGCATTTCGGCGTTTTCCATAAACCGCTCGGACGATTCCAGTGACAGCACGGTCCTAATGCTGCATAAGTACAAAAAATAAACAAATAAATAAAAATTGAAGCCTTTAGGTAATTAATTTTCCAGCTGTTTGGGAACATCTGGGTAAAACCTTTCAAAGATATTCTTGTGTTTACTGACTGCTACTTCATAATAGATTTCGATTAAGGCTTATCCTCTCACACACAAACACAAGCACAACTAATTCTCATGCCTTTCTTTTTCTTTTCTGATCAATTGTTTCCCTGAGTGCGTCTACAACAATCTCCTCCTGTCCTCATTCATGGAATTCTTCATTCTTGTTTTATTGCTGCCCGCAGGGAAGCAGGTAGACAGGCATTCATAAGTCTTCTTCATCCGATGCACAGGAGAAATGGTCAGTTTTGTTAGCCAATATCAAATGATATGATGCCTGTGATACTATGATAGGGAGAAATCCGCAAAATGGAAATATTTTTTTTCTATTACTTATGTATTTATTTATTACATTTAATTTTTTTTTTTTACGTTTTACCTTCATAGCTAGAAATATCCCCATCAAAATTGTACATTTTTGCACACATATTTTGTTCCGCATCAATTTCTTAACGAACATATTACAGTGTAACCCGGATATAAAAGACTTCTTACCGGAGGGAGGAAGGGAGGGGGGTATATAACTCTCTTATATACGGGTCACAGTTACATAAGACGTTCTTATATCTTGTAACCCGGATATAAAAGACTTCTTACCAGTAGCATATTACTCTCTTATATCCGGGTTATAATTAATTACATTGTACATTAACACAGGCTCTAATTTGGGACCAGAGAAAATCTCTCTTATATCCGGTTTTTCTTATATTTTGTTCTCTTATGTCAGGGTTTCTAATATCCGGGTTTCTTATGTTCGAGTTTCTTATATTCGAGTTTCTTGTATCCGGGTTACGCAGTTCATTAACACAGGCTCTAATCTGGGACCAGAGAAAATATCTCTTATACCCGTTTTTTTTCTTATGTCCGGGTTACTGTATTATGTTTCTGGATTTTTTATACGAAGATTGATAATTCTTCTAGTAAAAATGAAAACAAATTGAGAAACTACATTTTTTTTTTTTACAAAGAGCTCACACCACATCATATTTAAGTGTATTTTACGACTGGGCAATGCAGATTGTCCACAACTGGTTAATGTGTTGTGTATTATTGGGTACAATATAATAATCAATAGATAATTGGTTCTATAATGATAAATAAATTAAATATCATATTTAAGCGTATTTTACAACTGGGTAACGCCGGGTGTCCACTACTGCAAATGTATCGTGTACTATTGGGTACAATCTAATAATTGGTTTTATAATATTAGATACACAATCTGCATAAATTAAAATATCATATTTAAGCGTATTTTACAACTGGGCATGCGTACTTTTAGAAAGTTATATCATTTCATATGCAAAACAAACATTTATTTTATCATTAAAGCATACAGAAATTCAATTATTTCGCTTCAAGTTATATCTTTCTATCAATGTCTTTGTTAAATCATGGAACAAAAAAAAATTTAGCAATATCATTCATTTTGCTCTTTAAGCGATGAATGTTTTTTAGAATAAAAGACACGAAACACCATATTCAATTCTACAATTGTTTGAAGTCCATTTCTGTCTTTCTAAATAAAGTTAAATATGTGTATATGCTTATATATTTCTAAGCATAAAGTTCATTCCTTAACGAATTAACCAATCGTTATGAATGTTGAAACGTTGCTGTTAGGCGTAAGAGTGAGTAATGTGGTCTATATTTAGTTTTAGTTGTATGTAAAGGTGGCAGGGAGGGGGTGGGAGCCCTTTGTGAAAATTCAGAAAAATTTTAACACTAGATATCAATGTATCAATATTCAAGAGTTATCAGGGTTTTTTTTTGGTAGTATTTGAAAGGATAATTGTTGTTTAAAATATAAAAGCGAATTAAATGTTGCAGTAGAAGAAACTACTTATACAAGTAGCAGCGCATCTGTTTGGCTTATCTAGTGATAGAGAAAGACACAGAAGTAAAAAAAAAATGTTGGGCTTGTAGATGAATTCTCCAATACTAATGATTACTACAATACTATCTCATTGATTACTGTACACGCAATAACCCTTATCCCTGAGTGGCCTTCGGGCCTTGATAAGTGGTGACCCCCCCATGTAAAAAAAAAAAAAATGTGGCATTAATTTGCATACGAGGGAAGTAGCTACTCTAAGAAGGACGAATTGGGGAGGACAGGTGTTGAGTGTCTGATAGCTGAGATGAAAACATCGAAATTGAGAGTTTAAGTGTCAGTTTTCCTTTCCGGATTGCAGAGTTAGTGTGGATTATGACGTTAGTGAAGAGGAGTTCTGTTAATTTTGTGGGAGGAGGAATGGGAGGGGGTTACAATAATATTAACGCAGCCTCCCCTTTGAAAATTTAAATATTTAAAATTTGCATTAAATCTGATCCATAGTCATTAGCAAGAAAGCAAGTAAGATTCCTTGGATTTCAATTTTTTTCTTATGACCCCTTTTAACATAGCGTGGATGACGTCACCAGAAAAGGAAAAAAGACTATAAAAAAAAAAAAAAGAGAATGATAACGGGAGTGATATGGATAATGTTCTTCAGATGAGAACAGTAGTCCGAAGAATCCAAATAATATGAATAGCCAATCCTCATCTCAAAAATTCAGAAATCTGAACTAATTAACTGATCATTATGAATTCTGAAACACAGCTGGTAGACGTAAGAGGTTGTAATGTGGGCTATATTTATGAAAAGAGGATAAAAAGAGAGAAGTGGATGCTCTTCATGAAAATTTAGATAATTTTGATTTTTGTTAAAATTTTACAAGAAGTATTAAAACATCATTTAATAAGTATTCCTAAAATTTCAATTTCTTTGGGATTTATCACCAGGTTTTAGGAGGCATGATATGGAAAAAAAAAGTCTATTTGAAAATTAAAATATTTCAGATTTGCATTGAATTTGATCCAAAATCATTAAAACCAAATTAAGAAAAAAATCCCTGAATTTCAATTTCTTCTTAAATTTTAGACATTTCTCTTGAATCATCATTATAATGGATTTTGATCAAAATTCGAATAAGGATTCTTGACGTAAGGTTTAATAGCATTATATACTAATTTTAATCTTTGTAAGCGTTGTGACCTTGCAAGACAAGCAGTCAAATTACAGAAGTGTAACATGGATGGGCATATGCAAATGCGAAATGACGTCATCGGAGGAGAAAAAAAAAAGACTATAAAAAAGAAAGAAGGATCACGTGGGAGATGTGGATAATGTTCGCGATCATGTGGGAGGTATGAAGGACGCTTGAAAAGATGATCACATGAGGGACGTTGCAACGGTAAAGAGAAAATGAGGAAATAAATGGTGTTGTTTACAAAGAACAGGCGAGTTGGAGTTATTTCCTATTTTTTGTCTTGGTCTCCTCTGTGACTGAAACTGGACACAACGTGTGTTGGTTTCCGGACAACGTTACATCCTTAAGATTAAGAATGCAGAATAAAATCACGATGCAGGCATTTCCAATCCAAATCCATAACCTGAAATAACATAAAACAAAACGGCATTATATGTACATTTAGAAAAAAAACAAACTTTTATTCATTATTTATTCTAATTTGCTATCATTATAAACCCTCTTCAAATATGGCAGATCATTTTGCCCCACCGTGTATATTTGAGTTATCTCCCTTGTCTATTGTACCATATTTTCTAATTAACTCGGAATCAACATTGACCAAAATGAAAACAGCTGTCTGTTCCCATTCTTATGTTTGTAGATCAACATTGTTGCAGACAATACATTTTTCTTCTGCCAAACTTGACTGCTCTCTTCATGGAAATAAAGAGATTAAAAGAAGACGAACTTGACAACATGAATCTATTATTTAGATTCGAGAATATAACATTCAATTTGATCATCGAATTATCAATTGAAACCAATTACTATAAAACTAATTTTGTGATGACAACGTTGCTTCATTCTCTTTTTATAGAAATTACTGGATGTACGATAAATAGCTCCTAAAACTTTCAGTCTTTGAATACATGATGGAATGGTCACGTCGAAAGAATGGATAAGAGTTCTTCAGTTAATAGATGTAGAACAGTTGAGGCAGCAGGGACAGTTCACGGATGGGGGGGGGCTTAAGGCAAAGGAAAACGTGGTACGAAGTGATAAAAATGGACCTGGGGAAAAGACAGATAAATAAAGAAGGTTAGTTTTGAAGCTAATTTCTTAAAGACATCAAATATATGTCACTATTTAAAATGGACGTTAAACTGAAGGAGGTGGTGGTGGTGGTTGGGGATGATGATGATGATGATGATGATGATGATGATGATGATGATTTAAAGTTAACTTTAATTATTACAGCATCATTTCCAAACCATCTTCATATCTACACAGATGGGTCCAAAGACAACGACAAAACTGGATGGGAGTAATATCCAACAGCATTACATTACAAAAGAGATCACCAGACTAGTCTTCAATCTTTAGCACAGGAGCCACAGCTACAGACTTGGCTCTAGAGCTCATCACTAGGGCTGGGACAACAGCATATTCTTTTCCTTGTTTAGACTCTTGGGTGTGTATCCGTTAATATCTCATATGCTTTTATAAAGGGTGATGTGGTTCTCGGTTGATTAACTGTGTCTAACCGTGTCGGATATATACTCGAGAGTCAAAACAATGATAAGAATATTCTGTTGTCATAGCCCTAGTCACCACTGACCTTACCCACAATAAATTCATAATTCTATCAGACTCCTTATCAGTACTCGAATCCATTAAAAACCAAAATTTAAACAACCCACTAATCATCAACCTACTACAAAAAATACATACCCTATCTAAAAAAAAAAACCCCCAAAAAAACCAAAAACAAAAAAAGCATTAAATTATGCTGACTCCCCAGTCATTTTGGTTTTCAAGGAAATAAAAAAGTGGACATAGCTGCCAAAAACTTACTAAAACTTAATATAAGCAATATGGAAATTCCACATACAGATTACAAAAAATTAATTAATAATTTAATTCCTCACAAATGTCAAAAAAAAAAAAAAATGGAACAACCTACAGAATAACAAACTCCACAAAATCAAACCCATATTAATAGAATGGATACCAGAATCCAGAAAATCATGCAGGTAGGAAGTAGTTCTGTCCCGCATCCGAATGGGGCATACACACATAACACACTCCTTCCTGCTAAAATAGGAAGACCCTCCAGAGTGTTTGGCGTGATGAGAACCCTTTATGGTGAAGCACTTCCTTTTAGATTGTAGCGACCTCTCACATAGCCTATCTCAAAAAAAAAAAAAATTATATATATATATATATATATATATATATATATATATATATATATATATATATATATATATATATATATATATATAAATATATATATTACGGTGTCAACGAAATGATGTCAAACTTTCGATAAAGTGAACCCAAAGACAATGCTGACATTTCTTAAAAAAGCAAACGTAAAACAAAAAATAAAACTTTTATCTACAGAGTGAGGTTAAATAACTTATACAAAAAAAAACAAAAACAAAAAAAGCAAACAAAAAAAAAAAACAACAAACAAACCAAAAACAATCGCTTTAATTAGCAATAAATGACCAAAAATAAAAATAATGGTTGATAGGTCGTAAAATAAAACCAAACCAAAATTTCCATAAAATTTGCATGACCTTAAATGACCCTAGAAAGGTTGATAAACAAAAACAAACCACTCATTTAGTCATTAAATTATTCATTAAACCAAATCTATATATTAATACGATAGCGTTTGTGTTATTTTGTTTGTCACGCTTACATCTTTCTTCTTCCGGGTGACTGTTGTTTAATTGTTACGACGTTCTATTTCTTGTACTAAATAATCAATAACCAAGAATTCTTCATAAGCTTTGGTTTCGATTTCGATTATAGCTGAAGGAACTCAAGTTATAATATATATACATATTTTTTTTCATAAGTTTTGGTTTCAAGCTGATGCACCCAAGGCATATGGATATATATATTTTATTTTTGAAATTACAACTTTATAATATATATGAATTGATAGAAAATTGACTCTATAATTATATATAGGAAATCTGCAAGAATTAAAATATCTTATTTAAGCGTATTTTACGACCG
>NC_136489.1:123501064-123523564 GCF_053919585.1 Euprymna scolopes | reverse complement strand
ACAAAAACTACTTGATGAAATTAAGTGAACATTTTTTTTTCGGAGAACTTCATTCCATAACGAATACGTACAGTATAACTTTTCTTCAATATTTTCATTTTTTTAATGTTTTGATTAAACTTTACAAGTACCTGTGATTCTTTTGGCGTTGACTGTATAATAAGAATATATAAAAGCAAACCTAACGTGGAAAGACAAGTTAATTTTTCAAATGTAGCCAAGTTTAATTATGTAACATATGCACATATTTAAAAAAATTTTTTTTGAAATATGTGAATATATAATAAGAAAATAGATTTTCAAAATTGAATTTAACGTTCTGTTTATTTATTTCTTGTTCAAATTTAGAAATTGCGGAACCCCTGGACTGTATCGGCGGAACCCTAAGGTTCCACGGAACCCTGATTGAAAAACACTGCTCTATGCCATCATGAATTTCCCCTTTCCCCATGTTAAGAATGAACATCTAAATAGAAGACGGTGCGTGTTTTGAATTCATCGTCTGGTAGTCTTTGCTTTGGCAACTTCTGGCTGCTTTATGTAACCTGCCGGAAGATGCCGACAGAAAGTTGCCAGAGATTAGGTTGTAAACTGAATAAATACCCACTTTATTCTTAGCCCCAAAAGTTCTGAGTTCATTATAAACAACAGAAGATATCACCTCAAGTAGTAATACATTTTCTCACCTCGATTAAAAAAAATGTGAATGTTGTAAAACGCAATAGGAATAAAAAAAAGATGTTACGGACAGAGTTCCAACGGTACATAGGATACCTCATTCAATCCTGGACAACACCGGATCTACAAGCTTGTTGCTATATAATACTTATTGAGAACAAAGGAAAGAAATGCAGGAAAAAGGATGTAGGAAAATGACTCATGATGGATAATGGGAAAGAATGTAAAATCAATTTAATCTTTTTTCCACAATCTTTGTGGTGTTTTAATATCATTAGAAGATGTGTCTATCCTTTGTTGAAACAAAGCATCGAAATTCTCCAAAGAAAGTGAACTTCCCACTCCCTCTCTCAGTTCTATCTCCCCTCTTGCCGCCTTTGGCGCCACTTCTTTTTGGCGCCAAAGTCGGCTCCCAATTTGGACGTCGACTCCACGTCACTCATTTTGGTGAATTTATACAGGGAAGAGAGAGCTTTTATTCAAAAATGGACACCCCCAGCCCGGGGACCACCAATACAGATACCCCCAGCCAGGAGGCTACCACAAGAAAAACTGCTCCCCAAGAGGACGGCTCCCCAACAGGGGAAGCAAAAAGCAACGGGGCATACCGCCCGGACACTAAACCAAAGGACGCCCCTCAGAAGGGAGAAAACTCACCAGCAGCTCCCCAAGAGGGCGACTCCCCAAAAAGGGGAGAAAAAACAATGTTGGACGGGGCATCCCGTTCCGGCAACAAAAATCAAGAGGCAGTAGCCCCAAAGGACGATAAGGGAGACAGTGCTCCCCAAGAGGGCGACTCCCCACAAAGGGGAGAAAAAACAATGTTGGACAGGGCATCCCGCTCTGACTACAAAAATCAAGAGGCAGTAGCCCCAAAGGACGATAAGAGAGACAGTGCTCCCCAGGAGGGCTACTGCCCCAAAAGGGGAGCAAATCAAGAAAACGAGGGGGCATACAGCCTAGACCTCCCCAAAACAAAAGGGGCAAAAGCTCCCAAGGACAATAAAGAGGACAACGCTCCCCAGGAGGCCGACTCCCCAAAAAGGGAAGTATTTCCTGGAAGAAGTATAGAGCAGGGAGAGTCGGTCCCAAAGGAAAGCGGAAAGGGAAATGCGCCTCAAAATAGCAACCCTTCCGCCAAGGAACAGCAAAAACAGTCCAACCTCACCAAAGATCCAACACCAACAAGAGGGTCGGCATGGGGGAAGACTGTAGAGAAGCAACTGTCCCCTCAAGAGTATAGAGACTTGTACTTGACCAAGTACAGACAATACATAGAGGGGGCAGAAATTAAACCAGTGCCAGGCGCTTGGGAGGCAATCGAAGACAGAGTGCTCTCCCTCATCATCTCGGATATGCCGGAAAACCGCCTCCTAGGGATGAAAAAGGAAGACATGGCAGGGCTCCTACACAAGCTAAACATCCCGGTATTATACCTGTACCAGAGGAGCTACGCCATGTGGGACATCCTCCTACCCACCAAGGAAGATGCGGAGAGACTCTCCCTACAGGAAATTAAGTATGGGAGAACAAAACTAAAGCCCGAATACCAGGGCAGGACAAGGACCCGGGTGCAGGTATTCAATGTACCTATGCAAATATCAGCAGAAATCCTGGGATCCTTCTTCACACAGTTCGGCGAGGTGGAAAAAATAACCCCAGTGCGGTCGAAAACCGGCATGCACTTGGGCAGCTACACTGTGGCCATGAGGCTAAAGAAAGAAGGCTTCCAGGCGATACCAGCACAGCTGACATTTAAGGAGGAAACTATGACAGTAGTAGTGGAGGGGCGTCGTCCGCACTGCTGGTTCTGCCAAAAACAGGGTCACATGGCCAAGAGCTGCCCTCAAAGGTCAAATCCTACTCAAGTGACACTAAAGGCGGTCCCAACCTCTGAGACAGCACCAGTGTCCAAACAGGCTGTCACAACTCCTGCAACCAGAGCACCAACCCCAGCACCGAGGAAACCCAAAACTGTGCAGGAGGCCAAAGGGGAGGAATGGATCACGGTAATGAGGCGGAAATGGAAGCCCACAATCCCATCTGCCACCGTCCCACAACCAACCCAACAACCGAGGCAGCAACAACAACAGCAGCCTCCACAACAGCCGCAGCAACAGCCATGGCAGCAGACACAGCAGCAGCAGCCAAACCAGCCGTTGAACCAGCCGCAGCAACAACATCAGCTGCCGCGGCCAATTCCACAACCAATGCCACGAAAACAGCAGCAACAACAAAAACAGCAGCAGCAGCAACAGCCAGAACAGCAGCAACAAAAACGGCTGCAGCAACCAGAAAAGCAACAGCATCAACCGGAGAAACAACAATTAGAGGAGCAGCAACAACCAACGGTCCTCACACCAATTGAGACGGGGATCAAGCGAAGAAAACACTGCTCCTCTGAGGATGAATCTGCTAGTGAGAGGGAGAGGAACTCAACCTCACCACTCCCCGGTTCATTCAAAAGAATAAAAAAGAAAAGGAAAGGGGAAGAAAAGGCAGCCCCCACTCCCTGTGAGCATACACCACCTCTAACAACAACACAACCCACTTCCACCCCCATACCACATACTGCACCAACACTAGACACCGCACTAACACCAACACCAACATCAGACACCGCACCAACACCAACACCAACATCAGACACCGCACCAACACCAGACACTGCACCAACACCAGACACTGCACCAACACCAACACCAGACACTGCACCAACACCAACACCAGACATCACACCAACACCAGACACCGCACCAACACCAGACACCACACAGACACTCGTCCCCACACCAATGCAAATTGAGCCGCCATCCCAGAAAGAAAAGAATGAACCCGGGAGGGGGAGAGACCCTTCAGATTCTCCCACTTACGGACTCACTCCAACAGGGACTCTCGCCCTCGAAACGAGAGAGGAACTTTGTTCTGTAGACCCCCTGTCTGTGGCAATGGGCGTACCACACCGGCAGAGAAAAAATTTAAAACCTCTGCTGGACTGCCAACAGATAGGGGGAAAAGACGTTAATGTCCCCTCTAATTTCCCGGACGCCCCACGGCTAACAACTTTCGTCAGGCTTCCTGAGGCCTGCAAAACCAACGTGTGGACAATGCTGGAAGCCGCTGAAGGGGCTGGTCCGGGAATTGAACTGATTAGGAAAAATGACCCTTCCCTTGAGGAACTCGCAAAACAATGCAAGGGAAGGGTCCCAGTGTTGGTCCATCCGTCACTCTATAGGGCCCTTAAATTGACTTACCCTTTGGATGTCGGCGGCATTGTGAGAGAAGGTCAGGACATGAAAAACCTGACCACCTTGAGCATTGCAAACAACGTCGGTGTCCTTTCCCCGGCTGACTTCGGAGCTGAGTGTAACACACCTTAAGGTAGGTACCATGGCTTTGAATTTGGCTAGTCTGAATGCGAGGGGCTTGAAATCATCGGGCCGGGCGGCTCGCCTCCGGCACGACCTCTTGTCCCTGGGGGTGGATGTCGCTGCGATTCAGGAGACGCATTTCGTTTCCTCTGTGGACTGTCAGGTGCTGGCCCGAGACTTTGAGGTTTTCTCAGCATATGGCAGCCCGCGGGGGAAGGGAGTTTCCGTGCTGGTTAAACGTACCCTGTCGGCGACGGTCGACGTTGTCCATAGAGATGCAGTGGGTAGGCTGGTTGTGGCCGATGTTGCCGTAAAAGATTCTGTGTTTCGGGTGATTGCGGTTCATGCGCCCAGCACCGCTCGTGAGAGGGTCTCATTCTTCAGTCAGCTTGACGCGTTTGTAGATTGTCGGAAGCGGGTAGTGCTAATGGGGGATTGGAATTCCATCTTAGACCCCGACATAGATAAGGTAGGAGGCGGAGCTAGAGGATCGGAGAGGTGCGAGTCCAGCCTGGCTGATCTGATGGCTAGATGCGGTCTGGTCGACAGGTTTCGGGTCGAGCATCCAGGGCGGGAGATGTGGACGTGGACCAATAGTGTTTCCTCCTATCCAAATACTTATTTGGACAGGATGTTAGTTAGGAGAGGCGAAGTAGACTTCTTATCTTGTCCCACGTTCACTTGGCTAGGCCAGACGGACCATAAATTAGTTATGGCCCGGCTGAAGCTAGGAAATAGGCCTAAGTTAGCGGGGTACTGGAAGTTAAACACCTCCCTTCTGGAGATACAAGACTTCCAAGATCAGTTAAGAGAATTGATT
Organism: Euprymna scolopes; assembly: GCF_053919585.1. NCBI lineage: Eukaryota > Metazoa > Mollusca > Cephalopoda > Sepiida > Sepiolidae > Euprymna > Euprymna scolopes. Next base: position 123,518,695 of record NC_136489.1, on the reverse strand, counting down.
AAAAAGGCACTAGTGGGGGCGGTTACCGGGAGTAAGTGGTGGTTAGGTCTCAAAGCCAAGATCAGAAGCTTCTCCGTCAAGTATGCCCATCGCCTCGCACTAGATAAGGCCAAGACGAAGAAGAAGCTAGAGCAGAAACTAGCCCAGGCTACGGGGGAGGGTGATAGGGTTAGTCAGGAACTAGCTAAGCAGGACCTTCTACGCGAGACTAGCGAGCGTTACGAAGGCCAAGTAGTTAGAGCTAGGCTTAGAAAGATAGGCAACGAAGCAGTCAATTCTGATGCAGACGTGCGCCGTGAGGTTTCTAGGCGTGGCTCGGACAAATACATTGCAAAAATCAAACATCCGAATGGACGCACCCTGGAATCGACTCGGGAGATCTGCGAGGGGTTTCGAGAACATTTCGAGGAGCGTTTTACGCAGCAGCCCGATCTTCCGGTCCTTGAGTTTAGCGACTATTTGGCCGACTCTCCCCGCCTCGAGGTGGCTAGAGCGGCTGGTTGCGAGGGCCGGGTGACGGAGAGGGAGGTCTTTACTGCGCTGAAGCAGGTCAGCTGTGACAGATCGCCAGGACTTGATGGTCTGCCATACGAACTGTACTTGAGGCTGTCGCCCATGTTTCTGCCTCTTCTGACGGATATGTTCAACCATTGGTTTGCTCAGGGATCCATCCCAGGGCAGGTGACCAAGGGAGTGATCACATTGCTGAAGAAAGGTGACGGGCATGGAGGGGAAGAGTTAGACGACTACAGGCCCATAACTCTGCTAAACACAGAGTTGAAGATTTTGGCCAAGGTCCTGTCGAATCGGCTGCAGGTTGTTATCGACGAGTTGGTTGAACCGGAACAGAACTACGCTGTGAAGGGGAGATCGATTCAGAACAACTTGCACCTGATCCGCATGATCCTAGAGGGGGGAATAGATGACGACACGGAAGCCGCGCTGATAAACTTAGATCAGTCCAAAGCTTTCGATAGGGTCGACCATCGTTTCCTGGCATCTGTCTTAGAGGCCGCCGGTTTTAAACCGGACTTTTGCAAGTGGATCTCCATAATGTATCGACAGCCCATGGCTGTCGTGCAAGTGAACGGAAAGCGCTCGAAACCCTTTGTTATCTCTCGGTCGGTTCGTCAGGGTTGTCCGCTGTCGCCCCTGCTTTATGTCCTGGCTTTGGAGCCTCTTCTCCGCAAGCTGAGACATGGGGAGGCAAATTCGGCCCTGCGCGGAATGGCTCTGCCTGGCGGCACAGCTGCCAAGGTATCCGCGTTCGCCGATGATGTCACGATCTTCGTGTCGGGCTTCAGAGACATTGAGGTCGTGTCGGAGGCACTACACAGTACGAAAGAATTACAGGGGCCAAGATAAACCGCAACAAGTCGGTAGGACTGCGGTTGGGCGCATGGAGTGGCAACGCAAACCTCCCTGCGCCCTTCAGCTGGACAGATGGCCCGGTCCGGATCTTTGGCGTGTGGTTCGGACCGGGTCTCCAGCTTGACAAGAATTGGTTGGAGGTACGGTCAAAGGTGGAGGCTGCAGTCAATTCGTGGCTTCCTAGGAAACTTTCCTTAAAGGGTAGAGCTGAGGCGTGCGCCACTTACGTCTTTCCTCTCATCCTTTACCGACTGGCCGTACTTCCCCTGCCTGCACAACACCTAAAAGCTCTTGTCGAACTCTTGTCCTCGCTCCTTTGGGACAGAGGAAGACACTGGGTGAGCAGACAGGTCTGTATTCAACGTCCGTGTGAGGGAGGCTTGGGAATGCCGGACTTGAAGTGTCATCGAGATGCTGAGAGGCTGGCTTTCCTGAGCCACTATATGCAGGAGGACCAACCGTGGCACCCCGTGGTTACTGCCGCCTTCCCCGACCTCGTTCTCGACCCTTCCATCGAGAGCCGTCGCAGGCCGCGGGGAGAATCTGCCTACATGAAAGAGTGCCGAGCCGCGCTAAAACGACTACCAAGGTCCAGTGACCTTGTGACTGCTACCGGTAGGGAACTCCACAGGGATCTAGTGAAGGGGGCCGCTGACGACCCGCTATGCGCGCGTTTGGGGTGGCAGCAGAGTGAGATCCGCTCCGCGTGGAGCTGGGCGCCAGGTTCGAGTCATCTGAACAATTCGGAGTTCTCTCTGACCTGGCGATTGGCCCGAAATGCACTTCCACTCAACAACATACAATGCAGTTCTGGGTTTCTGGAGTCGCCTGATTGTCCCCGTTGTGGGACAACGGCTGTAGAAACTACGGATCACGCTTTCTTCGATTGCCGCGAACTTCGCCAGTACTGGTCGTATGTCAGCGGAGTGACGGCTCGCATCGATCCTGAGCATCCTCGCCCAATTACTGTATCCAATGTTGTGGACAACGTGAGGCCGCCGTGGGACCGGGAAAGACAAATGGTCTACGTTACGATTCTGGCCGTGGCGAGAATGGTGATTTGGACGTCGCGTCTGCAAGGTTGCCGGGGGGTGTTGTCTTTTTCTGATCAAGATCTGATCGCGTTCTTTAAACACCAACTACGGGTGAAGATCAGATGTGATAGAAGAAGGCTGCATCGCGCGGCATTTGACAGAAGATGGATACATGTGGCAAGTCTGTGTGTACGAAGAGGAGCCAGATTTGAATACGTGTTCCCCGCCTAGGTGTGGAACGCGCAGTTCTGTAAAGTAAAATTAAACAAGTAGTCTCTCAGCTAGCTGAGTGTGTGTTCCATCCCTCCCCGATTAGGAAGCCTCCAAGATCCCCATCCCCTCTTACCTGCAATTTTTGTTTTCACCCCTTCCTCTAAATTTTACCCATCTTGGAGAAAAAGAAATACAAACTAACCTCCATCCCTTACCCACAAAATTTTCTTTTCTCCATTCACCCCCATCTAGAGGGCATCCCCACCTAGAGACTGACCCGCAGAAGCGAGGTTCCTTTTACAAACCTAGTGGAACGGGCAGTCTATCAACTAGACGGGGTTGGGAGGGTCCTACTAATCACCTTTTGTTTTTTCTTCCCCCTCCCTCGACACAAATGAATTATTGTTACCATTTTATTGTTATCTTTTTTGTTTTTACACGTCAATAAAAATGTTTTAAAAATTGGGAGTTACTAGGACGTCCCCCAATATGAAAGGGTGAATGCGGTATTATGGTGAAAGAAGATACTAGCTGGGAGAAACTTTTGACTTTGTTTAGTTCTGGAGTGACAAGGATGACCAACGACCCCCAAAATCCCCCCTTTTGAGTTGGCCATGTGCCTAAGTTTTTTGTTCATCGTTGATTTTTTTCTGTATTTTTTTTTAACATGAATAAAAGATTTAATATCTCAAAGTGTAGTATCTGTTCTCTCAGTTACTAAACTTTCCGCCACCGGGCTTTCGGGCTAGGTTAAGGTGTTTTCATACTAACTTTCGTTAGCAAGGACCGACCCCCTCCTTTGGGGAGTCAGGACCTAAAGGACCGACTCCACATTTGTGGGAGCTTGGACCCGGAAACCGATCCCCTTTTTTGGGAGACTGGAATCTCGGGACCAGCACCACTAGCTGGTAGTTGAGACCTGCTTTTGTTGTTTTTGTTTTGCATGCGTTTTTTCTTCGTTCCGGTCTCTTCCCTCTAGAGACAGGGGATGGTCTAATTTCTCCACACTTAATTGCCTGAGCAGCACTCTGACCTGCCAGGCCCAAACTTTGTCTATCTTCGCTGCTCTCCCAGTGGATCGAGCAGACAGGGTTCTCTTTCTCGCTTCCGTTGGGGTAAGTTAGTGGGTAGGGTGACGTGGGGTAGGGCGGGTGCTTCGTTTCTGCTCCCCTCTGTGGGCAGGGATGCCTATCCCCTCTCTCTCTTAATTGCGACGCGGCACTCTGACCCGCTAGCACCCACTGCGTCTTTCTTCTCTGCTCTCCCCCCTCGCGGGGGGATCTGAGCTGCTAACCCGACATCCTTGTGAGGGGAAGTCAAAAACTCTAATTTCTTCAAAGTCCGCTCCTCCCCCTCCTCCCCCTCCATTCCCCTGGGTTTTTTTTTTCCCCCACTACACTTTGGTCCGCGCCAGCGGCCAGTGCAACCGCCACGATGCCAGGCAGGAGGGGTACGTCACCCCAAATGCGCAGCATCTCAACTGCTAACGACTCCCTATGTGAGGGAGCTGATGCATCTCCCGGCAAGACGGCGCCAGGAAACAAGGTAGGGCCCCGGCGCGCGGCGACCTTGGAAGAAAGCGAGAGGGTAGGGCCGCAGCCCGCGGCGACCCCCCAAAAAGCACCTGCAACCGCTCCCCACGAGGGCAACCCAGCGGAAAAAGCTGCCGTTAACTCACTAGCTGGGGAAAGTGCAGAACCCAGCCAACCAGCTGCACCCCAGGACGGCAGAACCAAGGGAGGAAGACCGGGGAACCCATCCCCCGCTCCCCCAAAGGGCGACTCCCCAACAGAAAAGGAGGAAAACAGCACCGCGGACCAAACTGAGGCGCTGGACGAAGATGTAATAGCCTCCATCTGCTCACTATTCGGCGGGGAAGACAGTGATTGGCCCCCCAACACTCCCCAAGAGGACCAAATACGGAAAAGGGGTGACTCTCCGGCCAGTGGTAACAAAAGCAAGCTGGAAGGAGAGACACCCTTGACAGTACCCACCAAGGCTCCAGCTGGGAACACGGCACCAGAAGGGGAGACACCTCCATCCCCCAAGGGGACAGCCACCCAGCAAAGGAAGAAAATAAGAAAGGGGAGCGGCCCGGAGAGCAAACCAAGCCAGGACGAAACAACGCCAAGGACACAATGGCCTACTTTACCTGGTAACGGCCCAGTTCCGAAGCCAAAAATGCCCATAACAAGAGAGAGCCCCACAACACCAGCTACGCCCCCCAACCCGAGTCCAGCTGACACCCACCAGGATGGAGGACCGGCATGGGGCCCCAAAGAGCAGCAAGGGAAGTTGACGCCCGAAGACTACAGAGCACTCTTCGACTCCACTTACAAGGAGTATACCCAGGGGAACAACATCCAACCCCTCCCGGGTCAAGTGGAAGTTCTGGAGAAAAGAGTGCTCTCGCTGATAACTTCAGACACCAAGACAAGGGGTCTGACGGGCGTCAACAAGGACACCATGATGAACGTGTTGCTGGAGCAGAACATTCCCGCCAACTACATCTGTAGAAGGAGTTACGCACAGTGGGATGTTCTGCTCCCCACCTCCGAAGACGCAGTCAGGCTGTCCAAGACCTGCCATCAGAGCAGGAACATAAAGCTCCAACCCATCTATATGAACAAGAGGAGAGCAAATGTTTCTGCTCTAAACGTCCCCTGCTATATGGAGGCCAAACAACTGGGGGCTATCCTAAGCCAGTATGGAGACGTAGAGGAAGTCACCCCGGTCCGCGGATTAAGAAACATCATGACCGGGGACTACAAATTACAGATGGTCCTGGACAAGGCTGGATTCTACGCCATCCCAGCCACACTCAAGTTCGGAGAGTGGACACTCTCCCTTATAGTGGAAGGAAGGAGGCCTCATTGCTGGCTGTGCACACAACAAGGGCATATGGCGAAGGACTGTCCAAAGAGGAACGGAGGGAAGAAGCCCACAAAAGCGGCGGGAACAAGCGTGACAACAAATCAAGCCGCTGCTCCCGCGCCGGCCGCAAATCCTCCAGAGGCACCGACAGGCTGGGTGACGGTCGTAAAGAAAGGCAAGATCAACAAACAGCCATCCTTGCAGACAGTCACCCAAGACCAAGAACAACCGAAGAGCGAGACGGAGAAAATGGACACACAGACACCCTCCTCCTCAAACAAGAGGAAACTACCAGAATCTGAGGAGGAGGCCGCGTCAGAGGCAGAGGAAGAGACAACAACAGTCTCTATGGCCCTGAGCGCAACAGAGATCAGGAGGGCCAGGAGGAGGAAAAGCCGCAAGACACGCGCAAACCCTCCTACCCCCACTGAGACTGAGAAGGACTCCCTCGCAACAACAACACAGGATGAGCCCCCTGTGATCCCAACACCCCAGCAACCCGAACAACCTTCCCCCTCTCCTATAAAGGCCCCAAGAAACTCTTCCCGCCCCTCATCCCGTGACAGGAGCCAAAAAGAAGAAAACGAGCAGGCTACCCCCTCCCCAAGCGCTCAGCCTCCCCATCAACCAAAAGAGGTCCCCTCCCCCACTCCCAAAGTCCGCACTGAACGGACCAAAAAGCTCCCCTTCCTGCCAGGAAGCAGGATTTGTGAAACAGACCCTCTCCAACCGGCTCCGGACCTTAAAGGACAACAGAAGGTCCGGTACAATAAACTCAAAAACTTTGAAAAAGTCGGTGGAGACCTAGTAACAGACCCCACTAAATTCAAGGACGCTCCCTTGTTGACCACTTTCGTTAGGGTCAACAAGGACGGTAGGACTGGAGGAATGTGGGCAATGATTAAGGCAGCGAAGAATGCGATCCCAGGCCAGCAGCTGGTGGATAGGGACCATCCTTCACTGACCAACATTTTCTTTAAATGTGAGGGTAGAATCCCCATGTATGTACACCCATCGTTATACAGGCCACTCAAACTAACCTTCCCCCTGGACGTGGGGGGCGTGGCCAAGGATGGATCACCTTCATCGGATTTACTTACCGGCAGCCTTGGCCAGGCCTGCCATGTCCTCACTGCCCAGGATTTCAGACCCGTCTGTGACAGTGCTTGAGGTAAGTGATCATGTCTTTGAACTTGGCTACATTGAATGTGAGGGGCATCAGGTGTCGAAGCAAGGCCTCGCGCGTTGTGAGAGACTTGGTGTCCCTCAAGGTAGAGATTGCCGCTATCCAGGAGACCCACTTTGTTTGTGACGCGGATTGTCAGGTGCTGGTAAACGATTACGATGTCTACTCAGCATATGGCAATACCTATAGTCGTGGAATCTCCTTGCTAGTGAGTCGCACCCTGTCAGCGTCGGTGAATGTTGTTCACGCAGGCGAGGACGGGCGGGCGCTTGTTGTTGATGTTGCTGTTAATTGTAGTGTTTTTCGGATTGTTGCTGTTTATGCTCCCAATGCTGCTGTAGAGAGGGCAACCTTTTTTCGACGGTTGGAGGGCTTCTTAGTGGATCCGGAACGGTTAGTTTTAATGGGGGATTGGAATGCAATCCTTGATCCCAAAATAGATAAGGTCGGGGGGACTAGCGGGTCGGCGTGGTGTGACAGCAGTCTGTCTGACCTGATGGCCTCGTGCGATCTCGTCGACAGATTTCGTCTGGATCATCCGGGGCGGGAGATGTGGACGTGGCATCCTGTAGTGCCTTCCCATCCAAGCACTTACTTGGATCGGATGTTAGTTAGAAGAGGCGATGTAGACTTCCTATCTTGCCCCACGTTCCACTTGCAAGGACACTCGGACCATAAACTTGTTATGGCCCGTTTGAGCTTAAGTGCTAGGCCTAAACTGGCCGGATACTGGAAGTTCAACAGCACCTTGTTGGAGCTGGAGGACTACCGGTTGAAGGTCACTGAGCTAATTCAGCGGGCTTTAGTGGGGGCGGTTACAGGGAGTAAGTGGTGGGTTAGTCTCAAGGCCAAAATTAGGCGCTTCTCTGTCCAGTATAGCCAACGCCTCGCGATAGATAAGGCTAAGGCAAAGAAGCGTTTAGAGGATAAGCTGACCCGGGCGGTGGAGGGGGGGGACCCCCTAGAGTTAGCACTAGCTAAACAAGATCTCAACCGCTTGGCTAGCGAGCGGTATGAAGGTCAAGTAGTTAGGGCTAGGTTAAAGAAAGTTTCTAACGAGGCTGTGAATGTTGACGCTGTTGAGCGTAAGGCTGCTTTAAGGTGCGGTTCGGATGGGTACATTCGTAAAGTACATAACCTGGAAGGACACCCCTTAGTATCGACTCGGGAGATCTGCGAGGGGTTTCGGGAGCATCTATCGGTGCGCTTCACCCAACTACCCGGACTCAGGGTTGATGAGTTTGGCAGCTATTTGGCTGACTCGCCCCGCCTCACGGCGGCTCGGGCGGCTAGCTGTGATGGTCTTATTACTGAACATGAGGTCATTACTGCGTTGAAGCAGGTCGGCTATAACAAATCCCCGGGGCTTGATGGTTTACCCTACGAGTTTTACTTGAGGCTGTCGCCCATGTTGGTCCCTATTCTGAAGGATATGTTCAACCATTGGTTTGCCCAGGGTTCCATCCCTGGACAGGTGACCAAGGGTGTGATCACATTGCTGAGGAAAGGTCAACGGCATGGTGGGAGGGAAAACTTTGATGATTTTAGGCCCTTGACTCTGCTAAACACAGAGTTAAAGATTTTGGCAAAGATTCTTGCGAATCGCTTGCAGGTTGTCATCACTGACTTGATCGAACCGGACCAGACTTATGCTGTGAAGGGGAGATCGATTCAAGACAATTTGCACTTGATACGCTCGATCATAGAGGGGACAGAAGACGACGCCGAAGCCGCGCTGATCAGTTTGGATCAGTCCAAGGCATTCGATAGGGTCGACCATCGGTTCCTAGGATCTGTGCTAGAGGCTGCCGGATTTAATCCGGACTTCCGCAAGTGGATCTTTGTTCTGTATGACAGGCCGACGGTAGCGGTGCAGATCAACGGTAAGCTGTCGGAGTCATTCGCTGTCTCTCGGTCGGTGCGACAGGGTTGTCCGCTGTCGCCTCTGTTGTATGTCCTGGCGTTGGAACCCCTCCTTCGCAAGTTAAGGGACGAGGCGGCTACACCAGTCCTGCGCGGAATAGCTCTCCCTGGAGGCACACGAGCCAGGGTTTCCGCGTTCGCCGATGACGTCACCGTGTTCGTGTCTTGCCTCACGGACGTTCAAGCGGTGGTCGAGGCGCTCGCTCGATACGAAGAAGTAACAGGGGCCATCTTCAACCGTAGCAAGTCTGTTGGCCTGCGGTTGGGGGCCTGGACCGGGGTAAACTCGCTTCCAGGTATTTTCAGCTGGACCGATGGACCGGTCCGCATTCTCGGTGTCTGGTTTGGACCGGGACTTCAGCTGGAAAAGAATTGGTCGGAAGTACAGTCTAAGGTCAAATCGTCAGTAAAGACTTGGATTGGAAGGAAATTGTCCTTGAAGGGTCGGGCGGAGGCGTGTGCTACATACGTCTTTCCGCTCATCCTTTACCGTTTGTCTGTACTTCCTCTCCCTGCAGAACGACTAACCCGCTTACAAGGGCGCCTCGATTCACTTTTGTGGAACGAGGGTAAGCATTATGTCTGCAGAGAGGTCTGTGTTCAAAATCCGAGCGAGGGAGGCCTGGGTCAGCCCAGTCTCTTGTGTCATAGAAACGCCGAGAGATTGGCTTTCCTGGGTCGTTCGCTTGAAGGAGACGCTCCTTGGGTCCCTGTGGTTGAGAACTCGTTTCCCAATCTCAAACCCAACCCTTCGGTAGAAGGTCGTCGTAGACCGAAGGGGGAGTCCAAGTTCTTCTCCGAATGCCGAACCGCTCTTAGAGCTTTGCCGGGGACCAATGTCCTCGATCAGCCAAGGAAGAAACTGTATCGGGATTTAGTGGAGGGGACCGCAAAGGATCCACTTTGTAGGCGGATGGGATGGTCGATGGAGGTTGTCCGTTCTCAATGGCGTTGGGCGCCGGGACGGGAGGTTCTGAATAACTCGGAATTCTCCCTGACTTGGCGACTGGTCCGAAATGCGCTGCCCCTCTTCGACGTACTTTTCCGGTATAAAGAACATACCAGTCGCTTCTGTCCGTGCTGTGACGAACGCGAGCCCGAAACAATCGAGCACGCGTTTTTTAGTTGCAGCCGGATACAGCCCCTATTAAAGTATGTCGAGGGGGTAACAGCTCGCATCGATGCCGAGTGTCTGCTCGATCTCGACGTAGGAACTTTTGTGTACAACATGGAGCCGCCGTTCCCCAGGGAGGAAAGTTTGGTTTTCCTGGCGATCCTAGCAGTAGCGCGCATGACCATTTGGATCGCGCGCCTCAAGTTGGTCCACGAAGGGACATCTGTTCCTGATCGGGATCTGATCGTTTACTTTAAACATTTGCTTAAAGTAAAGATCAGATGCGATTGGAAGAGGTTGCCTAGAGTGGAATTTGACAAGAGGTGGGTGCACAGCACTAGTTTGTGCATCCGTCGAGGAGCCAAGTTTCAATACGTGTTCCCTCCTTAGGCATGGCATGGGTGGTGCTGGGTCCTACGGAACCCATCCCACCTAGGTTAGCATTATAAGTTCAGTAAAGTAACTCTTGACTGGTGGTACAAATGAGATCCTGTTCCTGATTTTATTTTTTGGTATTAGAGAACCTCTGAGTCTGCCCAACCCCCCTGCTCCTCATCTTTATTTTCTGATGCCCCCGGTCATCCCCCTACTCAGAGGTCACCTTCCTACCCCCTCCATCCGTTGCTTTATTTTCTCCCACCTCCATTAAGGCCACTTCCCCAAACCCCATTAGGGATGCTCTGCTTGTTTTCGGTTCCCCGGAAAACAGTGGGGGATCTAGCCACATAGAATAGTACAGGGGGGTCTTACTAACAACACATTAGTAGTTTTTTTTTTTTTTTTTTTTTTTTAAATGAACATTTTCATTAGTTTTTTCCCACTCCACGAACATTTTATGCCAATTAATTCAAGAACTCTTTCTAATGAAATCGAACTTTATTTTCTCACACATACACACACACACAAAAAAAAAAAAAAAAAAAAAAAAAAAATGCACACACAACACACAGAAATGAATATACAAATTGTACATAGTTAAATTTTACATTGAACGCTGGGGTTATTAGTTAGATTAGGATCCACAGAGTGATTGAGGTATTTTGGTAAATGTTGCCAGTCAAGAGTAAGACTTCAAAGTCTCATCTGTTACATAGTCAAAAAGACCCTGTACCCTCCCCCTCCCAATTTCTTGTAGGGCCTTGTGCCTAATTTTGTTGAATTGAATTTTTTGTACGTTTTTTATGTTCAATTTTTTCTTTCTCAATAAAATATATAAACAAGATCAAAGTGTAGTATTTGATACATACACAGCGCTAGGCAGTGCTGTTCTGGCGACATATTCTCGTGCCCGGAACACCTGACAAGCTTTTTGGGTCGCATTCTGTCCGCAGCCCCACTTTGTCTGTCTTTCTCTGCTCTCCCCCACGGGGGGGATCCGAGCTGATAATTTACGACCTTCCCTCCACTAACTTCCCACTCCTTCTCTCAGTTCCATCTCCCCTCTTGCCGCCTTTTGGCGCCACCTCTTTTTGGCGCCAAAGTCGGCTCCCCACTTTGGACGCTGATTCCACGTCACTTTTTTCAGTGAATTTTTTAAAAGAGGGACCCAAAACGGACACCCCCAGCCCGGGGGCCACCAATATGGATACCCTCAGCCAGGGGCCCACCAATATGGATACCCCCAGCCAGGGGGCTACTGCTCCCCAAGAGGACGAATCCCCAACAGGAGAAAAAACAACTGCTGATGGGGTGTACCGCCCGGGTATGACACCATTGGACGCTCCCCTGAAGGGTGAAAATTTAACAACAGCTCCCCCGAGGGCGACTCCCCCCAAAGGGGAGCAAAACCAAAATCGGTCGTAGCATCTCACTCCAACCACAAAAAGGAGGAGGTGCCAGACCAAAAGGACAATAAAGGGGACAGCGCTCCCCAGGAGGGCTGCTCTCCCAAAAGGGGAGCAGATCAAGAAAATGAGGGGGCATACCGCCTGGACCTCACAAACGAGGAAGGGGCAGATGGCCTCAAAGTAAACAAAAAAGATCATGCTCCCCAAGAGGCCGACTCCCCAAAACGGGAAGCTGCTCCCGAAAAAGACACTAAAAATGGAGCCGCCGCCCAAAAATGTGACACTCCCACAAAAGGACTGACCAAGACATCTGGGGAGGCAGGAAGCGTCGCCAATAAACAGGCAGGGGCGACCTCCATAAAAGACCAAAAACGGTCTAACCCCACTAAAGACCCCATACCAACACCAACAAGAGGGTCTGCGTGGGGGAAGACCGTAGAAAAACAACTGTCCCCTCAAAGTACAGACAATACATAGAGGGGGCGGATATAAAACCCATACCAAGTGCCTGGGAGGCAATTGAGGGCAGAGTCCTGTCCTTTGCCATTTCTGATATACCGGAAAACCGCCTCCTAGGGATGAAGAAGGAAGACATGGCGGAGCTCCTCCACAAACTTAACATCCCAGTACTATACCTGTACCAGAGGAGCTTCGCTGTGTGGGACATCCTCCTACCCACCAAGGATGATGCGGAGAGACTCTCTCTCCAAGAAATAAAGCATGGGAGAGTCAAACTAATACCTGAATACCAGGGCAAGAGAAGGACTTGGGTGCAGGTATTTAATGTGCCAACCCAAATACCTGCGGAAGTATTAGGATGCCTCTTCAGCCAGTACGGTGAGGTAGAACAGGTGACCCCAGTACGGTCAAAAACTGGGACTCACCTGGGCTGCTACACAATAGCAATGAGGCTGAAGAGGGAGGGTGTTCGAGCAATACCATCGCTGCTGACATACAAAGACGCCAGCATAACGGTAGTGGTGGAGGGCCGTTGTCCACACTGTTGGTTCTGCCAAAAGCAGGGCCACATGGCTAGGAGTTGCCCCCAAAGGGTAACCCCTAATCAAACAACCCAAAAGGCGGTCACAACCCCTGAAACAACGCCCGCATCAAAACAGGCGGCAATAACCCCTGCAACTGCAGCACCAACCCCAGCTCCAAGGAAAACCCAAACCACCCAGGAGGCCAAGGGGGAAGAATGGAGCACGGTAGTGAGACAAAAGCGGAAACACATAATCCCTTCTGCCACCGTCCCACCACCAGCCCAAAAATCGAGGCAGGAGCCTCTGCAAATGCAGCAACAACAACAGCCACCGCAGCCAATGCCGCGGAAACAACTGCAGCAACAACTACTGCAGCAGCAAAATCAGCAAGTGCAGCAGAAGCAGCAGCAGCAACGACACCAGCGAGAGCAGCAACAACAAAAACAGCTGCAGCAGCAAATAGAGGAGCAGACACAACCAACGGTCCCCACACCAATCGAGACGGGGATCAAGTGGAGAAAAGACTGCTCCGCTGAGGATGAATCCGCAAGTGAGAGGGAGAGGAACTCAACCTCACCTCTCCCCGGTTCATTCTAAAGAATGAAAAAGAAAAGCAAAAGAAGAAAAGAGGAAGAAAAGGTGGCCCCCACTCCCTGTGAACATACACCACCCCTAACAACAAAATCCACTTCCACCCCCAAACCACACACTGCACCAACACCAGACACCGCACCAACACCAGACACCACACCAACACCAGACCCCACACCAACACCAGACACCGCACCAACACCAGACACCGCACCAACACCAAACACCGCACCAACACCAGACACCACACCAACACCAATACCAGGCACCACACAAACACCCGTCCCCACACCAAGGCAAACTGAGCCACTACCTCAAAAAGAAAAGGAAAAGAATGAACCGAGGGAGGGGAGAGACTCCTCTGCCTCTTGCAGACCAACCAGACTAAAGGTCCTTGCCCCTGAGGAACTATGTAATGTAGACCCTCTATCTGTGGCCACAGACATTTCCCATCGGCAGAGGAAAAACTTAAAACCTCTGCTCGATTACAAACAGATAGAGGGGAAAGATGTAAATATCCCCTCAAATTTCCCGGACGCCCCACTCCTAATAACTTTTGTCAGAACTCCAGAGGCCTGCAAGACCAACTTGTGGACAAGGCTGCAGGCCGCTGAAGGGGCGTTTCCGGGAATTGAACTGGTGAAAAAAAATGACCCTTCTCTTGATGAACTGTCAAAACAATGCAAGGGAAGGGTCCCCGTGTTGGTCCATCCGTCACTCTACAGGGCCATAAAATTAATTTATCCTTTGGACGTCGGCGGCATTGCGAGAGAAGGTCAGGATATTAAAAACCTGACCACCTTGAGCATGGCACATAACGTCGGCGTCCTCTCCCCAGCTGACTTCGGAGCTGAGTGTGACACACCCTAAGGTAGGTACCATGGCTTTGAATTTGGCTAGTTTGAATGCGAGGGGCTTGAGATCACCGGGCCGGGCGGCTCGCCTCCGGCACGACCTCTTGTCCCTGGGAGTGGATGTGGCTGCGATTCAGGAGACGCATTTCGTTTCCTCTGTGGACTGTCAGGTGCTGGCCAGAGATTTTGAGGTTTTCTCAGCATATGGCAGCCCGCGGGGGAAGGGAGTTTCCGTGCTGGTTAAACGTACCTTGTCGGCGACGGTCGACGTTGTCCATAGAGATGCGGTGGGCAGGCTGGTTGTGGCCGATGTTGCTGTAAAAGATTCTGTGTTTCGGTGATCGCAGTTCATGCGCCCAGCACCGCTCGTGAGAGGGTCTTATTCTTCAGTCAGCTTGACGCGTTTGTAGATTGTCGGAAGCGGGTAGTGCTAATAGGAGATTGGAACGCCATCTTAGACCCCGAGATAGATAAGGTAGGAGGCGATGCTAGAGGATTGGAGAGGTGCGAGTCCAGCCTGGCTGATCTGATGGCTAGATGCGGTCTGGTCGACAGGTTTCGGTTCGAGCATCCGGGGCGGGAGATGTGGACGTGGACCAATAGCGTTTCCTCCTATCCAAATACCTATTTGGACAGGATGTTAGTTAGGAGAGGCGAAGTAGACTTCTTATCTTGTCCCACGTTCACTTGGCTAGGCCAGACGGACCATAAATTAGTTATGGCCCGGCTGAAGCTAGGAAATAGGCCTAAGTTAGCGGGGTACTGGAAGTTAAACACCTCCCTTCTGGAGATAAAAGACTTCCAAGATCAGTTGAGAATTGATTAAAAAGGCACTAGTGGGGGCGGTTACCGGGAGTAAGTGGTGGTTAGGTCTCAAAGCCAAGATCAGAAGCTTCTCCGTCAAGTATGCCCAGCGCCTCGCACTAGATAAGGCCAAGACGAAGAAGCAGCTAGAGCAGAAACTAGCCCAGGCTACGGGGGAGGGTGATAGAGTTAGTCAGGAACTAGCTAAGCAGGACCTTCTACGCGAGACTAGCGAGCGTTACGAAGGCCAAGTAGTCAGAGCTAGGCTTAGAAAGATAGGCAACGAAGCAGTCAATTCTGATGCAGACGTGCGCCGTGAGGTTTCTAGGCGTGGCTCGGACAAATATATTGCGAAAGTCAAACATCCGGATGGACGCACCCTGGAATCGACTCGGGAGATCTGCGAGGGGTTTCGAGAACATTTTGAGAAGCGTTTTACGCAGCAGCCCGATCTTCCGGTCCTTGAGTTTAGCGATTATTTGGCCGACTCTCCCCGCCTCGAGGCGGCTAGAGCGGCTTGTTGCGAGGGCCGGGTGACGGAGCTGGAGGTCTTTACTGCGCTGAAGCAGGTCAGCTGTGAATCTGCCTACATGAAAGAGTGCCGAGCCGCGCTAAAACGACTACCAAGGTCCAGTGACCTTGTGACTGCTACCCGTAGGGAACTCCACAGGGATCTAGTGAAGGGAGCCGCTGACGACCCGCTATGCACGCGTTTGGGGTGGCAGCAGAGTGAGATCCGCTCCGCGTGGAGCTGGGTGCCAGGTTCGAGTCATCTGAACAATTCGGAGTTCTCTCTGACCTGGCGATTGGCCCGAAATGCACTTCCACTCAACAACATACAATGCAGTTCCGGGTTTTTGGAGTCGCCTGATTGCCCCCGTTGTGGGACAACGGCTGTAGAAACTACGGATCACGCTTTCTTCGATTGCCGCGAACTTCGCCAGTACTGGTCGTATGTCAGCGGAGTGACGGCTCGCATCGATCCTGAGCATCCTCGCCCAATTACTGTATCCAATGTTGTGGACAACGTGAGGCCGCCGTGGGACCGGGAAAGACAAATGGTCTACGTTACGATCCTGGCCGTGGCGAGAATGGTGATTTGGACGTCGCGTCTGCAAGGTTGCCGAGGGGTGTTGTCTTTTTCTGATCAAGATCTGATCGAGTTCTTTAAACACCAACTACGGGTGAAGATCAGATGTGATAGAAGAAGGCTGCATCGCGCGGCATTTGACAGAAGATGGATATATGTGGCAAGTCTGTGTGTACGAAGAGGAGCCAAATTTGAATACTTGTTCCCCACCTAGGTGTGGAACGCGCAGTTCTGTAAAGTAAAATTAAACAAGTAGTCTCTCAGCTAGCTGAGTGTGTGTTCCATCCCTCCCAGATTAGGAAGCCTCCAAGATCCCCATCCCCTCTTACCTGCAATTTTTGTTTTCACCCCTTCCTCTAAATTTTACCCATCTTGGAGAAAAAGAAATACAAACTAACCTCCATCCCTTACCCACAAAAATTTTCTTTTCTCCATTCACCCCCATCTAGAGGGCATCCCCACCTAGAGACTGACCCGCAGAAGCGAGGTTCCTTTTACAAACCTAGTGGAACGGGCAGTCTATCAACTAAACGGAGTTAGGAGGGTCCTACTAATCACCTTTTGTTTTTTCTTCCCCCGCCCTCGACAAAAATGAATTATTGTACCATTTTATTGTTATCTTTTTTGTTTTTACACGTCAATAAAAAATGTTTTAAAAATTGGGAGTTACTAGGACGTCCCCCAATATGAAAGGGTGAATGCGGTATTATGGTGAAAGAAGATACTAGCTGGGAGAAACTTTTGACTTTGTTTAGTTCTGGAGTGACAAGGATGACCAACGATCCCCAAAATCTCCCCTTTTGAGTTGGCCATGTGCCTAAGTTTTTTGTTCATCGTTGATTTTGACTGTATTTTTTTAACATGAATAAAAGATTTAATATCTCAAAGTGTAGTATCTGTTCTTCAGATGTTGCACTTCTATTTCTTGTTCTCTTTTGGTGAAGGAGAAATCCTTCACGACTGAGACAATTTTTATTTTTGTACCTTTTCTCCACGTTAAAAAACGACCCTGGTGTCTAACTCTGTCCCGTGGGGAGGCATAGTAAATAGGTACACTAAGGATGAATCGGTTACGCTCGAATGGCCATGGATACGTTCATCCTCTTGGATAGACCATTGCAGAAGTGGGGATGACATGAGTTGCAGTAAGATTGACCAGGCCAAGGAACACAATGTTTCGGCACGTTATTCTTTAACTAAGAGCAAAGTTTAGTATCTGTTCTGATACTGCGCTTTATCTTTTCTGTCCTTGGTCAGCAAGGGAGAAATCCTTTTAAACTGAGGAAATTTAAGTTTTGGCTTAATCTAGAGAACTCCTTTTTAGAAAGATGGCTTTCATCCACATTAAAAACTTCGTGTCCAACTCCGGCCATAATGTAGGCAAGTAAATAGTGATAAGATCGGACAGAGTGAAACCAAGCAGCAGGATAATCTGTTATTCTGTGAATACAAGCATTACATAAGGTAGAATCTATTAGAATTGGAGGGAGCGCCAATTATTTATGTTCTAAATGTGTTTTAAGTAGTTGGCAGATGTAAACATGGTCACGTGAAAATAAGTATATCTGTTAATATTGTAACCCGGTGACGTGAGTGGTCTAAGAGGACCTTATGTATAGAGGGTTAAACTGTTTGTAACTTTCTGTATGAGGATACATAACAAAGAGAGGAATTTTGTTCGGAATAAATGTAACAATTTTTGAACGTGGATGAATGACGTGCATACATACATACATACATATATATATATATATATATATATATATATATATATATATATATATATATAAAATGAATCACGTGCATA
>NC_136489.1:123396064-123496064 GCF_053919585.1 Euprymna scolopes | reverse complement strand
GAAAACACGGTCTTATGTAATTTTGGTACCGCGCTGAAATAATAACGTTATTATTTCGAAAGCCATTTTTAACATCGGGAGGGGAAGGTATCGTTTAAAAGTCATTTCGGTGGCACTTGTGCAGTACTTAAAAATATACAAATTTATTTTCTTTTGGAGGTGGGGGAGGCTCGTTTTAAAACTATATCTACCTCAGTATTTTCTTTAATTTTCGGACATTTTTTTGCTAAAAATTATTTACTAAGTAATGTCGAGTCTGACATTACTTATTTCTTTTTAATTAAATAAACTCTTTAAAATAAGTTTAAACACCAAAAACTTACAAAACTAGGAAGAAAACAAAATCAAGTTAATTTTTTTAAAACAATAAACATGTAAAAATATTTTAAAAAATATTATGGGATGTGCATTATTACCTAAAAATATACTAATTTATTTTCTTTTGGAGGGGGGGGGGCTCGTTTTAAAACTATATCTACCTTAATATTTTCTTTAATTTTCTATTTTTGAGCAATTATCCTCCTAAGACGTGATCCTCTTATGGCGGACATTTTTTGTTCATAAGTAACACTCGACATTACGTTTTTTTTTTTTTGTTTTTTTTTAACTAAATAAACTCTTTAAAATAAGTTGAAACACCAAAAACTTTCAAAGCTAGGTAGAAAACTAAAACTTAGGAAAATTAATTTAATTTTTTTAAAACAACAGTAAACAAGTAAAAATATTTTTAAAAAATATTATGGGATGTGTATTCTCTTTTAAAGACAATATCTTCTTCAAGAACGATCATTATATGTGTTTTCAATCGATATTTATTCAATAAGGGACCAGTTTTCCTACCTAGCAAAAGGGGATGAGTTTTCCTAAATTCAACCGAAATGGGTGCTTCTACACATAGGACGAAATTTTGTAAATCGTAGTACTGAATTTCACAGGAAAGAATGGTATCTACGTATTCCTCGTATTTTTAAGATGATTTTATCAAAAAATTACGAAAATCGATACGGTAGAAAAGTATTTATAATGAAAATAAAAAAAATAGAATTTGATGAAAACGATCGTAAGACACAGAAGAGTTCAAAAAGGGAGGCAACTTTCCGTTTCAATTTAAACAAGATTGCCGAATTTTTTCACCTGCTAACACGATTAAAGTTGTTATTTTTAATAATTTAGTAATATTCAGGTAATTTTGACTGCATAATTTGGAAGCTACCCTTGTAATTTATAAAATATGACAAAAAAAAAAACCCGTAGAAGCCATTGTTTTTTTTTTTTTTTTTTTTTTTTTTTTTTAAATCTGAAAACTCCTTTAATCGATGACAAAATTTCGTAGCGCCCCGAAATGACCTAGACTATGTTCACTTTAACGCGGAAAAAAAAATCACCGGTTGAGGCTTAACTATTGAGTTCAAAGTAATTTAATTATCATAAACATTATTTTAAATAAATTGTCTTCGATTTCAACAGAAAAGCCGCACTGCCTTCTTTTCGTTTACCCAACTCAACTTTTAACAAGTCTTGAACAGATTTGACAGCTACTCAACTAACCAGTGTTGAAAAAAAAAAAAAAAAGTTTTATTAATTTTTATTTATAGATTTTCTGATCCGGGAGGTAGTAGGGGTGGGGGGTTCAATTGCTATAATAAAAGACATAAGGCGAGACTACGTCAGACAGAGAGTCTACGGCGCCCTTTGATCTTGATAAAATAAACTCTTTGATCTTAGCAAGAGAAGCCGAACTTTGTGTCTCTATGCATGTGAATATGAGCTCACACACATGCGCGCGTGCACACACACACACACACACACACACACACACACACACACACACACACACACACACACACTAAAAATGGCCTACGTACATATGTATATAAATACACACATTTATGAGAACATGCACATATGTATATACGCATTAACACAGACGTGTGTGTGTATATATATATATATATATATATATCAAACATACAAACCCAATTAAATATGCACATATTTATAAATGACACACGCACACATATATATATATATATACGCATACATTTATAATCACACATGCGCACGCGCACGCACACACACACACACACACACACACACATATATATATATATATATATATATATATATATATATATATATATATATATATAATTAGATAATTATACTTTTGAACCTGTTTAGTTCTCTTCCACTGCAAGAACATCGACACCAGGGTCGGAAAGTAGGATTGAGGGGCACTCTGACCTGTAAAAAGTGCCTGGGCAGCCCTGTCGGCATTCCTCAGTGAGGGCGCCTCAGGCGATCAGAAATAAACTAGCCCCTTTCTCAAAGAGAGAAAGCAAAGCCTGAGGCGGGAAGTGAACCTCCTAGAACGGCACAGGACTAAACTCCCATCGCTAAATCAACAGGAACCGGATCATTACTGGAACAGGATTACTTCTGCAATATAATTTTCTAATTTTGTATCGAAATATAAATATTAATAACACAAATTTCATTTAGGTAGTTCGATAGTGCAATACTAGAGCTATAAATATTTTTTATATTTTACCACTTCACTGGAAGCAGAAACGCATCTTTTATGCTTATCTAAAAACGCACAGTTTTATTTACCATACAAGCGTACAATTCTTTCACCCTTTAACATATTTACATAGAACTAAAAGCGTGAAACAATTGTATGCTTGTATATTAAATAAAGCCTTTTTATTTTCTTGGTTATGTTCACAACGTGTATGACACTATTGGTGTCATGAATGCATGCAGCGAGGTGCATATTGCGGTGAGAGGGGGGTGTTTGACCAGACAGGATAGAGGAAGAGAGGGTAGAAGAGGGGGTGTTGATGTCTGATTGAGACAAACAGAAATGTCTATGGAATTTTGTTAGAAAGAGAAAAAACAAATAATAATTGTTTTTATCTCATTGTTGTTATATATCTGTTAACATGAAAGGTTGTTTTAGGACTTTTGTTGAGAGGTATGACGAGATCCAGAGATCCTTAGCTGATTAAGGCTGACAACTTAGAATGGGGGTCAAGGGTAAGGGTCGTCGCCAAGCATTGTTCGACCTGGAATGACTAATCACTCCTAATTTGCTAATAAGTGAAGGCCTCAGTGCAAGTGAGGGTTAAGATTTGGTAGAGATAAGTTCGAAGGGGAGGAGTAGAAATTAGGGAAACAGAGAGAGAGAGAGAGAGAGAGAGAGAGAGAGAGAGAGAGAGAGAGAGAGTTGTTGAGTGGACAAGACGAAGGGTAAGCTCTAAGAGGAAGAAAGAAAGGGTGTTTGTAACCACTCTCTGAAGGAGAGGTGGGGAAAAGGGGTTGGATTTAGAAAAAGGAATTCTAAAAAGAGAAGTCATAGCCAGAAAACTGAATGGCTGGGCTGGTCAAGCGCTCTCGAATTGAGAGCCCTCAGAGCCTGATATTATAATGTTAACTAGCCTGTGTTAATGGGAAATCTGTGACTTTACTGGTCTGGTCTTACATCGTTTCACTGCTATAGTCAGTTACCTCAATTTAGACAGTAGCTGTTATGAAGTAATGAAATTAATAAATAGATTGTTATAGTTATAAACCGGAGTTCTGTTTGTTTGTGGTGAGGACTCTTCATTTTGCAGCAAGCCGCAAGGACCAGCAGAGTGATTGATGTACCCGGAGACTACCTACACAGGGTAGGAGACGATTCGATCGAGAGGCAAAGCGCCCCACCATGAAAACACAGTGGATGAAGACGATCAACAGGTCAACTTGTGACGGGACAATGTACGATCGAAAGAACAGCTGTCATATCGGGTGGAATCCGATGAGGTTAAGGACACCCGGTGTGGTTGGTGCGGTATCGGTCCTCGTTATACGTGAACATAACTGAGAAAATAACTAACATAACTTTTCTTTTCACGTAGAGTCTGTCAACATCGTCCTTTGGGTGTAGTGGATGATCATGAGTTTCCTGGTTTTCTGATCGAGATACCTCCGTCCTTCTTTAGCCCATATTTGGTTTCGGCTGACAGATTGTTTAATGTGGCCTCAAGTATTCTTATTTCAACCATGGCTTTAGATCTTCGTATTAGTAATCACGAATGGCTATTTTAGAAATAGGTTTGATTTGTTTGTACTAATCTTGACATCTTGGACTATTTGGCGAATAATAATGTGCCGATCTTTCAAAATGGCAGCCTTAACTTGACGGACAGATGCCTCAGAAGGCAGGGGCGACCAGGTCTGGGAGCTGTTTCCACAGACTTTCGACCATGTTTAAATTCACGATGCCAGCGTTTTACAAGGTCATATGATGGGGCATTATCACCATAAGTTTCTTTCATTTCATCAAAAGTCTCCTGTGGTGTGCGTCCTTTCAAATACAAAAACCGGATCACTGCTCGACATTCAACAGGCTCCATTTCACATCTGACTCCGTTCAAACACATGTAAAACAGAAACCACAATTAGTTCAGAGCTGTAATTTGCCACATAACCCGTAGAGATATAAATCATTGCACATGCAAAATTTCGGCTAGATCAGACAACTGGAAGTGGGTCAGGGGCATCACTTATTGCACGCCCTTCGTGTGTGCGTGTGTGTGTATATATATATATATATATATATATATATATATATATATGTGTGTGTGTGTGTGTGTGTGTGTGTGTGTGTATACTAGCGGAGTGATGGGCGTCCAGTTTTCATCGGGCTTAAAATACGCTTAAATATGACATTTTAATTTGTCTAGATTTCGTATATATTATTATAGAGTTGTGATTTTAAAAATAAAAAAAACTACGTAGGTGCTATCAGCTAGAATCGAAACTGTAGCATTTAAAGCTGGTAACGTTACCACTATAACAACATGACACGCATACAAACCGATTGAAAACTAAAAGTTAAAAATGAACTAAGATGAATGTTTAATAATTTTTTTTTTCAATTTTGACCCATTTTTGACCCTTATTTTGATACATATAATATATACATATTATATATACATATTATATATACACATTATATATACACATATAATCTTCTTTTGAACTAAAATTTTCTAACTTTGTATTGAAATATAAATATTAACAACACAAATATTTTTAATTTATGCCACTTCAACGGAAACACACGCATCTTTTATGCTCATCTAAAAAAGTGAAGCTTTATTTACTACGCAAGCGTGCTATTGTTCCTGCAGTTGTTTCAGAGGCGGACCATCTCTATTTATTACTTTTTTTTTTTTGTGTGTATATTTCTAGCGCTGAAGAGTGCCCTACTGGTATTAGTATGATAAAAAAAAAACATATATGTAGAAAACTATATATAGGAATAGTACAATTAAGTTTACCGGATTAATCAACAGTAAACTTTAAAATGATATTAAGTTTCTGATATCCATAAGATAATCTTAAACAGATGTAAAAGCTCAATAAAACCAAAATAGGGTTAGAGCTTATTATAAAAACGGTAACCTCTGTATGTGTTTCCTGTCCGATTTAGAAATGTTTTTTTAAACTCTTGCTAAAGTGTTTCTGAAAATGATTTATTCAACCTAAAATAAAAGAGAAATTTAGGATCCGTCTAAAGCTGAAATTATTCTATTAATTGTACTATCTTAAAATGCTATATATATATACATATATATATATATATATATATATATATATATATATATATATATATATATATATATATATATATATATCAAACTACTGAAAATTTTTTTTTTTTTTTAATAAACACATATCCAAGGCAATGGCGGAAACCCTGGAGGAAGACCCCCCCCCCCCAGGTATGAGGACAAAAATGGATGGAAACATTCAATGCTGGCAAGCTTCTTTCCTTTAATAATTACAAGAAACCTTCTCAACCATCAATAGCTGGTGCATCTACTACTAATCTTCCCCCTTTCACTCCTGGACAGGGTTCAAAAGAATCACCAACCTAATAGATCCGAGCTGTCAGTTAGGCTTCAGCCTCTGTCCCAACAACGAAATGTTGCATTCTTCTGCCTGTTTTGCAAGTACTTTTAATGGTAGATGCTTCAACGAACTACAAGCCCTTGTACCCCCTCAACATAAATACCCCCGAAAAACCCAACAAGCAGCAAAATTCCACCCTCATACAGATCCCAGAAAACCTTCTACACTAATAGTTTTTCCCCCCGGAACTGCTAGACTTTGGAATTCCCTTCCGGGTTCTTGCTTCCCCGACTGTACTGACATTCAGAAGTTCAAGTGTAATGTAAACAGACATCTTGCTGCTCAACACCCTACATATTATCCTTGAAATTTATGTCCCAGATAGTAGCCCCCTACCATTAAAGTTGAACTGTGCGTTGTTTGGGGTGAAAATGCAGTTAAAAATATCAGAGTATAATAGCTCTACCCGGTTAAGAGGAGCAAATAAAATAAAAATAGATAAAGAGTAAAGTTACATGCGAACTTTATTACACTATCAGATCAATAAGGACTAAAGAAAAAAGAAATGGGGAAAAAACTGCTTTAAGTCATGCCGGGGCGGGGGGCGATTGTCCTATTTTAAACTAGAGGAATGGGAGCTTAGTCCACACTTCTCAAACGGTCCTATTTTTCCGTTGTCAACGCGCCATTTTTACCCATTTATGCACTTTTGCCTTTTTTCCTTTAAATTTGCGTTTTCCGGTTTTGTAATACGGCGATTCATGTTTTGGATCAACCGGATCACGTGACTCTTCTGGCGGCCATGTTGTAAGCCCTAACGGTATTTTTGGAGATTACCAATTGATTTTACTCTTTGTGGGATGGGCAGTTTTTTATGTGTGTGTGTGTGTGTGTGTGTGTGTGTGTGTGTGTGTGTGTGTGTGTGTGTGTGTACTAGCATCTCTATTTCATAATTGCTATCGAAATCCCCTATATTTTGATAACATCGATTTATCGCTTGTTCTAGTCAGGTTAGGGTTAGGGTTAGGGTTAACACTGGGAGTAAGCTCTAAAGACCGCCCCCCCCTCCCAACAACAGGGGCTTAGTTCACGATACACTGTAGTCTACATTCAACTGTAAAGTATTTATATATATATAAATATATATATATATATATATATATATAATAGTCATATTGTAGAGTATTATATATATATATATATATATATATATATATATATATATATATATATATATATATTGATATAATAATTAAGTGATTGATTTTGCACTGCGAAACAGATACCGCCAAGAATTGTAAATGTCAACTGAATTAAAGGAATAAATTATAAGATGGTCAACATCATGAATTTTGGAATATAATCTTTTGTCATTTAATCACTATATTGCTCTGTAATTACATTGAGCTTCTTAAATAAGGATTGGTATATATTATTTCCACAGAAATATATATATATATATATATATATATATATATATATATATATATATATATATATATAATATAAAGCTGTGTGTGTGTGTGTGTGTGTGTGTGTGTGTGTGTGTGTGTGTGTGTGGTCACGAATAGGCTCCTATATGGTTGACTATTTTTAAAAACTGATTATATATGATGATAAAAGATGTATCGAGACACAGGAATGGGTATGTTTGATCTGGCAGAACGGTGGTTCATTAAAATTGTGGGGTCTGCGTTCGCGCCTGGTCAACAAAGTATGGAAATAAAAAATTTAAAAATTAGAAAAAAAACGTTCACAAGTGTTTTTGATATAGATGTACATAGTAATACTTTGATAAGTATGTTTTAACTTAAATAGGGATGGTATAATAAAATTGTGAGATCTGCGTTCGCGCCTGGCCTCCATAGAATGGAAATAGGCACAAACTTTAATAAAAACTTTTCATATCTATCTGCGTAAGTATACTTTGATAATTATGTTTCAGCTTGAAGAAATATGATATAATAAAATTATGGGGTGTTCGTTAGCGCCTGACCTCCATAGAATGGAAATATGTCATAAAGTTTAACAAGGTTTTTTAATATAGATCCAAAGAATATTGTGATAAGTGTTTCAGTGTGAACAGGTATGGTATAATAAATTATGAGGTTTATCTATTTTATTTTTACTTTCATCATATTTTGATGTGGTTTTGATACCTGATGATAGAATAAATTTCTATATAACTATACATACATATATATATATATATATATATATATATATATATATATATATATATATATATATATATATATATATGAGGGTATTTACATAAAGATATATATATATATATATATATATATATATATATATATATATATATATATATATAACTACTTCATTTACTCACATAAAATTAATATACGAAAGTATAGATTTATGCGTAAACTTTAAGTATTTACTTCAACAGTGCTCAATACGTAGGTAGAGCTAGTTAGTAATTTATAAAATATATATGGCGATTAAGCTACACTGAATATTCGGCGTTTCATCCACTCTAGGATTCGTCAGGCTTATGCGCATAAGCCTGACGAATTCTAGAGTGAATGAAACGCCGAATATTCAGTGTAGCTTAATCGCCATATATATTTTATAAATTACTTACTATATATATATATATATATATATCTTTATGTAAATACACTCATATCTTGTTACGATGTGCTGGCCGTGTCCACCATGATAGATCTCATTAGGCAAGAAAAATTAAAAGTTAAAAAATTAAAAATGGTTCAAGACCATTTTTAAGTTTTGACGAGATATACTTTGCCATGACTGGCGTCGGGCGAGGTTAAAGATCATTTAGTGGTATATATGAATATATATGAAAGGAAAGATAAGGAATAAAAGTTATATATAACTTTATTGTATTAACTATTAGGAAAACCTAATGGAAAATTAAAGAAATAATCTGTTTCTTTATATACTTATACTGGTTTTTTTTAGATCAATTAATTCCTCTTCTCTTTTCCCAGCATAATATTCCTATTTCGCATGCAAATCAGCTTTCTGACAGTTGTTGAATGTTGCACTAATACTTTTCTCTATTTCTGTTTTTGGCTAAAAACCTGATATCGCTTTTAAAGAAGAGATTACAGTTTACCAACACGCTTGATAAATTACACTTTTTATTGAGATAAAAGACAAAAAACAAAAAAATAAATTAAAATAAACAAACGTAACATAATAAAAGTAGCCAATGTGTGTGTGTGTGTGTGTGTGTGTGTGTGTGTGTGTGTGTGTGTGTGTGTGTGTGTTAGATGTTTCCGAGAACCCGTTTAATGTATTATTTAATATCTTTCTCTTTCCTTTCTTTCTTTCTTACTTTCACTATTTTAATACTTTCTTATTTCTCTCTCTCTCTCTCTCTCTCTCTCTCTCTCTCTCTCTCTCTCTCTCTCTCTCTCTCTCTCGTGATTATTATCAGGGAATAAAATAAATATCGCTTTATACATAATGGAACTGGATGACGATATACAAAAATACCAGCATACAAGGATGAACGACAAAGAATATATAAGACACAGTGATGTTTCTATAAAATACTACCTTGTTTGAATATATAATTAAGTTTACGTTTTAATCATTTAGAACTGCTTTAAAGTTCCACTGCTCAATCATTTTGCGACCAAATTTCAAACAAGTTTTACAGTTCATAGATCACCTTCTCAGCTATATTTTGAAAAGAAAATATTAATTGTCGTCCAGTTATAATAAAATTACTGGTGTTCAAAAGTTCTCAGAATCTGCAAGGAACGGAGAGACAGTTTTTTTCTGATTGGCTGTAGATTAGCATAGCAAAC
Source organism: Euprymna scolopes (assembly GCF_053919585.1). Classification (NCBI taxonomy): domain Eukaryota; kingdom Metazoa; phylum Mollusca; class Cephalopoda; order Sepiida; family Sepiolidae; genus Euprymna; species Euprymna scolopes. The sequence continues at coordinate 123,486,354 of NC_136489.1, read as the reverse complement.
GAATTTGTTGTTCGACCTGTCGCAACGATTACGTCAATTCAGCTACTACCGTCACTAATGATTCATCACTGTCCTGATATGTCGCTCAACTGTACTGTCGCTGATAATTCACCGTCGCTGTGCCCAATCGCTAACCGACCTTTCGCATTGGCTCGCCGACCAAAACTGATTGCTGACTATTTATTTACTTAATTGCGTCTTTTATTTGATTTTTTTTATTTAGTCAATTTAAGAAGTTGATAATAAATTTTTTTATGGATTGTTGACAAAGCAAAGCCTGGAAAAATCATGGATTATATAGAAAAATGCGAGCATGAAAATTAATATGGTTAAGATTTGACTTAGAAAAGTAAAAGGACTAGTTGTTAAAATTAGAAAAGAAAAAAAAAGATATTCTTGTAAAAAATATAATAAATTTATAACTTAAAATACTGCAGTATTAATTAATAATTGATTCTATAATGTTAAACTGATTTTTTTTTTAATATTCTTAATGCTGCAATATTTTAAGTTATAATCTGTGAAACATAATATCCTGGGGCTGCTTCCCAGCTGACTAGTCAAATTTTCAAACTTGATGAATGATAGCATTTGAGCTGACTAATCGATACTTCATTTCGAATAATTATATTTTTCTTGTATTTTTTCCACCATCTTCTCGGAATACTTAAATGTGATTTTAGTTGATTCCTTTCAGAAAAGTACAGGATGGAAGGGTAAAATTATCGCAACAGAAAAGACGACATGATTCCATTTCCGTTTGATAACAATCGGTTTACTTTTTTGTTGTTGCAAACCATCTACTAGTTGACCAGTTGTGTACAAATCTCCAAAGCGATAGGAGCCTTCTATCATGTCTGAAAGTGACATAATGTTCAACAAGCGAGATCAGAGATGTGCCACTGTACAACTTGTGTTTTGAGTTGTCCCCCTTTGTAAATTGGCTGTTTGGAGAAATGGAAAACTAGATGGCTCTGGTTGATAGTCAATTTGCATAAGTGGAGAAATGGGCAGCATATAAACGGTACTTTTTTTTTTTTTTTTTTTTAAGCAGGGGAGCATAGAGTGAAACGACGGTTGGAAGAAGTGACGGTGAATTCTTTTTATGACGGTGAATTATTTTTGGACGTTGAAGAGCTCGACCTTTTGGAAGGAACAGCTGTGGCTTATATTTTTTTAAATTTCTTTTTTTTTCTACTTCACTACACAACTCATGCTCTTTCTTTACCGATCCAAGTTATGAAAACGGGACCATTGCCAGCACACTCAAAATGCATCGCTGGATTACCACGAATTACAGGGATGCGTCCAGGGTGATGAAAACAAAGTTACCGGCCACCTTTATGGTCTTTGGTGTGGATAGGAACATCACGTCACGAATAAAGATTCAATGGCATGCAAATTCAGTTGTAAAGTGGATAGTTCAACCGATGAATTAAAACTATATGATTTAAATATAGAAAAAAGAAAAAAAGGAAAAGTGAAGACGAAAAGAGGGAAATAGAAATAGAGGGAAAATAAGACTATGGTTAAAATCAAATAAGAGAAAGAATCGGAGAGATAAAGAAAAAGAGACATGTAAGAGAAAAAAACAAGCAAACGAGAAATAAAAAGAAAAAAAACGAAAAACAAAAACGAGGCTAGGAATTCTAAAAAAAAAATTTTAATAAAAAGAAAATACTTTTAATGATGGGAATCTTAAAAGAAAAAAAAAACAAAAACAAAAAAACTAAAATGTTTTAGGGATAAAAAAAATATAATTAATGAGATCGATGCTGGACGTTTCCAGCAGGAATATACACCTGTCCACCTCGAGACTAAGACGACTTAGATGAAGATGCTCAACGATATTCACCATTGGGCGCCGGATTTGTGACCGCCTTCCTTACCTGATTCAGAGAACTTGAATGCCTACTGGAGAGAACTTGAATACTTATTAGACACTATCCTCAAGTGTCTAGGGTATCTCTGTTACAGGGGTCTGCCAGAATAACCTGACATAAGGATACCTTTCCCTAGAAGTAAACCTTGACGAAATATTCCAAATCACATAGTATTCGCTACCCACATAAGATCTCCTCACTATGGCTAACTTACATTAGTTATTACAAGGAATGGTGCACCTTCTCCAAGTGATGTTACCTCAAGTAATAGCACGAAGCTGGATACTCCACCAGATTAGATCAATTCTTGTCCTGGAATCCAGTAAGATCAAGAGATCAAAATAAAAGATACACTACAAGATATAAAAAATAGTTAATTGGGGAGAGGAAATTATGTTTTCAATTTCTTTACTAACTCAGTGTTTGAGAGATAAAAGACCTTAAATGGAGCATTCGAATATATAGATAATCTCATAAAGTTCAAGTGATAGCCCCAGATTGGGGGCCCCTTGATTTCTGAGAACTTCAACTGAAGTAAGATAAAATAAAAAAGAGAATGATCAATACCAACAAGTACGTCCACAACATGATCGTTTCTATAAAGGTTGTCATCAATGAGGCTTTCACTTTTTTTTTTTTTTAATTTTCTTCATTTGAAGATTGTAACGCTAGGTATGAGGCAGCCAAAGCGACTGCCAACATTGCCCTGCTTTTTATTGAAACCAGCCGAGAACTCTTTTTAGTATCCTCCTCGTTCCCTTAAATGCAATTGTCCGGATATCTTTTGCAGTTGGTTCACCAGGAATATTAGTTAGGTAGGACTTCAGATTCATTTCATAAGCCCTGTGGCACCTATAATAACAGGTATGATTGATATCTCCCTAAGATTCCAGTTTCTTTTCATATCATACATGAGACTTTGATATTTGGTCTGTTTCTCTCTTTCAGCTCTGTTCAAACCTCCATCATTAAAGACACTCACTTCAACCAAGGTTACAACTCTCTCTGACTTATTCCATATAACTATGTCAGGTTTGACAGTAGCATTTTCAAGGTAGGTGGCTGTAGGGATTACATGGTCGTAATGTATGGTATATAAGTCATTTCCAACAGGAACGAACCATTTCTTAGCACTTCTCTTTTGTTTCCTGATGGAGATTAAAATCAAAATATGATCCTCCTAAATGTTATGTCTCTAATCCTTATTCACATTTTGATCGAAATCCATTTTATGATTTCGATTATAGGAAATATCTAAATTGGGGGTGGGGGAGGTCTTCAAAAGAAATTGATTTTCAAGGAATACTGCTTAATTATTGTCAAATTCAATGCACATCTGACATATGTTCGAATTTTCAAATTGAAGGTTGTGTCCATATTATAATCTCTAAAATCCTTTTAACACATCCAAAGAAACTTAAATTTGGGGAATCTTTTTTTAAATTGAGGTTCAATACATATTGCTAAAATTTCACAAATGTCGGAGCTATCTAAATTTTCACGAATAGCCCCCCCCCCAAACAATTTTTACCCCACCCACTCACTTTGCATATAACTGAATTAAACAAATTATAGCTCACATTAAAATCTCTTACGCGTAGCAATTGTTCTAAAACTCATAATGATCTGTTAATTTGTTTAGGAGTTAACCCTGTATATACGAATATAATTATATATATACATATACAGTCCTGGTCAAAATCATAAGACCACTTAAGAAATTAAGCGTTTATGCATATTATCGAATTTTTAATCAAACAAATGGTTGAAACCTTCGCCAAAAGGGAAAATATGATGGAAAAAATGAAATCTGCTTCATTCGAAACCTTAACCCTGATCTAATAATTATTTTTTAAAAATCAAACATTTTCACCTGGTCAAAATGATAAGACCACTGATAATTTATCTAACAAAAGGCAATTATAAATTACTAAAAAGGGGTCTCAGTATTTAGTATAGCCTCCATTATTACGAATTACTTCAAAAATTCTCTTCGGTATGCTTGCGACTAAGTTTTTTATCAGTTGCGAAGGAATTTTATCCCATGTACTGAAAACTGAATCAGAAAGTTCCTTTATCGAATCATACTGGGTTCCATCCTTGAACACTTCTTTTGCCATCCATCCCCAAAGATTTTCAATGGGATTGAGGTCCGGAGGACATGCTGGATGATCTAACAATTCTATATTATTTGAAGAAAAGTATTCTCCTGCTTGTCGAGAAGTGTGTATCGCAGCGTTGTCTTGCTGGAAAATCCAATTTCTTCCACACAGACGTGGACCTTCAGTCCTGATAGAAGCATTTTCAAGCATTGAAATGTACTTCAATGATGTTTGCCGGCCTTTCACTACTTGCAACTTTAGGGTCCCAGCTGACGAGAAAGCACCCCAGATCATTAAAGACCCTCCTCCACTATACCGAGTTGAAAAAGTCTCTTTGGGCAGATTTTTATCATGCCAATAGTGTTGAAATCCATCTGGACCCTCTAGATTAAACTTTTTCTCATCGGAGAAAATTACATTTTCCCACTTCTCTTCACCCCAAGTCTGGTATTTGGCGGCATATTTAAGTCGGTTAGTTTTGTGCTGTTCAAGAATACGTGGTTTCTGCAGCCGCTTTAAATGATTGAAACCCTTCATTTTCAGATGCCTTCTGATGGTTTTAGGACTACATTCTGCTGCTGTTTGGCTTTTCAATCAACTTGAGCTCATACTGGAGTTTTTTTTAAACTTCTTCTGATACAGCGATCCAGTGATGGGGTTATTTTTTTTGGTCGACCTGGACTCTTTTTGTGCCCATATTGATCTGGATTTCTTAAATTTGATGACCGTTTTTCTACGATTCACTTCGTTTGCAATGGATCTATGGGAGAGTCCACCCCTATTAAGCACAAAGATCCTTCCTCTCTCAAACTGTGATAATGGTTTCCCTTTTGCCATTTATAATTTAGTAAGATGTTTTTTTTATCCACTAACAAGTTGCTTTTAGTAACATAGAAAGCTTTTCGTATTCATTTTTTCAAAACTAGCCGATTTTATTAAAGTGGTCTTATCATTTTGACCAGGTGAAAATGTTTGTTTTTTAAAAAATAGTTATTAGATCAGGGTTAAGGTTTCGAATGAAGCAGATTTCATTTTTTTCCATCATATTTTCCCTTTAGGCAATGGTTTCAACCATTTGTTTGATTAAAAATTCGATATTATGCATAAACGCTTACTTACTTAAGTGGTCTTATTATTTTGACCAGGGCTGTGTATATATGTATGTATATGTACAAATATACACGTATTACATGTATATATATATATATATATATATATATATATATATATATATATATATATATATATATATAATAATAATAAAATAATATACATATTACCCCGTACATGTACATGTGTGTGTATGTATGTATACATATATATATATATATATATATATATATATATATATATATATATGTACAAATCCATAACTTTTTATAAATAAGTGTGTGTGTGTGTGTGTGTGTGTGTGTGTGTGTGTGTGTTATTGCTGATATAGACTCAGAGATTTCAGGAATATTTCCTCTATTTTATGATTTCATTCTGAAGTGATTTATTCACGTCTGCCGGAGCCACTTCATAGTTTATGAGGCTGCTGACACAATACTTCCATCGTGTGCTTACAGTTTATTTGTTCACAATATTCCTGCCTATTTATTTCAAGCCTCTCTATCTTGTCGAAGTAGTGGTAGTAATAGTGGAGGTTCATTTTATTTTGTCAAAGAATAATGAAGTATTTCTGCTCCTGTTTGACAGATATTAAATTAGCGCTATGCCGTGGCGGATAGGAAGGCGTGTATCAGACTGGTTGATATAGGTATTGGGAATGTTAAACTGGTTCCAGATTTAAATATAGATTAGCACACTGGCGGAGAAAAAATCAGTTTCACTTTTCGAAGCGCCCAAAATAAAATAGAATAAAAATAATTTTCTCTCTTCTGAATTTATAAAGTTCATTTTATGTTAGTTTAAACACCAGAAAAAAAAAGCAAACATCTCTCTCCCTTTCTCTCATATATATATACTATAATAATTATCAAATACCTAGGCACTGGCATTAGTGTTTCATCCTTTCGAGAATCATCAGTGCAGGATGTCACGATAAACACCAGTCGATAAATTCGAACCCGGCGACAGAAGCCATCATTAGCAAGGACCTAATCCATTCGGCTACCACAAGAAATGCTGTGAAATTTAAACATTTATTTTTTAAAATGCTTTTTAACGTCTGTCAGAGTGATCTAATCATTATATGATGATCTTCACATTAAAGCTAAATTGACCGACTTTATTTCAACTGAAAGTGCTCAACGATAAACGAGTTTATTAAAGGGGCTGGTATAATTTAATATTATAATAATTATTAAATATCTACAGATACTAGTGTTTCATCCTTTCGGGGATCATCAGTGCAGGGTGTCACGATTAACACCAGTCGATACAGACAGTGACAGTGACAGAAGCTATCACTGGCTTCATTAGCAAGAACACACACACACACACACACACACACACACACACACACACACACACACACACACACACATATATATACACACACATACACAGAGGGTGTCCCAATAAAATGTATACACTCTTTAAATGACCATAAAACCAACATTTATTATAAGAAAGAAAAGTTTCATACATCAAAATACTATGAACAAATATAGAAACCATCTAATTATGCCCCATGGGGAAATATTTTTTCTCTTCCTGCTGAACAGTGCGCAAACGAGACCACTGAATGATTCAAAACTGCAATCGAAGCGCATGTTCCCATGTGGAAATTTTATAGCAACCCCCACTCTCCCCAATGGTTTACTTTGACTTGCGCAACTGCCATTGCTCAATGGGAGCATGCATACCGCAGATTTAAACGACATAAGTCCAGTTTAAACAGACAGAAGTATATAGAAGCTAGAACTAACTTTATGAAAGAAATAGCGACAGCTAAGAGAGAATTTACGGAAACCACTAAAAAACGCATCGAAGCACAAAAACTAGGAACTCGTAACTTCTAGAAAATCTACAACAGTGTAGTAAATAATGGGCAATCAACAATTCCCCCACTAACCAACAATCACGAGGTTGTTTGCTCAGCAACCGAGAAGGCTAACATGCTTGCCAGTCGGTTTGCCTCAAACTCCACACTGGACTCTACCAACCACCCCCTACTTGAATTTCCTATGTGGACAGACGCCACGCTAGATGATCTGAAAATCATCCCTGCTCAGGTGCATGCTTTCATAAAAAACCTTGAAATTTCAAAAGCATGTGGACCCGATCTCATCCCAGCTGTGCTATTAAAAAAGTGCTCAGCTGAAGTGGCTCCAGTTCTCTCCAAACTCTACAACAAATGCCTTAATGAATCTTGCTTTCCGGGCTGTTGGAAAACTGCTTCTGTGGTACCAGTATTCAAGAATTCTGGCGAAAGAACTGACCCATTAAATTATCGCCCCATTAGCCTCCTCCCACTTTTTTCCAAAATATTTGAGATCTTAATTAACCATGCTCTAGTCCATCACCTTACAGATGCTAAACTTCTGACTGACCAACAATATGGATTTAGACAAGCCCGTTCCACAGCAGACATACTAACTGTAATCTCTGAACGTATATACCATTCACTAGACAAAGCGGGGGAGGGCAGAGTGGTAGCTCTAGATATATCTAAGGATTTTGACAGGGTATGGCATGAGGGTCTCCTCAGGAAAATTAAATCATACGGTATCACTGATAGAATACTTAACATAATTAAATCCTTCTTAGATAAGAGAAAAATCCAGGTTGTCCTCAACGGTCGTACATCTAAACAATATGATATAAATGCGGGAGTGCCCCAGGGGTCTATACTTGGACCCCTACTGTTCCTGATATTCATAAATGACCTCCCCGACAAAATTGCCTCTGAGATGGGTATATATGCTGATGACACCACACTCTATAACAGGGACGACAGGAAAACAAATGAATACATATTTAAAAAAATAGCAGAAACACTAGATGATGACCTCCAATCTGTAGTGGAAAGGGGACAAAAATGGATGGTCACGTTCAATGCCGCCAAGACGAACTGCAAGTACTTGTGCCCCCACGACGTGAACACCCTCAACAAACCCAACAGGCTGCTAAATCCCACCCCCACACTGTAGAGATCCCTAGATGTAAAAGATCTTTCTACTCCAGTAGTTTCTTTCCCAGAACCGCCAGACTTTGGAATTCCATTCCAGGTCCCTGCTTTCCCAACTGTACTGACGTGCAGAAGTTCAAGTGTAAAGTGAACCGACATATTGCTGACCAAATCCCTACATAGTACCGCAGTAGTTGTTGCCCCTGATAGTAGCCCCTCTACACCAAAGTGGCAATCTACTTTGTTTGGGGTGAAAATGTAATAAAAAAAAAAAAAAATTAAAAAAATTATCTAAAGTGTTCAAATTGTTGGCCATTGTGGTCCATGAACAGCTGACAACGCTCACTGATTGAATCGAAAACATTCCTTATCAGTTCAATTGGTATGTTGACACATCTTCTTTCAATGGCTGCTTTAAACTCATTCATTGTAGCTCGTTTTCTGGTGTGAATCCTGTATTTAACATGCCCTCCCACCCCCACCCCCCACTCGCCCCTAAAAAAGAGAAAAATCCATGGGAAGGTGGGTCAAATCTTGTAAGTGTGGACAGTACTCGATGCTTCCTCTGCATCCTTAACTATCTATTTCGCAAGTGACTGTCAAGAAATGCTCTTACGTCATGATGATAGTGGGGAAGTGCTCTATCCTGCTGGAAGTGTCATTCTGTATTCCTAAACATCTCTTGGGAACGTGGTATAGCGTATTCATGTAGCAAGTTGAGATAATTTAATGAGTGTATGCATTTTCTTGGGACACCCTGTATATATATATATATCTATATATATATATATATATATATATATATATATATATATATATATATATATAATTTAAGTAATGAAAGACACTTTCATTATAATTGATTAAACTGGTGTCTCTTAAAAAAAAAAAAAAAAAAATCACGCATGTCTAGCCGCTTTGTTTTAAGAAAAGGTCTCTAAAACTTTTTCTTTTCTTCCTTCCTTCTTTTCTCTTCTTTCTAGATTCTTATTTTCTTTCCATTTTCATTAAACGACTGACTTCGGATAAAACCAGAGGTCTCTTATCTGGTCACTATGTCTTTTAAGATGGAAACAGTAAATTTATTGTAGTGACTTATGGGGTAATTCGTTTACCCAAACTGAATAAATTATATATATATATATATAGGGTTGCACAATAAAATTTTCGCCTTAGAAAAGACATGATTCCATTTCCGTTTGATGAAACCGGTTTTCTTTTTTGTTGCAGACCATAGTTGGCCAGTTGTGAACAAATCCCTAGAGCGATGGGAGCCTTCTATCATGTCTGAAAGTGATACAAGGTTCAACGTACAAATCCTGCCCTCTACAGATCCAAGTTATGGCAACAGGACCATTGCCAGCACTCCCAAAATGCCTCGCTGGATTACCATGAATAACACGGATGCATCCAGGGTGATGAAAACAAAGTTTCCGGCCACCTTTATTGTCTTTAGTGTGGTTTCAAGTGAGGACCACATTTTCGAAATGGACTTGAAAGTCAACACCAAATTGTACCTGAATGTGCTGAAGAGTGTGGTGATCCCTTGGTGCAATTAGGTGGCCGCTAGCAGACTCTGGGCATGGCAGCAGGACTTGTTGCTGGCTCACTAGTCCAAAGAGGCCCAGGCTTGGCTTCAAAAGGAGTGCTATGACATTATACCCTTCTCTCACTGGCTCACTCCTCCTCCGACCTGAATCCACTGGATGACTTCGTTTGGTCATACGTCGAGAACATCACTAACATGACCTCCCACAACACCAAGGCCAGCCTGATAGCCACAATCTGCTAAGTATTCGCCGAGCTCCAACCGGCGTTTATGGAAAAGGCATGCTCCCAGTCATGGACCTGCATTGAGGTGGTGATTGAAGCTGAAAGCGACTACATTGAATAGACGTCAGCTCTACTACATAATCAAGTTACCTAAATTGATTTTTTTGTCAATAAAAGGTTTTAATTAAAGCTGTAGTATTTTTTCTTTAGGGGCGACAAATGTATCGTTCCACTCTATGTGTACAATTTTTAATTGGAAATACGAGATTTGTTCCAAAAGTGCAGCCTCCTATTTTTTTTACTAAAAAAGGTGAAGAGCTATAAAGACGGGAGTGGTGCAATTAAAACAAGCGATATTTGTGCTCCAGAATTTATTTTTCTACATAGTCACCATCATTCTCACTGCACTTTTCCCAGAGATTCAATGACGCATCTCTGCTTCTAACGAAAGTTCGTGACCTGGCTTGCTTTGTTACAATCTCAAACAGTCAATATCCGCAACAGAAAGCTGAAACTTTCAGATCACGAATGCATAAGTTCAGTCATCAAAACAATAATAAAATAAAATACATAAAACATTACTTTTGGAACGCTCTATTGTAATATAAGTTATGTTTACTTTAACATTACCGGGGTTTATTTCTTTACCATTACTCCAGTTTTATTTATTTCTTTTAAAATTACCAGGGGGTATTTATTTCTTTATCATTACTCCAGTTTTATTTATTTCTTTTAAAATTACCAGGGGGTATTTATTTCTTTATCATCACTCCAGTTTTATTTATTTCTCTTAAATTACCAGGGGGTATTTATTTCTTTACCATCACTCCAGTTATATTTATTTCTTTTAAAATTACCAGGGGTTATTTATTTATTTACCATTACTCCAGTTTTATTTATTTCTTTTAAAATTACCAGGGGTTATTTATTTCTTTACCATTACTCCAGTTTTATTTATTTCTTTTAAAATCAACCCAGGGGGTATTTATTTCTTTACCATTACTCCAGTTTTATTTATTTCTTTTAAAATTACCAGGGGGTATTTATTCATTAACAATCACTCCAGTTTTATTTATTTCTTTTAAAATTACCAGGGGTTATTTATTTCATTATCATTACTCCAGTTTTATTTATTTCTTTTAAAATTACCAGGGGGTATTTATTCATTTACCATTACTCCAGTTTTATTTATTTCTTTTAAATTACCAGGGGGTATTTAGTTCTTTACAATTACTCCAGTTTTATTTATTTCTTTTAAAATTACCAGGGGGTATTTATTTCTTTACCATTACTCCAGTTTTATTCATTTCTTTTAAAATTACCAGGGGTTATTTATTTCTTTACCATCACTCCAGGTTCATTTATTTCTTTTAAAATTACCAGGGGTTATTTATTTCTTTACCATTACTCCAGTTTTATTTCTTTCTTTTATAATTACCAGGGGGTATTTATTTCTTTACCATTACTCCAGTTTTATTTATTTCTTTTAACATTACCAGGGTTTATTTATTTCTTTACCATCACTCCAGGTTTATTTATTTCTTTTAAAATTACCAGGGGTTATTTATTTCTTTACCATTACTCCAGTTTTATTTATTTCTTTTAAAATTAGCAGGGGGTATTTATTTCTTTATCATTACTCCAGTTTTATTTCTTTCTTTTAAAATTACCAGGGGTTATTTATTTCTTTACCATCACTCCAGTTTTATTTATTTCTCTTAAATTACCAGGGGGTATTTATTTCTTTACCATTACTCCAGTTATATTTATTTCTTTTAAAATTACCAGGGGTTATTTATTTCTTTACCATCACTCCAGGTTTATTTATTTCTCTTAAAATTACCAGGGGTTATTTATTTATTTACCATTACTCCAGGTTCATTTATTTCTTTTAAAATTACAAGGGGTTATTTATTTATTTACCGTTACTTATGTTTTATTTATTTCTTTTAAAATTACCAGGGGTTATTTATTTCTTTACAATTACTCCAATTTTATTTATTTCTTTTAAAATTACCAGGGGTTATTTATTTCTTTACAATTACTCCAATTTTATTTATTTCTTTTAAAATTACCAGGGGGTATTTATTTCTTTACCATTACTCCAGTTTTATTTATTTCTTTTAAAATTACCAGGGGGTATTTATTTCTTTACCATTACTCCAGTTTTATTTATTTCTTTTAAAATTACCAGGGGGTATTTATTTCTTTACCATTACTCCAGTTTAATTTATTTCTTTTAAAATTACCAGGGGTTATTTATTTCTTTACAATTACTCCAATTTTATTTATTTCTTTTAAAATTACCAGGGGGTATTTATTTCTTTACCATTACTCCAGTTTTATTTATTTCTTTTAAAATTACCAGGGGTTATTTATTTATTTACCATTACTCCAGTTTTATTTATTTCTTTTAAAATTACCAGGGGGTATTTATTTCTTTACCATTACTCCAGTTTTATTTATTTCTTTTAAAATTACCAGGGGGTATTTATTTCTTTACCATTACTCCAGTTTTATTTATTTCTTTTAACATTACCAGGGGGTATTTATTTCTTTACCATGACTCCAGTTTTATTTCTTTCTTTTAAAATTACCAGGGGGTATTTATTTCTTTACCATCACTCCAGTTTTATTTCTTTCTTTCAAATTACCATGTGGTATTTATTTCTTTACCATTACTCCAGTTTTATTTATTTCTTTTAAAATTACCAGGGGTTATTTATTTCTTTACCATTACTCCAGTTTCATTTATTTCATTTAAAATTACCAGGGGGTATCTATTTCTTTACCAGTACTCCAGTTTTATTTATTTCTTTTAAAATTACCAGGGGTTATTTATTTATTTACCATTACTCCATTTTTATTTCTTTCGTTTAAAATTACCAGGGGTTATTTTTTCCTTTACCATTACTCCAGTTTTATTTATTTCTTTTAAAATTAGCAGGGGGTATTTATTTGTTTACCGTTACTCAAGTTTTATTTATTTGTTTTAAAATTACCAGGGGTTACTTATTTCTTTACCATTAATCAAATTTTATTTATTTCTTTTAATATGAAAGGGTATATTTATTTCCTTTAACATTACTCAGGTTTAATTTATTTAGTTTAACAGAACCAGAGATTATTTCTTTTACCATTACTAAAGTTTTAGTTATATAGCTTAACTTAACCAAAGTTTATCGTTTTGAGCTGAACATTACAAGATTTTTTAAAGCTTTTTTAATTAAACATGACCAGAGTTTTAATTGTTTGATTTAATATTACCGATGTTTTGTTTGTCCATTTTAACATTACCACAGTTGTAATTATTTAGCTTAATATTACCAGAGTTTTTGCGAATTGGTTAGATTTTTGTTGAAAAAGATAATGTGAATGCATGAAGGAGTTTATTATTACTTATGGAATAACTATGCTAATTGATATGTATGTGTGTGTATGCGTGTGTGTGTATGCGTGTGTATGTATGTGTGTCTGTAAATGAAGAAACTTGTTTTGTTAAGGCTTGCAACTATGTTTGGCAGAAAACTGACGACTCTTTAATTTTATATGCATTGTGTAATGTGTATATTATAAAATAAAAGAGTTTGAATAAATGTATCAGGCATTTAGATTAATCAAACAACTGATATAAATTTGTTGTTTGTGTAACCTAGAATTAATTACTTTGTGTGTGTGTGTGTGCATTTTAAAAATGTTTTATGCAAATAATGTACGTGTGTTTTGTGCAAATAATGTGTGTTGGTAAAAATAATGTATTTTTGCATGTGTGTGATAATGTATTTTTGCGTGTTTATAATAATGTATGTTATGTGCATGTTGCTAATAATGCATGTTTGGGCATGTTGTTAATATTGCATGTTTATTTGTTTTAATTTCCATTTTAGAATATAATTTAATAATGCATGTTTGTCCATGTTATAGTGCATATTTGTGCATGTTGTTAATAATGCATATTTGTGCATGTTGTTAATAATGCATGTTTGTGCATGTTGTTAATAATGCATATTTGTGCATGTTGTTTATAATGCATATTTTTGCATGTTGTTAATAATGCATGTTTGTACATGTTGTTAATAATGCATATTTGTGCATGTTGTTTATAATGCATATTTTTGCATGTTGTTAATAATGCATGTTTGTACATGTTGTTAATAATGCATATTTGTGCATGTTGTTAATAATGCATATTTGTGCATGTTGTTAATAATGCATGTTTGTGCATGTTGTTAATAATGCATATTTGTGCATGTTGTTAATAATGCATATTTGTGCATGTTGTTAATAATGCATATTTGTGCATGTTGTTAATAATGCATGTTTGTGCATGTTGTTAATAATGCATATTTGTGCATGTTGTTAATAATGCATGTTTGTGCATGTTGTTAATAATGCATATTTGTGCATGTTGTTAATAATGCATATTTGTGCATGTTGTTAATAATGCATATTTGTGCATGTTGTTAATAATGCATGTTTGTGCATGTTGTTAATAATGCATATTTGTGCATGTTGTTAATAATGCATGTTTGTGCATGTTGTTAATAATGCATATTTGTGCATGTTGTTAATAATACATGTTTGTGCATGTTGTTAATGATGCATATTTGTACATGTTGTTAATAATGCATATTTGTGCATGTTGTTAATAATGCATATTTGTGCATGTTGTTATAATGTATATTGTGCATGTTGTTAATAATGCATATTTGTGCATGTTGTTAATAATGCATGTTTGTGCATGTTGTTAATAATGCATGTTTGTACATGTTGTTAATAATGCATATTTGTGCATGTTGTTAATAATGCATGTTTGTGCATGTTGTAAATAATGCATATTTGTGCATGTTGTTAATAATGCATATTTGTGCATGTTGTTAATAATGCATGTTTGTGCATGTTGTTAATAATGCATGTTTGTCCATGTTGTTTATAATGCATGTTTGTGCATGTTCTTAATAATGCATGTTTGTGCATGTTGTTAATAATGCATGTTTGTGCATGTTGTTAATAATGCATGTTTGTGCATGTTGTTAATAATGCATATTTGTGCATGTTGTTAATAATGCATGTTTGTGCATGTTGTTAATAATGCATGTTTGTGCATGTTGTTAATAATGCATGTTTGTGTGTGTTGTTAATAATGCATGTTTGTGTGTGTTGTTTATAATGCATGCTTGTGTGTGTTGTTAATAATGCATGTTTGTGCATGTTGTTAATAATGCATGTTTGTGCATGTTGTTAATAATGCATGTTTGTGCATGTTGTTAATAATGCATGTTTGTGCATGTTGTTAATAATGCATGTTTGTGTGTGTTGTTTATAATGCATGTTTGTGCATGTTGTTAATAATGCATGTTTGTGCATGTTGTTAATAATGCATGTTTGTGCATATTGTTAATAATGCATGTTTGTGTGTGTTGTTTATAATGCATGTTTGTGCATGTTGTTAATAATGCATGTTTGTGCATGTTGTTAATAATGCATGTTTGTGTGTGTTGTTAATAATGCATGTTTGTGCATGTTGTTAATAATGCATGTTTGTGCATGTTGTTAATAATGCATGTTTGTGCATGTTGTTAATAATGCATGTTTGTGTGTGTTGTTAATAATGCATGTTTGTGTGTGTTGTTAATAATGCATGTTTGTGCATGTTGTTAATAATGCATGTTTGTGCATGTTGTTAATAATGCATGTTTGTGTGTGTTGTTAATAATGCATGTTTGTGCATGTTGTTAATAATGCATGTTTGTGCATGTTGTTATTAATGCATGTTTGTGTGTGTTGTTAATAATGCATGTTTGTGCATGTTGTTCATAATGCATGCTTGTGTGTGTTGTTAATAATGCATGCTTGTGTGTGTTGTTAATAATGCATGTTTGTGTGTGTTGTTAATAATGCATGTTTGTGCATGTTGTTAATAATGCATATTTGTTCATGTTGTTAATAATGCATGTTTGTGCATGTTGTTAATAATGCATGCTTGTGTGTGTTGGTAATAATGCATGTTTGTGTGTTGTTAATAATGCATGTTTGTGCATGTTGTTCATAATGCATGTTTGTGCATGTTGTTAATAATGCATGTTTGTGCATGTTGTTAATAATGCATGTTTGTGCATGTTGTTAATAATGCATGTTTGTGTGTGTTGTTAATAATGCATGTTTGTGCATGTTGTTAATAATGCATGTTTGTGCATGTTGTTAATAATGCATGTTTGTGCATGTTGTTAATAATGCATGTTTGTGCATGTTGTTAATAATGCATGTTTGTGCATGTTGTTAATAATGCATGTTTGTGCATGTTGTTAATAATGCATGTTTGTGCATGTTGTTAATAATGCATGTTTGTGCATGTTGTTAATAATGCATGTTTGTGCATGTTGTTAATAATGCATGTTTGTGCATGTTGTTAATAATGCATGTTTGTGTGTGTTGTTAATAATGCATGTTTGTGCATGTTGTTTATAATGCATGTTTGTGCATGTTGTTAATAATGCATGTTTGTGCATGTTGTTAATAATGCATGTTTGTGCATGTTGTTAATAATGCATGTTTGTGCATGTTGTTAATAATGCATGTTTGTGCATGTTGTTAATAATGCATGTTTGTGCATGTTGTTAATAATGCATGTTTGTGCATGTTGTTAATAATGCATGTTTGTGTGTGTTGTTAATAATGCATGTTTGTGCATGTTGTTAATAATGCATGTTTGTGCATGTTGTTAATAATGCATGTTTGTGCATGTTGTTAATAATGCATGTTTGTGCATGTTGTTAATAATGCATGTTTGTGCATGTTGTTAATAATGCATGTTTGTGCATGTTGTTTATAATGCATGTTTGTGCATGTTGTTAATAATGCATGTTTGTGTGTGTTGTTAATAATGCCTGTTTGTGCATGTTGCTTATAGTGCATGTTTGTGCATGTTGTTAATAATGCATGTTTGTGCATGTTGTTAATAATGCATGTTTGTGTGTGTTGTTAATAATGCATGTTTGTGTGTGTTGTTAATAATGCATGTTTGTGCATGTTGTTAATAATGCATGTTTGTGTGTGTTGTTAATAATGCATGTTTGTGCATGTTGTTTATAATGCATGTTTGTGCATGTTGTTAATAATGCATGTTTGTGCATGTTGTTAATAATGCATGTTTGTGCTTGTTGTTAATAATGCATATTTGTGCATGTTGTTAATAATGCATGTTTGTGCATGTTGTTAATAATGCATGTTTGTGCATGTTGTTAATAATGCATGTTTGTGCATGTTGTTAATAATGCATGTTTGTGCATGTTGTTAATAATGCATGTTTGTGTGTGTTGTTAATAATGCATGTTTGTGCATGTTGTTTATAATGCATGTTTGTGTGTGTTGTTAATAATGCATGTTTGTGCATGTTGTTAATAATGCATATTTGTGCATGTTGTTAATAATGCATGTTTGTGCATGTTGTTAATAATGCATGTTTGTGCATGTTGTTAATAATGCATGTTTGTGCATGTTGTTAATAATGCATGTTTGTGCATGTTGTTAATAATGCATGTTTGTGCATGTTGTTAATAATGCATGTTTGTGCATGTTGTTAATAATGCATGTTTGTGCATGTTGTTAATAATGCATGTTTGTGCATGTTGTTAATAATGCATGTTTGTGCATGTTGTTAATAATGCATGTTTGTGCATGTTGTTAATAATGCATGTTTGTGCATGTTGTTAATAATGCATGTTTGTGTGTGTTGTTAATAATGCCTGTTTGTGCATGTTGCTAATAGTGCATGTTTGTGCATGTTGTTAATAATGCATGTTTGTGCATGTTGTTAATAATGCATGTTTGTGCATGTTGTTAATAATGCATGTTTGTGCATGTTGTTAATAATGCATGTTTGTGCATGTTGTTAATAATGCATGTTTGTGCATGTTGTTAATAATGCATGTTTGTGTGTGTTGTTTATAATGCATGTTTGTGCATGTTGTTAATAATGCATGTTTGTGCATGTTGTTAATAATGCTTGTTTGTACATGTTGTTAATAATGCATGTTTGTGCATGTTGTTAATAATGCATGTTTGTGCATGTTGTTAATAATGCACATTTGTGCATGTTGTTAATAATGCATGTTTGTGCGTGTTGTTAATAATGCATGTTTGTGCATGTTGTTAATAATGCATGTTTGTGCATGTTGTTAATAATGCATGTTTGTGCATGTTGTTAATAATGCACATTTGTGCATGTTGTTAATAATGCATGTTTGTGCGTGTTGTTAATAATGCATGTTTGTGCATGTTGTTAATAATGCATGTTTGTGTGTGTTGTTTATAATGCATGTTTGTGCATGTTGTTAATAATGCATGTTTGTGCATGTTGTTAATAATGCATGTTTGTGCATGTTGTTAATAATGCCTGTTTGTGCATGTTGCTAATAGTGCATGTTTGTGCATGTTGCTAATAGTGCATGTTTGTGCATGTTGTTAATAATGCATGTTTGTGCATGTTGTTAATAATGCATGTTTGTGCATGTTGTTAATAATGCATGTTTGTGCATGTTGTTAATAATGCATGTTTGTGCATGTTGTTAATAATGCATGTTTGTGTGTGTTGTTAATAATGCATGTTTGTGCATGTTGTTAATAATGCATGTTTGTGCATGTTGTTAATAATGCATGTTTGTGTGTGTTGTTAATAATGCATGTTTGTACATGTTGTTAATAATGCATGTTTGTGCATGTTGTTAATAATGCATGTTTGTACATGTTGTTAATAATGCATGTTTGTGTGTGTTGTTAATAATGCATGTTTGTACATGTTGTTAATAATGCATGTTTGTGCATGTTGTTAATAATGCACATTTGTGCATGTTGTTAATAATGCATGTTTGTGCGTGTTGTTAATAATGCATGTTTGTGCATGCTGCTAATAGTGCATGTTTGTGATTTTCTAATAATGTACATAGAGAAATTTAAGGATCTTTTTAATGGGACTGTGGCAATCAATGTTCTCGCTTTATTGATAGAAATTTAATGAGATAAACCAACAGTTTAAGATTTTCATAATCCTTTGACAATGATAATCAACTGAAAAAACATGGTTAATAGTTTTCCTGTTTTTTGTCTTTTTTCTGTTTTGTTTTCTTTACTCTTTTACTTTCTTTTCTCATTTTCTCTCCATTTTCACCTGCTTTCATTCGTTTTTTTTTCTTAATTTTCACTCGATTGCTTTTCTATCCTTTTACAAACATTTCTTTCAGCTTCCTTTTTGGTTGTCTTCCTCTTTTTTCGTCAAGTTTATTTTCTTCTCTTTTTAATTCTCTTCCTCCCTTAGGTTTTCTTATTTTGTTTTTCATTTTTCGTTACTTTTCCTTTTTTCCTTTAAATTTTTCATTTCTTCAATATCTCTTGCTTTCTTTTTATTATTTTTCTCATCTTATTTCATTTCTTTCTTTCTATTGTTTTCTTTTTGTTTGTTTTTCTCTTTCCATTGTTTCCTTCAACTTTTCTATTCCCTTCTACAAAAAAGCCATTAGAAAGCTTTCAATAACCTATATACACCGGGTATAAAATTCAAAGAATTTTTTACCCAATAAATTACCGTCAGCAATGCCCATTTTAATTTACAATTCCATAAAAAATATTTAATTGCCAGCTATTTGAATATCTATTATTATATTAAGGCTGAGTGATTTCACATTCATCTTAACTTCGTTAGCTTCTTGCAATGTAATACATTTTTTATGTTAATAAAAATAGTTAACCCTTTAACATTAAATTTAGGGGAATTTACTAGATGAAATACAGTTGTTGTTGTTGTTGTTGTTGTTGTTGTTGTTGTTGTGTGTGTGTGTGTGTGTGTGTGTGTGTGTGTGTGTGTGTGTGTCCAACTAAAAGTCAAAAACTACAAAACACAACAACAAAAAAACATAAAGTTGGTATATTCTTGACTGGCTTTGTCCGGAGGGAATAATATCTAAAATTTAGAGAAAAAAAGGGGGGGGGGGATCATTCTTTAACCCTAAATTGGCACAGGTTAAGGAGGAGGTTTGTTTTTCAACCACTAACTAAAGAGAAATAAATCATGTTTTCTTTATTTTTTTTTCAGTTTATTCCCTTCTGCCAACTTATTCCTCGAGTTGTATGCATATGTGTATATCCAGAGAGAGGAATGGACTGGGCAGAGAAGAAAGAATGGCGTGGAGAGAGAGAGAGAGAGAGGCAGACAGGCAGACAGACTGACTTTTGTCCTGAAAAACGCTTGATAGCTCTGCTACTCCTAAATAAATGCTGCTTGTCACTATTTCCAAAACACCTAAAAATCATTAAATTCAATGTTTCTTTTTATTGATGAAATGTGTTTTAATTTCATTGAATAAAACATTTTTTAACTACTACGTTTCTGAATATTTGAGATAAGGATTGGTTATTCATATTATTTGGATTCTGCAGACTACTGTTCTCACTCTGAGTGTTATTTTCACAACGTTTCGGTTGATGTAACCTCCGATCTTCTTCAGTTGTATCTTTTCGAACTTGGAAATTTTTCTATCGAACTCGGGAATCTGTACGGAATTTCAAACGGAGCTATTTAATTACGGGGTTAGTATGCTCTTGTTCCGTCAACCACGACTGGATAAAGGTCTTAAGTAATTCGCAATTGTACTTTTCGGTCGCCCACACTGATGATTGAACCCTCAACTTTCAAGAGGATATCACTTGTTACAATTTTTCTAAATTCTCTAACCACTGCGCCACGTATCCTTGTGGACAATTCTAGTACGAATTTTAGGAACTTTAAACCGACTTTATTTCTAGATGTAAATATCACTATTTATTACTACTACATATATATATATATATATATATATATATATATATATATATATATATATATTGTATTGGTAGTAATTATTTGTTTGTTTAAAACAAAATATATAAGTGTGTCACCCAAAAGAGTGCTCAATGTTTAGACAGAGCCAAAATAAGTGAATTTAGTTTACAAACAAATGGCTACACATAAGCATACATGTTTCAGCGAAAACCCAGTAAGGGAATCGCTTCGTCAGGCCAAGGACAACTTGGGTTTTCGCTGAAACATGTATGTTTATGTGTAGCCATTTGTTTGTAAACTAAATTCACTTATATATATATATATATATATATATATATATATATATATATATATATATATATATATATATATAAGTTTTGTGCTTAAATTATAAATTCTGAAAAAAACAACATATAGAGACATATATTCGATTTAGGAATTTATTGCTTGACAAAAGGAATATATAGAAGAGGTTATTTTAATTTCCTTAATCCATGGATTTTCAACAATGGCGTATATCATCAGAGGAAATGAAATGCGGTTAGCAAAATGTTCAGCTGCGAATGGACGCTAATGTTGCTTTTCAGCACAATTATTGCAAATAGTTTTTTGAGTGGTTGTGGATAATTATATTGAAAAAATTATCCGAAAAGAGAAGTTGATACAACCCGGGTAATACATTATCGGAAGGAGTCCAATGTCGTTCGGGGTTATAAATCCAAGTGGGCAGAAAATAGGCCCAGGGGAGAAAGTAACACTCCCACACAGCGAAAATGCACTGCTCCCTATTGATTTTTCGAAAAGTATTGCTCCTTATTGATCCCTCGAAAAGTATACGGGGCAGAAGGCTGTCCCATATACTCTTCGAAAAGTCAATAAAGAGCAACACACATCAGCCACATGGGAACATCACCCCCTCCCCTATATCTATCAGGATTTTTCATCTGAATTCTATCAGTGTCTTATCTTGCTTACATATATATATATATATATATATATATATATATATATATATATATATATTATGCGTTTTTTTACATAGGCATCACCACTTATCAAGGCACAGAGGCCATTCAAGGATAAGGGTTAAAGAGTGTACAGTAGTCAATTGAACAATATAGTAATCGTTAGTAATAGAAATTCAGTAAATTTGTTAACTTAAGTGAAACGGCTCATCAAGGACTTGTTTACATTGGACTTGAAGACAACCATGTTGTAATCAGCTGAAAAACAGGCAAACAGAAAACAGTTCCACAGGCGTGCAGTTCTAAGAAAGAAACTTTGTTCATGGAATCTAGGTTTAGGCACAGATAAAGAGTGGGGGAAATTATTGATAGTGTTTTCAGCTAGATGAGTGTTTCTCGTGAAAGTTTGGCAAAAGGGGGGGGACTATAGATTGGAGCTCAGACAAGCACTTGCTATGAAAATAACGATAAAGCAGAGATAGACTCACACCATCTCTTCTGTGAGAAAGAGGTTGCAGGGAAGAAAAAAGGGCATCCCCCACTAGGCTACAAAGTCTATTTTGAACTCTATCAAGGCAGGATAAGTCCTTTCTAGCAGCTCCTGCCCAGATGTGGCAACAGTACTCCATTCTTGGAAGTACCTGGCTCTTATATAGGTAGAGAATTGCATCAGCAATGAGATATCTACTGGATCGATAGAAGGATCCCACCATTTTTAACAGTGACCTTGGCAACAGATTTGGTGTATGTGTTCCATTTCAGATCAGGAGTAACAGTCAAACCCAGGTGTATATATAACTTTACTTATTACTGTATATATTTACTATTATTTATAATTAACGATTCCCATATCATATTAAATTCTATACTAGGTATACAAGTTACTAATTGATCGTCACCAATTATATGTGCTGCTTCTTTGAGTCGTTTTACTCTCAACCATTCTTCTCTGTCTATAATTTTTACTTCGTCCCATAAAGGTAGATGGTTTCACTGAAGAATATCTGAATCCATCATATAAGAAAAAAATTTAGAGATTAAGTCTTGCCAAGTTAAGATATAAAATCTGATATATAGATTTTTCAGATATGTGAAAACGATTTTAATTTATTTGCATTCGAAAAGTTGGGCTGCAAGGTATCAAAATTGGAAAATTGGTACGTGGGTGTCGTCAAATTTTTATTTGTTTGTAAGCTGTTTCATAAATGCGCATGGGTGGGTGAATTGTTCACTTGACAGATTCCCGATGTTAAGAATAGGTAGGCCTAAACATATCTCAAAGATCGTGTCAAGCTGATTTAATGGTTCCGTATTTGATGTCCATTTCCTCGTTTTTCCCCCAGAGTAATTAACGATGTTTAATACCATATTTATCATATTAATTTCGTGTGGTTGGTTTGGCTGGCAAGCCTGTGAGAGACATTATAATATAAATAAAGGAACACATTAGCAAAGGTTTCTTAAACGTTATATTAAATCTACGGAACATTATAATGTAGTGCACTTTTATTTATATATAAACTTTGTATATATATATAAATGCTAAATAAAGAAATTAGAAACTCTCAAAGCTAAAGACGTAAGACTCCATGTTCCACCATTCACCAATAAGAGCCATTGTCAACAAAACAAATATCAGTTAACTCTCCCTGAGGAATCAGTATTGAACAAAGGTCTGAACTTTACCACAATTATCAAGCAGATTCTATACTTAGATATGATAACTCCAATAGAGGAGGTAGCTTTGAAGGAGATGAACTAAGGTGTAAAGTGAGACAAGGACTTGAAAATTTAAAACCCTAAAATTAACCTCTAAAAGGAAGAAGTATTGGCTATCAAGTCCCTGCGCAGTGACAATCATATCATAATACTACCAGCAGACGAAGGCAATGCTACAGTGTAAATTGATAGAGCAGAATATTTCAAGAAATTGGCAGATTTAATAGAATCTGGTGGCTACTGTAAAGTGAAAAAGAATCCGACTTTGAAAACAGAAAGAAAGCTGTCACAGATCCTCAGTTAGAACAAGGACCTAATATCACCTACAAAACACAGATAGCTAGTTCAGTATTACAGCAAGCTACCACACCTATACGGCTTCTCTAAAATTCATAAGGACGGTATTCCATTAAGGCCCATTGACAGTGCCCAAACTTCAGCATGCCATCCCTTACATCGATTCCTGATAGACATAAGAATCCTAATCATCGGCAAATCTCCATTGTACGTCAAAAGTTCAGCTTACCTCATGAAAAGAATAAACAATTCGCCCATTCATTCTAACCAGTTAGTGAGTCTAGATGCAGTGAGTTTGTTCACGAAAGTACCCACTGATGAGATTCTAACGGTAGTACGTGATAAGCTGACCTCAGAATGCATTTACATCGTATCGACAATATAATAGAGATGTTGACCTTTTGTGTAGAAATTACATACTTCGCCATGAGATTTGATATGTATCGGCATGCCAAGGCCACTGTAAGGAAAGTGGGCTCTCTCTACCGTGCTAGAAAGCTACTTATGCCTGAAAGTATCCTGTACCTCCATAAGGCCACCAGTCGCCCATGTATGGAGTATTGTTGTCACATTTGGGCTGGTGTGTCTGCTACTTGTGTCTCACTCCTTGACAGGGTTCAAAAGAGAGTCGTCAACCTGATAGGTCCTGAACTGTCATCTAAACTTCAGCCTCTGTCCCATCGACGAAATTTCGCATCCCTTTGCTCGTTCTATGAGTATTTTAATGGTGAATGCTCCAACAAACTACAAACACATACCCCCTTGACATAAATACCCCCGACAACCCCAACAAACAGTAAAATCCCTAACCTACACAGTAGAGATCCCTAGATGTAAGAAAGCCTTCTACTCCAATAGTTTCTTCCCAAGAACTGCTAGACTTTGGAACCCCCTTTAGGGATTCTGCTTTCCCAACTGTACTGACATGCAGAAGTTCAAGTGTAATGTGAACAGACATCTTGCTGCTCAACTCCCTACATAGTATCCCTGCAACTTATTTCCCAATAGTAGCCCCCTACTTCAAAGTGGCACTGTGCTTTGTTTGAGGTGAAAATGGAATAATAAAAAATATATCGGCAGGAAGGTCACGATGGGGTCACCATTGTTCCCAGTATTGGCTAATCTATACATGAAATACTTTGAAGAAATGGCGTTAGGATCAATGCAATTAAAGCCAACAATGTGGTTGCAATAGATGTATGATGCATTCATACTCTGGCCCCACCAAGAATATGTTCAAACATTACTAGAAGCACCTGAAGAAGGTCAGAAGTTACATCGATCGAAATGACTCTCAAGATGAGAACAGTAGCCTGAAGAATTCAAATAATACAAATGTTTTAACTACTTTTCGGTTATGCTAATTGTACAGCATAGTGTGCACGGTGACTAGCAAGCAAGATAAAAACGAACTAGCTAAAAGTGCTCTTTTGCACATATAAAGAGCCATTTTTTTAGTTGGCTCAATTACCCTCAGATTTGGCACAATTACCCAAAGTACAGTACTACTACTACTACTATACTTCTAATCTGTTAAAAACAAGCCAAAGTTATTGCCCGTTGACTTAGAATGAGTGTTTTATACCAAATTGATGGTCAAATATGATTAAATTTGTACTCATTTTTTTAATTAAATACTAATTTCTATTAATCCATAATTGTGCATCAGATAGATACCATAATACTTAGTTCGCCGCACCTTATCATAACAAAGGTCCATATAAAATTTCAAGCAAATCGGCCCAGTAGTTTCAGAGAAAACATCTAGAGTAAATGTGGTGTTGTGGTTACGAATCCCTATTAATTCCTGACTGTGTATCGAATAAATACCATAATACTTAGTTCGCTGCACCTTATTATAGCAAAAGTACATACAAAATCTCAGCCAGATCAGCCAAGTAGCTTTTCGATAAAATTAAAACAGACTGACAGACAGAGAAAAATATAACATAGATTATTAGTTCATTATTGTTACTGATGATGATGATGATCATCATCATCATCATCATCAGCTTTTACAGGTCCCTTTTTGGGAAGCAGTAAACTCATTACTGGAGCTGACTGAAAAAAACTTGGTCAATTGCGTCTGAAGAGTCAGCAAACCAATAACTAAAGTTTCTTCTTCTTCTTCTTCTTCTTGCAGCAGCAGCAGCAGCAGCAGCAGCATATATCGGCGTGGCAATTAAAATAAAAATTCTGTTGTTGGCATTACCCTTCCAACCTGGTTCATTTTCAGAATCAGGTACTCGCGGAAGGAGGCTATGTGAAGATTGCCAACATCCATAGTAGAAAATGGTGCCATGGGTCTGACAGGATTGGAACTCTGAATGCTGAATCGACAGTATTCACTTCACCATGGTCACCTTCCAAACAATTACAATAATGAAAGCAACATAATATTTAAAAAAAAAAAAAAATCATTTGTTTTATTGATAAACGAACGATAACAAAGAACTTTCAATTCAATCGATGTATTGATCCATAAATAAAACAAATAATGTTTCATTAAGCGTGTGCAATTGTATCGGAACATAACAATCATGATTATAGTTCAAATTTAGCAGACACTAGCTGTTCCTTTGTCGACGTTGCCCGGGAATGTTTGCTTTTCTTTCTTTTTTTCTTTTTGAACTATACCTAACCTATTTTCTTCTTTTACCGAACTGTCACTCATTTGGAATAGGATTTTGATACCTAAATTTAATTAAATTACCGTATAGTTTGGTTATCAAATTATAAATGGAACCAAAAGTATAACTATTTTTGTTGAGTTGAGGTAATGTTTTAATCTCTATTAATGAAGCTAGTGGTTGCAAATCACTTTCTTTGGGTGAATGAGGACTTTCTAGCTGTTTAAATGCTTCCAAATTTTGTCATGAAGTAATTCATTCTTTTTATTTTCAACTCATAACGGAAGATTGAAATGGTTGACTTGCTTATGTACAAATGGAAATGCATTAAAGTAGATTTAAATTCGTAATTATTTATTTATTTTTTTTTAAAATAGGATTTTGGAAAAGTCCATTTTATATATATATCTTATTTACCTCCTCTTTAGTAGGTTAGACACAAAGGTTGATGAAAATGTTTCGATGAAACGATCTGGTAGAGTAGAGTACAAAATATAATAGAATCATGACCCTAAACAGAGAAACTGAATCCCTAATAACAGTCGCACAAGATAATGCAACTAAAACCAACCACATCAAAGCAAAGCAAGGATCGACGACACAAGTAAACAGTAAATGTAGACTCTGTGGACAAAGAGATAAAACAATAAACCTCATAATAAACGAATGCAGCAAACTAGCCCAAAAAGAATATAAAAATAGACACGATCAAGTGGGGAAGTCAGTACACTGGAAATAATACAAACAACTGCATCTTGAACACCCAGATAAATAGCACGAAGACAACAGTACTTGAAAATGAAAGTCACAAAATCCTATTGTACATGAATATACAAACGGATAAATCTATCCAAGCGAGAAAACCGGATGTTATAAGAGTTAACAAGAAGGAAAAATGTTGATTTTTGCCATTCCAGAAGACCACAGAGTGAAGATCAAGGAGAAAGAGAAACGGAGCAAATACATGGAACTGTTCAGAGAGCTCAAAGGGATCTGGAAGATGAAGAAAGTTAAGATAACACCAATAATAGTGGGAGCACCAGGAACAATGGCAAAAAGCTTCTAAAAGAGAATAAGAGAGATTAGAATCGGAGGGATGATTGAGAAGATAAATAAACAGATAACAATAATGAAAATGGCTGAAATATTAAGGAAAACCCTTGAATGCGGAGACTAAAGCACTTGAGCTACGGACCCAGCCAGACAAACAGAAACTGGTACAGATGTAAAACACAAAGGGACATCACATGGAATCGTGAAAACAGATACGACATAATTGTATACCTTCATGTGCCCCTGCGTTCCGGTCACTACCTCAACCTTTTTGTGTATGTTACCATAAACTGGCACCACCCCTAATAAATGAGGAGAGTCAAGGAGGATGGAAAGTCTGAAAAGAAAAAGCACTAGCCGGACCTGTGTTGGATGAGTGGAAAGAGGACTGGAACCTTGAAGAGGCTTATTGTCACCAATAGTCGCCACCAGCAAAAAAATCAATGGTAAAGCGGCTGTTGCAATAACGCAAATTCTTTTGCAAAGGTTATCGAAAGAGATGGAGAGTACTGGAAATTTGGGGAACTTGTTGTCAGACTCCAGAGAACATCGCAAGTTGTTCTCAAAGGAAAATCTTTGATGATGGCTTTTGTGACTACTCCTAGTGAATAAATAATAATAATAATAATAATAATAATAATAATCATAATCATAATCATAATCATCATCATCATCATAATAATAATAATAATAATGATGATGATGATGATGATGATGATGATGATAATAATAATAATAATAATAATAATAATAATAATAATAATGATAATAATAATGTGTGAGACACGTAGAGGTGAAAAACACATGCACACAAGAAGTCTTCACACAATTTTTTATTAATATAGAAATAAATGAATAATGTTTACATTAATGTGTGGAAAAGACAAATATCATATCATCTATTTATGAAACGAGCCTATATATATATATATATATATATATATATATATATATATATATATATATATATATATATATATATACTAGCATGGGTGCCCGGCGTTGCCCGGATGTTTGGAGGTGTATGTTGAGCAAAAAGAGAAGAAAAAAAAAACAGTCAATTTTTTAAACTTTGACCCCTATTATGGCCCCTTAACATTTATTCTTTTGAGCTCAAATCAAGTTATTAAGTTAGATCCATGTCGAAGAAACCTATATCTAAAATTTCAAGTGTTTAGACCCCAAATTGTTGGAGGAGTTTGGTAGAGTTCTCAAAGGTCAAATCGTTGAACTTTGACCCCTTAAATTTCTGGCCGAAAACCGATCACATAGATTTGCCCAAATCTCAGTACCATGTATATCAAATTTCGAGTCTGTAGACTAAAAATTGACAGCGTTATTGCGTAGGGAAATGTACACAAACAGACACACAGACAAACACACAGACACGTTCACTTATATATATATATATATATTATTATTATTATTATTTACTATAATAATTATTAAATACCTACAAACACTAGTGTTTCATCCTTTCGGGAATCATCAGTGCAGGGTGTCACAATTAACACCAGCCGAAAGACTCAAACCACGGCAACAGAAGTCATGTCTGTGTGTTTATTTATATATATATATATATATATATATATATATATATATATATATATATATATATATATATATATACTAGCAGATGTACCCGGTGTTGCCCGGTATTAATTAAACGTAACATTAAATTCTTTTAAAAAAAATGAAGTAAAAATAAAAAACGGAAAGAAACAGACATGTGCATGCGAATATCATGTTTTTTCTAAACAGTTCACTTCTCGTAAGTTAAAAAAAAAACTCGAGATGAGATCGAAACCAAAACCAAAAGACAATGAGTCAAGTACGATCACGGTTCGGTCAGCATGACACGCTCTTTAAAAACGTGTTTTCAAAACGACTTATACTTAGCATAATGAGTCTGTAATGTTAACCATCCACGCATGCACAATCATGAAACAGTTAGCAAACAGAAACATTCGACGACTCCCAATTTTTCAATTTTGACCCATTAGAAGCCCTTTTTTCCAAATGAAAACCGATTAAATGTCTGAATAACCTATATACTAATTTTTAAGTCTGTAGATTTACAATCGTTGAGTACATTGGTTGAGAAGTATCCTCAGCCACACACACACACACACACACACACACATTCTCACGTTTATAGAATACTAGATAAAACTAGCAGCCCACCCAGCATTGCCCGGTTGTAAAATACACATAAATATTATATTTTAATTAATACAAAAACTCAAACATGTGCTTGCGAGTATTATTTTTTTTTCTAAACAAAGTAAAAAAAAAAACTCAAGCTGAGATCGAAATCAAAACTTAAAGTCTTGAGTCAAGTACGCTAACCATTACACCAGCTCGACATTTACAAAGTTTTTTTAAAAATCTTATTTTTAACATAAAGAAGCTGTAATGTTTCTCGACCATGCATGCGCAGTCATGAAACAGTTGACAAATAGATAAAAATCCAACGGCTATCACGTACCAATTTGCTAATTTTTTACCTTTTAGCAGCCCTTTTTGTTTGGATGAAAAGGGATTAAGATTTTTTCATATGTGTGAATAACCTAGATACCAAATTTCAAGTTTGTAGATTAAAATTTCGTTGAGTATATAGGTTGAGAAGTGTCCTCACGCACACATACACATTGTCACTTTTCTAGAACATATATCTGTGTGTGTGTGTGTGTGTGTGTGTGTGTGTGTGTGTGTGTGTGTGTGTGTGTGTGTGTGTGTGTGTGTGTGTACCGCACCGAGATGTAGAAATTTCCAGGTTGGTATTTGGGGACGTGTTTAATCCACTGGGAGAGATGTACCCTCAGTCTTCATTAAGACATGCATCAAGGAGAAGGAAAAATGCTGATGTAAGACCTGGGGTATGCTGTTTGCTTTGTCTTGTGGCAGCCATTGCACCAACTGAAATTAGCAGAAAGTGTGGAAAAGTGTGATTGGTTCTACACGAAGGCTTCACTATTTTAAACAAACAATATCTGTGTGGATTTCCGAACAACTTAGTTATTGTGGTGGACCTCATACGTCGAAATCGATGGGAGTATCTCTCTCTCTCTCTCTCTCTCTCTCTCTCTCTCTCTCTCTCTCTCTCTCACACACACACACACACACACACACACACACACACACACACACACACACACACACACACACACAGATATATATATTTATATATATAAACAGCACAGAAGGTCAGGAAAACATTAGTACCGTCAGTTCCATGCCTTATATTAGGTTTGAAACCGACGGTATCAATGTTTTTCTGACCTTTTGTACAGTTTAAATAAATACAAATTAAGCTTAATTATTGACATTTTTTCTTTGTAATCGAGCAATTTGATGGAATTCTTTCCCCAAAATAGTGAACATATATATATATATATATCTATAAAAGCGAACGTGTCTGTCTGTCTGTCTGTGTGTCTGTGTGTCTGTGTGTCTGTGTACATTTCCCTACGCAATAACTCTGTCAATTTTTAGTCTATAGACTCGAAATTTGAAATACCGGGTACTGAGATTTGGGAAAATCGATGTGACGGGTGTCAGCCAGAAATTTGGCTGTTAAGGGGTCAAATTTCAACGATTTGACCTTTAAGAACTCTACCAAACTCCTCCGACAATTTTGGGTCTAGACACTTGAAATTTTAGATATACGTTCCTTGAACCTGGATCTAACTTAATAAAGTGATTTGAGCCCGAAACTATAAATTTTAAGGGGTCATAATAGGGGTCAAAGTTTTAAAAAATTAACCATTTTTTTTGTTTTTCTGCTTTTTTTGCACAGCATACACCTCCAAACACCCGAGCAACGCCGGGCACCCCTGCTAGTATATATACATATATATATATCCCTACTATGATCGTGATAACAACATCTATTGATGTCATTTTTAGCATGAAAATGTGAGACAGTTGTTTTTGACATCAGTTCTCAAAAGCCATTCTGGATTGTAAGAAGTCAAAATAAGCTTAATATACGACGATTTATTTTTATTTATTTATTTATATTTTTTTTGAGAGGCGGGGGGGGGCAGACAAGACATGAAGCCATTTGATGTTAGGAGCTAAAAAAATATTATTTCAAAATCAAAAACTAGCCAACAATAAGTGTCATAACGGATAGATTCCAACTCCAAAAATAGCCATCCTTCTTCACTTTGTCAAAAACATTTGCTCATGGAATGCTAGGACAAAAATAAAAAAAGCAAGAGTTACGAGAATGCGGAAGTAGACCTGATATTCCCCAGGAAGAGATAATTTTTTTTGAAGTAGATAAATGATCTTGGTTATAGCGATTGAGTAATACAATCTAGTAAGTCATCTTAATAAACGGTTGTTCATAGTCATAGCTGATAATATGCTTAAGCTTTCGGCTATCTGTGTATCTTTGAATTTATCTCATAAGCTGCTATACCCGTCCGTATTTACTACTTACAACAGCCAATCATATTCTTATGTGGAAGAACCTCAGCCGCAGAATCAAATATGACGAGAAAATGGAACAAACGACTACTAAAGCACCAAAACACCGGCAGTGTTAATGATACCCCTAAATTTGGTCGTCCTAGAGTTACTTCTTGCAGGGAAGACAATGGCATCAAGATTCACAGCCTCAGAAACAGATTTGAAACGGCTCCTCAAATCCAACAATAGTGTAATCTTGTTAAAAAGTGTTTTCTTTCTACAGTTAAGTCAGATTGAAGGAATTAAATTTGCGAGGCTGTGTTGCAAGACGCAAGCTAATGATTTCTGTAAAGAACAGAAAGCGTCGTCTGGACTTCGTCAGATGCAATGAAGATCATGACTCTTCATATTGGTCGAAAGTGGTTTTTAACGACGAAAGCAAGTTCAATAGGTTGGACAATGATGATAGACAGTCGAAGGAAGGATGAAGAATTCAATGTGTCGAAGGAAAGACGAAGAATTTAATCCTAGATGCACAGTTTCAATGCTGAAAGGTGGTGGAGGTTCAGTTTTGGTGTGGGGCATTATTAGTGCTAATGTAGTTCGCTTGCAAGGTCGAATTGATTCGACTAAATACCCTAATATGTTGATTGAGCATTTTCTACCTTACTTTGGTCGGAATTTGGATGATAATCCTATTTTCATGCAGGATAATACTCCCATTCACACAATTGGCATTGTCGAGAGATTCTTTAAAGAGCATAATATTCCGTGTTTGGATTGGCCTGCGCCAAGCAACGGCTGTGCAATGATAAAATTTCAAATCTGGAAGAACTTTGGACAAAAATTAAAGAGAAGTGGGATGCTCTTTCATCGGAGTATTGCCGCAGTCTAATTCAAGGTATACCCAAAAAATTGCAGGCTATCAAATTGCAGAAGGGCTTTGCTATTAAATATTAACTAGTTCATTGTGTTCCTGTTGTGTTTCTGTTACAATAATGTTCTAAAGTTACATTTAAATAACAATTTTCCATTGTGCGGAGTTTCTTTTTGCCTTTTCGATTTGAAGTTAACTTTTTAAATTGAAGTGAACACTAGGTTACTTCAATTAAAAGTCAAATATGAACAGATACAATTATAGAGGAATAAAAGACAAATCAAGTAAGGTATAGGTTGTTTAAACAGTTGCATTCAATTTAGCTTAAATTTGCGGTTTTTGAAAAAAATGACAAGTGCAGACTTTCTTTTTGGTGGCATTTTATATATTAGTGGTGCAAAAATAATATCGTTTTTTTATCAGATATATATATATATATATATATATATATATATACGTAAAAAAACGAGAAAGGATATTTCGTGTAATAACCTGTTCTTTGTTGATTTCAATGAAATGCTGATTCTGTGCAATTCTAGGAGGTCTATCCTCCCAGGCTTTGCTTTCTCTCTTTCAGAAGGGATTAGTTTATTGCTAATCGCCTGAGGTGCCCTTACTGGGAAAAGTCGACAGGACTGCCCAAGCATTGTTTGCAGAGTGCCTCTTCTTGGTGGTGGGGGGGCAGTGGTAAGCGCTGACTTCTGAAGCCCACTTTCCGACCCCGGTGTCACAAGTCTTGTAGAGAGAGAGAGAGAGAGAGAGAGAGAGAGAGAGAGAGAGAGAGAGAGAGAGAGAGAGAACTGAAGACCCCTCTCTCATCCCCACCGAAGCAAGTAGGTCTTATGCTTTCCATTGATCCTAAGCGTCTTTGTCTGCTTGTACTTTAATTTTCTTTACATCTTTGACTCTTACTCCAATACCTGCCCCCCTCCCACTCTCTAGAATTATGTGGCTTTGTGTTTTTTTCTTTGTGAGATCATGATCTCTCTGGATTATTACTAACTTCCTGTTCCTTTTCAGTCAATGTTTGAATCTTCTACACCGTTTCTGTCCGCTATTTAACTCATCACTTATTTCCGGTTTGTTTGTAGACTCGCTTCCGGTTACACTTTCTTGTTTTATTTAAATCTCTTCTTTGTAGTTTTGCTTGGATCCTAATTAATCAGCATGAACGAGATTGGTTATTACCGTTTTAACCCTGGTTTTCCCTTGGCAACAAAGTCGACAGAGTTTAAGCCATTCTGAAATAGTCTTTGCCCTGTTGACTGAGCAATAGCTGATGTTCCGTGCAGTTCTAGGAGGTCCACCCTTGCAAGATGGTGCCTTCTGTTTTTTGAGGGTGGGTGGGGAGTATGTTTATTGCTTGCTGCCTGGGGCGCTCCTACCACAGAATGCTGACAGGGCTTCTTAGGCAATTATTAATAAGCCGAAGTGCTCCTCCTTTAGGCACGCTAGCTTGACTGTGCCCACCCCCTCCGATATTGTTCCACATCTTCCTGCAGTGGAAAAGAATGATTGTGTCTTTTACATGATAAAATGGGCCCTTTCTACAGCAGATTTCTGGGTGGAACTGTAAATTCACCCTTGTACGTACATCTGTCCGCACTTTTCTCAGTAACTACGCCTTGGAATTTTTTGAAATTTTGAACGAACATTAAACACGATATGAGTAAAAAAAAAAAAGTAACAGAACGGATTTTCCGGGAAAACTCCGGTTGCCCCCCTAGGGGTGCCTTTCAGGTTAAAATGGATAAAATTGACACTTTTTGCTTATTAAAAAATTGATGCCTTGAATTTTTATAAAACTTTCTGAAAAGTTGTAGCTAACTGATTTCTACATAATTTTGTTTGCGATAACTCTTGCTTGTGTCCCAGGGGCTCTTTTAGGACTAATAAAAACATTCCATTTTTGGGACTATTTTACCATATTTGTCCAAAATTTTCTGTGTATGTCTATTTAGCAGTTTTGCATGGTGCTGAACTCAAATTTAAATATGTTAATGCCTTGGGGCTAGATGGGGGGGGTGAATGATGGACTTTGTCATTCCTTTTTTTTTTTTGCATGGTGCAGAACTCAAATTTACATATGTTAAGGCCTAAAACTGCACTGTTTGTTTTTCACCAGGATTTGACATTCTCTTGGGACATTTGGGGCTAGATGGGGGAGGGCAAATGCTGAACTTAGTCATTTTTTATGCCTCGTTCACTGTGCATTCACGGGGGTCCATGCATGCTTCACTTATTTTGTTTTATATTACTTTTGAGGTCACCACGTATCAAAGCAAAGTGCCACCTGAGAATAAGGCAGAAATTATTTTCAGCCAAAAGATGAGAAACACTGTGGAAATACTGACATTTATTGTTGGTATGAACTTCCTTTGATTGCTCATGGGGCTGTCTATTACAACAATTTGTTGA
Source organism: Euprymna scolopes (assembly GCF_053919585.1). Lineage (NCBI taxonomy): Eukaryota > Metazoa > Mollusca > Cephalopoda > Sepiida > Sepiolidae > Euprymna > Euprymna scolopes. Next base: position 123,451,330 of record NC_136489.1, on the reverse strand, counting down.
CATTGGACTTGAAGACGACTAAGTTGTAATCGGAAGGGAAGTAGTCCTGTGGTAATGTTCTCCGCAGAAAGAACAAACCTTACAAGTAAGCTCTGTTCATAGAAATTCCCCCTAACGCTAGACACATGGAGGCAAGAAAGGAAAGCCTTCTTTTTTTTTCCCCCGTTTCGGTAAAAAGATGAGTTTTTGCTGTGAATGTTTTACAAGGAGGAACTGACGAGTAGGGTTTAGTAAAGCAACTTCCATGGAGATAACGATAGATTAAAAAGGAGAGAGAGAGAGAGAGAGAGAGAGAGAGAGAGAGAGAGAGATTAACAACCTCTCTTCCGGTTGAAGAGGTAAGAAACCATCAGCTCCGTCCGTTAGATGTTTGATGAGAAAACAAGGAGATTGTATTGGCTTATCTCTATCTCTACTAATATATAAAAGGAACTTTGTGTTCCCTATGGACTCGGAAACGGTTGGGCTGATTTTTATGAAATTGCACATGAAGGTACTTTGTACCTGGCAGTGTTCTTAGATAGGTGCTGTATTGGAATGTTTTCGATAAGTATCGATAATCAAAATAATCCTATGAAAAAAAAAGAAAACGCGATTTGAACCAAAGTTAACACCTTACACAACCTAACATCACAAGCGAATTTGTGTTGAAAAGCCCGACATATAAAATCAACAGTAGGTTCTTTTATATGACAGGGGCGCGTTTGAAATAAATGTTTCTGTTTAAAGCAGAATTGCACCATGATATTTGACTTTTTCATTTTAAACTTAAACTGAAGCCATTCTATATAAAAATAATTTTATAAAATCAATATTAGGTTCTCTACAGTGCAATATAAACTACAATGTATTGTGGACTAGATCACTGCGAGGAGGCATGTGAAGCACGGAAAGACAAAATACTTGATAAACGGGTGCCTCACGAATTTAATGATTAGCAAAAGAAACGCTGTTATGAAGTGTTGTCCTCCCTTCTTTTTCGTAACAAGAACAACTCGTTTCTTGATCGGATTGTGACTTGCGATAAAAAGTGGGTTCTTTATGACAACCACCGATGCTCAGCTCAGTTGTTAGACGCCGACGAAGCTCCATGATATTTTCTGAAGTCAGAATTGTACCAAAAAAGGATCGTGCTGATTGTTTGGTTTGCGATTGGTTTCATCCATTACAGTCGTTTAATTGCAGGTGAAACAATTGTAGCGAAGATGTGCTGTCAACAAATGGATGAAATGGATCAGAAATTTCGACAACAACACTCAAGGCCCAATTCTCCTTCACGACAATGCCTGTTGCTAAACCGACCCTGCAGAAGTTGAACGAATTGGACTACGAAATTCCGCCTCATCCGCCATACTCTTCATATCTCTCACCTACCGACTACCACTTTTTTTAAGGATCTCGACAGCTTTCTGCGTGAGAAGTGCTTCAAAAACCTAAACGATATCAAAAACGTCTTCAGTGACTTCATCTCCATCAGAACGCAAGATTTTTACGTTACATCAACCCAGTAGAAGTTGAACAAATTGGGCTATAAAACTCTGCCTCATCCGCCATACTCTCCAGACTGCTCACCTACCGACTACCACTTTTTCAAACATCTCAATAACTTTCTGCATAAGAAATGCTTTAAAAACCCAAGCAATATCAAAAATGCCTTCAATGACTTCATCGCCACCAGAACGCAAGATTTTTATGTTACTGGCATAAACCCACTTGTTTTGCATTGGCAAAAGTTTCTTGATTCTGATGGTGCTTATTTCGATCAAAAAATTTTTGTTTGAGTCGAGATATGTTCATCTGAATTTAAAAGTTAAAACCGCAAGAATGTTCTTGTCAACCTGATACGTTTATTTAATATATTGTCAACCTGATATTACTATTTAATATATCGTCAACCTGATAATACTATTTAATATATCGCCAACCTGATAATACTATTTAATATATCGTGATAAAGAAAGTTGGAGAAATGTCCCTGTTCTCATTTCTATCTATCTCCTCTCACCGGTATTGAATAAGATACTTATTTTTTTGTTTTAGCGCTTTCAAAATTAGACTTATAATATTACTAGCATGAGTGCCCGGCGTTGCCCAGGTGTTTGGAGGGTGTTGAGCAAAAAAAAAAAAAAAAAGTGGTAGTAAGAAGGCAGGCTCGAACCTGTACCGCGAAGGAGGAAAAGAATGGGGGAAAAAAAACTGACGTATTTGCTGTTACGACCACCGCCAAACCGGAAGTGACGTTATGGCCAGACAAGCGAAAAGAGGGGATGACTTTCAAAAATATCGATGAAAACAGCGACCCCCTCCCCCTGTAGAAAAGTGCGCAGATGAAGGTGAAGAAATTAATGTTTTTAGCCAATTTTTCGGTATTTGTCGTCTGAAAGGTCGACCTTCAAAATGATACTGATCTTGAGAAAATCCGTCGCCTCTGTCGAAAGTTTTAGGCAGACATGCAAACATACATACATACATCTATATATTGGTAGCTCAAATTTTCGACCCAAACTGATTATAATCAGCTTGCCCTATCTTTGAATACCCTTTATGTAAAATTTCAAATGTTTAGACCATAAATTGTCTGAGTAATTTGATAGGGACTGCAGAGGGGGCAATTTTTAAAAAAACTTTAATCCCTATTATGACCCCTTAACATTTATTATTTTGGGCTCAAATCAATTTATTAAGTTAGATCAATGTCCAAGGAACCTATATTTAAAATTTCAATTGTTTAGACCCAAAATTGGTGGATGAGTTTTGTAGAGTTCTCTAAGGTCAAACAGCCAAATTTCTGGCCGAAAACGGATCACAAATATTTTCCCAAATCTCGGTACCATGTATATCAAATTTCGAGTCTGTACACTTAAAATTGACAGAGTTATTGCATAGGGAAATGTACACACACACACACACACACACACACACACACACACACACACACACGTTGACTTTTATAGATATATAGATAGATAGATATAGATAGATTATAACCTCCCCCCCCCCAAAAAAAAAATAATCTACGTTTTATCTATTTCAATTTTAGGAAGCAGGGAATAAATTAAAAGTGGTGAAGAAAAACATTTTACTTATAAAATTTATTTACACAAATAATACTCAGATCAAATAATAACTTTTAATTTTTTTATGGGGATGCATAACTATCTAACTTCTCACCTCTATGTATGGACATTGAGATGAATGTTCATATATTTATACAATTAATAATTAATAAATACAATGTTCATATAAAACACTTTAATTCACTGTTTTTTATTGCTGCTGGTTATGTGTATGTTTTCAGTGCACCAAATTCTCTTTCAGGTGTCCATTTTGTTTTAAAATGTGGTGCTTGTCCAGAATAAGTCCTATATATTAAAAAACAAAAGTAGAGGAAAATTTGTATGATGCGTGTGCCCATGACGGGGAAAACCTATTGTATTTAAAAAATTACATAAATTGATCAAATACTTTAATTTTTATAATGAAAATTACTTTTAAGCGAATTTAAGTTTTTTTTCCCAATGTACCCGTATAAATAGAATGGCTTTCGAAACTTTTGCAAGTTTGAATTGTTTGGAGTTATCTCCCTTGTTTTTAGCCTGTTTTCAAGATGGCGATGCAATATCGTCATTGTTTGATTAATAATAAAATTTAACTTTTTTATTGTTTAAAAATAAAACTATTTGATTAATTTACATGATTTTTGGTGTATGATATTTCCTTCCCGTCACGGGTATGTGCACCATACAGTTTTTTCTTTCTTTCTTGTTTTTTATTTATTTATTATTATTATTTTTTTTTTGTATCGCGTGAATTCTGAACAAGTACCGAAACGTTAATATTATAGAAGAATAAAAATGGAATGGAGACAGATATAATAGATTCTTTATTAACAGTAATGTAATAGATATAAAAAAAACAAACTAGTTAGACGCCCGGCGTTGCCCGGTCATACAATATGCTTAAACAGTATATTTTAATTTATGCAGATTGCGTATGCATTATTATAAAATCAATCTTTTATTGAATATTATATATTATGAGGAAACATTTGCCCGGTGGACTAATTTGCAAAAAGTATATAAATAATAAATAAATAAAAAATAAAAATGATCATGATAATGTCGTTCATCAAATTCCGTCTACGGTTGTTTACAATCTCACGTCAGCTGATGTTTGGGCTTGACGATGACTGCTCTGGAAAAGTCACTTCTGGTTAACGTTTAGTTTTAAAATATGCAAATAAAGAAATGATTTGCGGCGATTTTAAATGGCACCTCTTCTTTTATCATAAATTGAATTCATTAAATAAAATTTTTAAGTACACCCGGGTTTAAACAGGGGATCATTCGATCTGTAGTTGAATACTCTACCAGTGAGTTATATCTACAGATGTCAATAATTCTGTTTTTTTTTGTTTGTTTTTTTTTTAAGAAGAAATGATTTGCTAATAGTTTATCACCCTTGCCGGTGTACTGTAAAAATTCTTTTTTTTTTTATCTATAACAAAGAAAGACTATTTTTAGGGTCGCATTTTTACGATGTTCGATACTTATCGGATGAATTTCTGTACAAAACCTATCTAAGAACACTGTCAGACATATAAATTAGCTTAGTATAGAATTTGTGAAAGAAAGGCCTAACCGTTTGGGAACCTATGAGAAAAGAACTCTCTCTCTCTCTCTCACACACACACACACACACACACACACACACACACACACACACACACACACACACACACACACACACACAACAAAGATAGAGATACTTATATGGAGTTTCTAAAGTTTCTAAGCTTTTCCGGGCTACGTCAGGATACGGGTCATGTTAGTAATGTACATCAACTTTTGCTTTGTTAATTATTTTCAGAGGCAGTGTGTTGTGCAAATAACTGCTTATGTGTATTTTGAATTATCATTTGCGAGGGTAACGGGTAAGAGAATCTGTACGTGTACGAACACAGCCGTGAATAATACATTGGGAAGACTTAAGACAATGAGATCTGACACTAGAGCGGGTATGGGGGCGAGGTTTATTATCCTAAACTAATCCAAGAGAAGATAACTCGTATTCCACTCAAAGCAAGCGCCGTCATCTCTTTGCAGTCCATCGGATACATGATTAATGCATGAAAGTATGGAGGGTTTTTTTTTATCAGGAGGAGAACGTAGGATAATTAAAGCAACACGTTGTATGTGCAATTCAGAATTCATGACACACACTGCTACAAGCGGATAAAATGTCCTCTTAAAGTAGGCCATTTTTAATAATGGTCTCAGTAATACATTTAGAGATTGCAAGAAGAGAATATGTAAAACCCAGATAAGAAAAAAGATACAAGTTGATAAATAACCTAAATGAAACACGATGGCCGTTTTTTTTTTTTATTTAAAATTTTTTTTTCTTTTGTTTTACAGTATATCAACCCTTTTCAGTACAACCATTACTCACCAGTAATGGTTGGGGGGGGGGCGTGTCTCCTTGCTGCTTAGGCGACTTAGAGACTGGGTAGAGTACTCGTCAAGGATCCATTCTTGATACTCAGCCCGACAGGTGCGACGCTGGAAACCGGCCCAGTACCTGTCGGACTGAGGTACACCGTCTGGGTATCACTCAGGAGGTCCACCCTCTCAGGCCTTGCCACCCGGCTTTCGGGTGGGGCAAGTTTATTGCTTGTTGCCTAAGGTGCCCCAACCGAGGAATGCTGACGGGGATGCCCACGCAATTTTTGTAAATGAAAGAGTGCCCCTGCTTTAGGAGAGCTTGCCTCATTCCACCTTCCGACCTTGTGTCACACTTTGCTGCGGTGGGCAGCCGACAAATATCAACTCTTTTCATTATTTGATGTCGAATACAGTAATTTTGGAAAAATATTTTATACTTAAAAATATATTTAATCATAGTGTTTGGTTTGGTTGTTTTGTTTTGCCACATATCAATTCCTTTAGGATTATTTAATGCCGAATACAATCATTATGGATAAAAATGTTTTATCCTTAAAGTTTTTTGGGTTTTTTTTTTTGCTCACGTTTACCCCTAACAGGGTATATCGCCACTTCGACATAAGGGGCTACTATTTTGGGGCCATGCTTAGGGAAGATGAACAAGATGCTGGTTTACGTTACATTTAAACTTCTGCATATCAGTACAGTCAGAGAAGCAGGTAGCAGGAAGGGAATTCCAAAATCTAGCTGTCCGAGGGAAGACACTATCAGAGTAAAAGGCTTTCTGGCATTTAGGGACCTCAACAGTGAAAGGGTGTGATTTTGCTGCTAAGCAGGTTTGTCCGGGGTATTTATATCGAGAAGGGACAAGTGCAATGAGTTAAAGTATTTGTAAGACAGACACAGGAATGCAACATTGCAGTGATGGGACAGAGGTTTGAGCTTGGTTGACAAAGAGGGACCTATTAGATTGGAGACTCTTCTTTGGGCCCTATATAAGAGGAAGAGGCTAGCAGTAGATGCACCAGCCCAGATGTGGTAACAATACTCCGTACATGGGGGAATAGTAGCTTTGTAGATGTACACGATACTCTCAGGTGTGAGTAGTCTTCTAGCACAATAGAGGGAACCCGCTTTCTTTGCGACAGCTTTCGTACAGTCTTCAGTGTATTTGTTCCATCCATATTGACTTTGAATATTCTATATTTTCAAATATTTATTCATGGAGTTTGGTTTGTTTGTTTTATAGAGGAAAATTGCTGTTTTTGTATTTGACTTTGCAGTACATGATTAAGTTTTTGCAAAGGGAAAGGAAGAAAAAAAAACAAAACAATATCAATGTTTGGTACATTTGATGTGAGGAAGCCGGTATCTATCCGAGCTATCACAGAAAAAAAAAAATATGTAAGCTTTGTGGATGTGGCTTGCGTAGTTTCTGACTTTTAGCTGTACACACATTCATGCAATAACAGACAACTGCCCTTTTGTACAGGATGTCTCAAAATAAACTATCTGTTTGGAAATATAAATGAATACCAAAATATGTGGTTCGTTTCAAGATATCCTGTAAAGTAGCAGATTCGGTAGACTTCTATATATATAAAAGCAAAAATGTATGTATGTATGTATGTTCACTTTTTGTGTATGTCTGCAAAAGGATTTTTTCCGAGGCCTTTTCGGGGGGGGGGGGCGCTCATTCTTAAAACTTTTTATATCATGTCTAAATGATAATATCTACGATTTAACAACGGTGTGGGGGGTCGCCTTTCTATTTAATTTGCACGACTTTTACTAGCTTGCCGTGTTTTCGAAAAGCGAAAAGCGGAGGAGACAGTAACTGGCTTGCAGCACAAAACTAGGTCAAATATCACGCCACTTCCTCGCACCTGTATATTTCAGTTTATAAACCTTAACTGAATTCACTTCCTCTCCTTCGTGGCCAAGATGGTTAGATGTCAGGCTTTTTTTCCCTTTTGTTTCCACCTTCGCGTAAAAGCTTTGGGGTTCAATCCTACCTTCCGACCAAAACTTTTTTTTCTTTTACACCTCCAAACACCCGGCCAACGTTTTTTTTTAACACACACACACCTCCAAACACCCGGGCAACGCTGGGTACCCCCCGCTAGTCTATAATATAAATCTCACCTCTCTGTTTAAATGTATGCATGTATGTACGTATGTCTCGCAAAAACTTTCGACAGAGGCGACGGATCCTGACAAGATCAGTATCATTCTGAAGCTTGACATCTCAGATGACAAATATCAAAAAATTGACCCAAAACATTAATTCCTTCACAATAAACTCGGCCCGTTTTGTACAAGGAGAGGTCGAAATTTTCGCCCATATTTTAGCAAGTCATTGTCACCGTTGGATTGACTTCGGTTAATTTCAACGCTTTTGACTTCCGGTCGCATCATGGAGACATCGGCTAAGACGTCAGATTTTCTTTCACTTTCTTTTCCGCCTTCGTGTCACATGTCTGAGCCTGCCTACCACTTTTTTTTTTTTGCTCAGCACACGGCTCCAAACACTCAGGCAACGCCGGGCACACAGGCTAGTATATAATATATAAAGAGCTCAATATCCTTTCAGCCTGATACAACAATAGTAAAATAATTTGGATTATCTTAACACCTTTCTACAATTCTATGGTTCAGATAATTCTCAGGACCGTCTAAGCATTTTTATACATTTAAATATAAATTTAAACTGAATTTATGTTCAAATGTAGTAATTTTATCCAGACATTTTTAATGACTATACAATCCATGAAACTGTAACAAAGCATTTAGATATATTATTATTATTATTATTATTATTATTATTATTATTATTATTATTGGCTCACAAGGAGCTTTCACACAGGTCATAAATGATCTCTCCTTGAAGACAGCCTGTGGTGTTCCCTGGAAACTGAGTGACAATAGGTCTCCCCAGTTTTCCAGTGCTCTCCCCCTCTTCTGATAACATTTTCAAAATGAATTTGCATTATCGCGACAGCTGCCCACCATCGACCTCTCGCTAGCAGCAGCCATTGGTCTCCACTGAAATTTGAGTGGCAATAAGCCTCCCTTTGCGCTTGTCCAGCAGAGGTCTGGTCAGTGCTCTCTCTTCGGTCTTCTCATCCTCCTTGACCCTTTTCAGCTATTTGGTATCATTCTTTTGTGGGGTGGTGGTGATTGGATAATGAGAGAGGATGGAAAGAGGAGGAGGAGGAGGAGGAGGAGGGGATTGAGGAGGGTTAAAGAACTTATAGAAATGTATCTTCTATGTTCTTGGTTCCATGTAACGCTTCTTCATGTTTTGTCTTTGTAGCAGTTTGTCTGGTCTGCGTATGGCTCGTGTAATTGTCCCCGCATTCAAGGGGTTTCCTTAATATTTCAGCTGTTTTCATTATTGTTATTCGTTGTATCTTTCCAGTCAATCCTCTGATTCCAATTTCTCCCGTTCTTTTTTCAAAGTTTTTTTTAGAATTGTTCCTAGTGCTCCTACTATTATAGGTACTATCTTGATTTTTTTTTTTTATCATCGATATTCCTTTCAGTTCACTGGCTAGCTCTGTGTATTTGTTCCGTCTCTCCTTTTCTTTGATATACACCCTGTGGTCAGCTGGGACAGCAAAGTCTACGATTTGGCAGGACTTTTCTTTCTTGTTAATTGTTAGGCATCCGGTCTTCTTGCTTGGATGGGTTTATCCGTTTGTATGTTCATGTCCCATAGGATTTTGTGGTTCTCGTTTTCAAGTACTGTTTTTGACTTCTGTTTGTACCATTTGTCTGCACGTTCGAGATGCAGTTGTTTTGCTGCTGTTGTTGCTGCTGCTGTTGTTGCTGCTGCTGTTGTTGCTACTGCTGTTGTTGTAGTAGTAGTAGTAGTAGTAGTAGTAGTAGTACGGCTATGTACGCTAGTACCGAAATATACTTATGGAAAGTAAGCTGCACAGAAAAGGTTCATGCTTAATTCCTAAAGGAAATTATGACGTTAATTACCTTGATTTACATTTTAGTATTGTTTTCATAATTAATCAGTGTCTACTCTTGCTTGTAATTAATCAGTCTTTTTTATTACTTTTTCACTATACAGTTATTTTGGTCAATAACTATCATTCACTTTGCTTGAAACTTTTAAGCAGGTAGAAAAAAACAAAAAAACAAAAAGTAACCTTCGTCCGACTCATATATTGAGCATTTTTTAAGTAAATACTGAAAAAAAAAAACATTCAGAATATTATTTTACAATATAAAAACAAGTGAAGCATGCATGGTCCCCAGTGAACGAGGCATAAAAAAATGACTAAGTTCAGCATTTGCCCCCGCCCCCATTTAGCCCCAAAAGTCCCCAGGGGATGTTAAATCCTGGTGAAAATGAACAAACGGTGCAGTTTTATGCCTTTACATATGTAAATTTGAGTTCTGCACCATGCAAAAAAAGAAATAACTAAGTCCATCATTTGCCTCCTTCCCCCCCTATCTAGCCCCAAAAATCTTCAGGGCCTTAACATATTTAAATTTGAGTTCAGCACCATGCAAAACTGCTAAATAGACAGACACGGAAAATTTTGGACAAATATGGTAAAATAGTCCCAAAAATGAAGTGTTTTATTAGCTCTAAAAGAGCCCCTGGGGCACACCCAACAGTTATCATGAAATATAAATAAACAAAATTATATAGAAATCAGTGAGTTACAACTTTTCAGAAAGTTTTATAAAAATCCAAGGCATCAATTTTTTTTTAATAAGCACAGATTTAAGCCATTTTAACCCGAAAGGCATCTTTGGGGGGGGGGGGACAACCGGAGTTTTCCCGGAAAATCCGTTCTGTTACTTTTTACTCATATCATGTTTAATGTTTGTGCAAAATTTCAAAAAATTCCAAGGTGTAGTTATTGAGAAAATTACGGAGAGACGAACGGACAAGGGAGAATTTACAGGTTCACCCTCCTTTTGTCAGGGAACCAATAAATACATGAAATAGTAAAAACTTATATATAATAGAAAATGTACCTGGCATTGCCCGGTATTAAATGTAACACTTAATTCCTTTAAAAAAACTGAATTAAAAAAAAAAAAACAAAAAAAAAACGGAAAGAAATTGAGAAATTGATGTACAATAAAAAAATACTCAAGCTGAGATCAAAACCAAAAACTTACAGACAGTAAGTCAAGTACGATAACCATTAGACAAGCTTGCCATGATCTTTAAAATGTGTTTTCAAATCTTGTGAAACAGTTGATAAAAATCCAGTGATTCCCAAGTACCAATTTTTCAAGTTTGACCCTTAGCAGTCTTTTTTTTACTGGACGAAAGCCGATTAAAAGTTTGCACATGTCTGAATACACTATATACCAAATGTCAAGTCTGCAAATCAAAAATTTGTTGAGTATATAGGTTGAAAAGTGTCCACACACACACACACACACACGTTCTCATGTATATATATATATATATATATATATATATATATATATATATATGAAACAACCATTTCTGTAAGGTCTGACGAGGCTGTTGGATCGTAAACATGGTCCAACATCCGAAACATATGTAACCAAACAGATAAAACGGTAATAAAAAAATAAAACACATATTTGCTCTGCAATAGTATTGAGCACTCTCTTCAGGTTTTTACTAATTACCAGTTTTACCATATATATATATATATATATATATATATATATATATATATATATAGAGAGAGAGAGAGAGAGAGAGAGAGAGAGAGTTGACAGTTAACTCTGTTTCCAAGAAATCCAGAAGAATGACACCTTTCCTGTTCCAGAAGACGGTGTACATCACTGCAGATGTCTGTGTCTTAAACGTCTTCTTTGCTGGAGAGTGTGGGTGTGTGAGTGTGTAGACAGAAAGATGTTTTGCTTTATTTTTAAATATTTAAAAAAAAAGATAAATGAATAAAACACTTACGATTAAACAAAAAGATTTAATTTGTTTGTTTTATTAGTCTTGAAACGATTATACAGAATCTTTGAGCGTTCCGGGAATTGCCCCCCGCCCACCAAAAAAAGTCGAAAATTTCTTTTACATACGAAAAAAAGCCAGTGGGGGAGGGGGGGAGCCAATGCAAGGAATTCCATTTTGTTCTTAAACTTTTCAGACGCGTTAATGTTTATGAACGTTATTATTTCTACAGTGGACAAATTAGTTTTTCCCTTTATTTGCTTTTCAGGTTGGAATTTGCCTACATGGCTATTTTTTTTTTCGGTCGCTTCGGCACTCGCCGCTATTTTTATTGAAACGAAAAATTGCTTCGATTCATTTATTTTTTTACTTTATTTATTTATTTTTTTTTTTTGGCGGGGGTGGGGTCCAGCGCACGAGCAACAAAAAGTGCTCAACATCTGAAGAATATCCATAATGGGAGAGAATGGGGAGGAGTATCCATTCCGTCGAAATATCTGGTGAAGAGGGTATCATGTACTTTTTTCTTTGGGCGCTTACATTTACATGTTTTATGCGTTCTTTTATTTTTTTAATTGCTGTGGGGGTATCGACGTTACCCACGATAAAAATGATTAATATTCTTAGTATAGCAGGTTTGTTCCAAACGGAACTTCATGTCGACCCGGGCATCGCCGTGAACCCATATATATATATATATATATATATAATTTCTTTTTGCTCTCTTTTATATTAACACAGTAACATTTATAAATGTGACATTCATTTAAACGGATCCACAAATAAAAGTCCTTATTTCATCATTTTCAGCAGAAGAATCTCATGCAAGTCAAAAGAGTTCTTGTTAATTAGGCCGACGACAATATTAAATCATGTGGTGCCTGCAGTTTGGTATTCCCATTCGCTTCTTCCACTTCTCTTTGCTAAGTTTCTCTCTCTGTCTCTCTGTCTCCTCTCCCCCCCTCTCTCTCTCTCTCTCTCTCTCTCTCTAACAGTTGCTTTGCTTTCACGCTCAATATTCGCAGCAGCCAATATCGCATCATTATATCCACGTATCTTGCTTTAGGCAACTAAATAACATGGCATAGATTAGTTTAAAAGCGTTTCTAGTTTCTACTGCTGTTTATCTTTCTTCCTCACATATACGGCATAATCACGCTTCACGCACCCGGTTCTCATTATATTCACCGAAGTTAAGCAATGTTGAGCTTCGTCAGTACCAGATGGGTGACCATTTCAGAATACCAGGCACTGTATGAAGAAAAGCTAAAACCTAACGTCATCATCTTTCCTCAGGGGGATGTACATGCGATTGGCTACTGCCTGTGAATTTGATATTCCCCTGAAACTTCCTTTTTCAGATGGAAGCGGTTCAATCCTCCTAGAATGATCGCCACTGGCTTTTATCTCCCTACTATGGTCAGATGATGTGACACAAGGTGGGATTGAAATGTGGGATTGAAGAGTTAGCGCCTTAGAGGAAGGGCTCTCTGGCTGTTGTGTTGTGGGGGGGGTTCACATTTATAATAGAAGCAATAGACAGTGGATCTGAGAGATAGATGTGTAGTGGAAGTCTTTAAACAAGATGGGGGGTGCATTTTTGAAGAGAGGGGTTGCAGTCAGCCTTAGGAAGGGGGTTTACATACAAAGTTCATTATGCAAGATGATGAACATAAAGATACATTACCTTGCGGTTTATGACAAACAAAGACAAAAGGCTTACATAACAAATAGAAAACATTTATTTTTCTAGCTGGTGATTGAAACTCTATGCCTGGTTAAGTTGCTACATTTTGTCGTCCTGACCCCTCCGCTTCCTAAGGAGTTTCGGCTAACTCTCTGCCAAACTAACTTGGACCGTTCTCTGACTCACACTGACTGTTTTCTAGTCTACATTAAGTGTCTATATTAATTCTATGTGACATCAACACACGGGCCAAACATGTACATCCCGTGCACATAAACATGCACGTGCTTCCAACACATGTGCTTTGTGAACATTCTTTAATTCATTGTTCTATTATTTTGCTCTGACCTAAACTTTCTAACAACAATGGATAATTCACTGCATTCCTGGAGTCATAGCTAAATAACAATAATGTATTCATTATTTAATTGGAATTCATTGAGATGATTATTATTTATTAATTTTATTTATTGCGGACTATTATTCTCATCTTTTATTAGTTGTTTCAAGACGTTTCGGCCAACTATTCCTCTGGCCTTCGTCAGGTGGTAACCGCGAAGGATAGGAACTCTGAATCTTCTGACTGCATTCACTGCAATTACTGCCTTCTGTAGTTGTTGTCGTCTCACCATGTTTTGGCCAAGTAAGCCTCTGGCCGGCTTTGGGTAGGATTGAAACCGCTATCTTCAGACAATCATCACCTGGAACCGTAGAGATTCAACGTCTCTATCAACTGTGCCACGGGCCCCGAAGGGCGATCAAGGTTGAATTTTTTGGTCTTATAAATTCATGAAATAAAAACATGCAATAAATAAAATTAATAATGTATTCATTTTAACTTTTGCTAACAGGGTTCGATTCCAGCATTCTCCTTTAATAATGATTATATTCGGTCATAATTACTTTGTTTCTCTAAAGATCAAGACCTGTCTCCTTTAGTATACAGCATGGCCAACTAAAAATGTCTGTGGAAGCCCCGTATGCATTCTCTGGCGCCTGAAGCAATTAGCAATAAACTAACCCCTTTTTTCAAAGTGTAATGCTAAAGCCTGGAACAAAAGCAAGATCATACTCCAATCAACAGGTTAAAAAAGTCATCTCAACAATGGACTAGATCAATTGTCTCCAAAGTTTTCAGGGTGGATGGGTGTCATATTACTGGCTTTTTAGAACAATATAGCCCCCCCCAATGACATGTATGTGTTTTATACTGTTTTGCTTATTAACTTTCCTATTTAACAAAACTGGTTCTCCAAAACCTCATTTTTAAAATCATTTTCTAAACAAAAATAAAAAACCGCCACACTATTTTCTCACATTTCCATTTAAAATATTTTTTCTGAATATTTTTACGTTTTCCATAAGAGCTCCACGGGCCAGATTAAAGATTTTTGACTAGCCGAATCTGGCCTGTAGGCTATAGTTTGGAGATTCCCTAGTGTAGACTCTTTAGTGTCAAGAGACCGCCCCACTCACTGAAAAATAATAAATTATTCATATTATTCAGACGACCTTTATCATCTTTTGTGTTATTTTGACAGCGTTTCAGCCGATGTAACCCACGACCTTCTTCATGTGTATCTTGTCAACCTCAAGAATCTTTTTGTTGAACTCGGGATTATGCACAGAATCTCGAATGGAATCATTCATTTAATTCACAAGGGTAACATGTTCTTGTTCCGTCAGCCATCAGTAATAACGAATTATCAACCCTCATCTCAAAAATTCAGAAACTTTATTTTTTTTTACAGAAATTGCTTGAGACAAGGCATGAAGCCACTTGATACAAAAGAGTTAACAAGAACGAATGCTGATTATTGCGAAGACAGGAGATGCATATTGATTTTAGTCTTGAAAAGGTCAAAGCTGTAGGTAGAAGGAAAACAGTGAGCAGGAAGAGAGTTCCACAACCTTGCAGTCCTTGGAAAGAAGCTACTGGAATAGGAAGTTATATTATAATGAGATATTAAAACCACGAATTGATAGACCACTAGACCAATGGGTCAAATGAGCTGAAACAAAGGAAGCAGGGACTAGATCAGGCAATGGCATAATAGTATTTGTAGAAAAGACTGAGACTAGCAACATCTCATCTGTGTGTGTGTGTGTGTGTGAGAGAGAGAGAGAGAGAGAGAGAGAGAGAGAGAGAGAGAGAGAGAGAGAGAGGTTGCAGTGAAGAAGAAAGTATAGGGCCAATCAAATTGCAGATACATTCCTGTCATTTATCAAGAATCTTCAAATGGGACACGGTCCTGGATATGACCTTAAACGATATCCAGTGGTAAGGCCCCAGCTTGCGGGCTTTGGGAGTGTGGAGCCACCCTTTAATTGCCATTGCTCCCAGGTCCACTCTGACCCGGAGTGGTAGTACCTGTTAGGGTTCCAACTATGGGTTAAATAGAAACCGACTTGAAAACAACAAATATAATCTATTAAAAAATTTTTCTTTAATCTTTGTATTCGGCATTAAATAACCTGAAAAGGATTGATATGCCGTAAAACAACCAACCAACCAACCAACCAACCAACCAACCAACCAACCAACCAACCAAAATCAAATGGGATGCAGATTCACCAGCCCACATATGACAACAATACTCCATACATGGTCTGATAGTAGGTTTGTAGAGATAGAGAATAGTCTCAGGTGTCAGAAGGTGTTTAGAGCGAAAGAGAGAATCGATTTTATGAGAATCAGAAAGAGCAATGGATTTAATATATCGATTTCAAGAAAGATGTGCTGAGAAAGAAAGACCAAGGAGTTTAATAAATTGGTTGTATATAGTTTATTATACTTAACCAAGCCTAGCTGAAACTACCATCAATAACTCCCCACCCCCACCCCACTCTTTATCTGTACCCAAACCTAAATGAGGATTCCATAAAGCTCTTTACTTAGATCTGCACGCCTGTGGAACTCTCTTCCGTTTTCCTGCTTTCCAGCTGACTACAATCTGATCGTCTTCAAGTCCAATGTAAACAAGTTCTTGATGAGTCATCCCCTTAAGTAATCAAATTTACCGAATTTCCACCACTAACGATTACTACGATATTGTCTCATTGACTACTGTACACACATTAACCCTTATCCTCGAGTGGACTCCGGGCCTTGATAAATGGGAACTTTAAATCCATGACGTTTGTTTTAAAGCAAAAATTGGATATCTCCGATTGAAACAAAAATCCATCAAAAAATCAGAAAATTGTCCGATCGTAAGGGTATTTTCAGTATTAATTGATTATGTTTGCAACTAATAAAATTAGTTCACAATATTTCATTTGTCTTTATTGTAAGACTTTTTCAGGATGAAATTTCATTTGCATGAATATATATACACTAGCTGGAAGGCCGGCGTTGCCCGGTCGTACAGTACACTTAAACGTGATATTTTAATTTTTGCAGATTGCGTATGTATTATTATAGGATCAATCCTCTAGTGATTATTATATATTATGAGAAATAATTTGCCCGGTGGACTAATTTGCAGAATTTTTTTTTTTTTTTTAAATAATAATGATAATGTCGTTTATCAAATTCCGTCTGTGTGTGTTTACAATATTACGTCAGCTGATATTTGGGCTAGACGATGAATGCCCTGGAAAAAGTCACATTTGATTAATGTTTAGTTTTAAAATATGCAAACGAAGAAATGATTTGCGGCGATTTTAAAGGGTGTCTCTTCTTTTATCGTAAATTTAACTCAATAATAAGAAAAAATTAAAA
The DNA here is from genome assembly GCF_053919585.1 of Euprymna scolopes. NCBI lineage: Eukaryota > Metazoa > Mollusca > Cephalopoda > Sepiida > Sepiolidae > Euprymna > Euprymna scolopes. The sequence goes on along the minus strand of NC_136489.1, from coordinate 123,434,558 downwards.
CAAAATGGCAAGGTACACCTGGGTTTGAACAGAGGGTCATTCGATCTGTAGCCGAATGCTCTACCACTAAGCTATATTTCCAGATTGTAATGAATCTGTTTTTTAAGAAATTATTTGCCGGAAGTTTATCACTACTTTGGTTGGTGTAACGTAAAATATTCCCCTGTAAAAATTCTTCTGAAATGAAAAGAACATGCTGTTGTCCTAGCCCTAGTTTTCACCTTCTATCCTCCTTTTTAATTGTTTTGACTCTCGAGTGTGTATCCGTTGATATCGTATATGCTTTTATATAGAGTGCTGCGGTTCTCAGTTGATTAACTGTGTCGGATATATACTCGAGAGTCAAAACAATGAAAAGAATATGCTGTTGTCCTAGCCCTAGTAATAACATACTATAAACATTAAATTAGCGTATCTATATAATAATTTAATGTTCGTCATCTGTTATCACCTTCTATTCTCATTTTTAATAAATAGGATCTCCCGATCAAATAATTTATAATATAGAAACCGTGACACACGTACGTACGTTAAAGGTACTACGGTATTAATAAGGAGATATTACGATATTTCAAATAACGAGAAAGGTAGTATGGACTATGAGTTGCAGTGTAGGATAGGTAAGGCCTCAGCAGTAGTTAGCCAGTTTTGCAATATCTGGGGGGAAAAAATTCGTTCTCAGATTAAGATTTTCTAACAGCAATTTGACATTTCAAAATCAGTCAAGAGAAAAAAAATGGATGCATCTGATTTCAAGTGCGTTTAAAGGATCATAGGGATCAAATGGCGCAATCGAATCAAAAATCCAACGTAATATCCAACAGGTAGTATCGTTAATAATCTGCAAACGACGTCTAGGTTGGCTTGGGCATATCCTTAGATTGGACTCAGAGAGAATTGCTAATCACGTTCTCTAATGATAAAAAAAAAAGATCAAGACGGAATTGGAAGCAGACTATCAAGATAGATTTGATTGCAAAAAAAAAAAACAAAAAAACTAAAAGAATGGTATTTTTTTGACTGCCAGATGCGAGAGTTTCTAAGTTTTATTAAATAGGGGAAGGTAACGGTGGTCTCGTGGTGAACAACACGGACTGACGATCTGGGTATTCTAAGTTCGAATCTGGTTTGTTTCACAAAAATTGCTTTCACTTTGGATGTTGATAAGCTCCTCGTGATCCCTTCCATAAGTACCCGGTATTTTTCCTAAAAAAAATTCTGATTAGAAAAGAAATATCTGGGAAACCAGTGGCAGCAATAGAATCTTCAGATCCATAAGATATGATGAAGATGCCGTGTAAATATTTAGTCGTTTTTTTTTGTTTTTTTTAATACAAAGAAGTGACCACTTATCAAGGCCTAGAGGCGACTTGAGGATAAGGGTTAATGAGTGTATGGTAGTCAATGGGTCAAAATCATAGTAATCGTTAGAAGTGCAAATTTGATAAATTGGATTACTAAAGGGGACAGCTCATCAAGAACTTGTTCACATTGGACTTGAAGACGACTATTGATTATTAAGGCGAAGATATTTATGTTTTTAGCCAATTTTTCGATATTTTTCGTATGAAAGATCGAACTTTAAAACGATACTGATCTTGGTAAAATCCGTCGCCTCTATTGAAAGTTTAAGGCAGACATGCAAACATACATACATACATACATTTATATATTGCCCTATCTTTGAATACACTTTATGCAAAATTTCAAATATTTAGAGCAGAAATTGTCTGAGTAATTTGGAAGAGACCGCAGAGGTAAAAATTTTTTAAACTTTGACCCCTATTATGACCACTTAAAATTTATTGTTTTGGGCTCAAACGAAATTATTAAGTTAGATCCATGTCAAAGGAACCTATATCTAAAATTTCAAGTGCGTAGACCCAAAATTGTCGGAGGAGTTTGGTAGAGTTCTCAAAGGTCAAATAGTTGAACTTTGACCCCTTAATCGCCAAATTTCTGGCCAAAAACGGATCGCGTCGATTTTCCCAAATCTCAGTACCCTATATATCAAATTTCGAGTCTGTAGACTGAAAATTGACAGAGTTATTGCGCAGGGAAATGTACACAGACACACAGATACACAGATACACAGACACGTTCACCTTTATAGATATATAGATAAAGCTGAATGTGTGTGTGTGTGTGTGGTCACGAATAGGCTCCTATATGGTTGGCTATTTTTAAAAACTGATTACATATAATGATAGAAGATGTATCGACACACAGGAATGGGTATGTTTGATCTGGCAGGATGGTGGTTCATTAAAATTGTGGGGTCTGCGTACGCGCCTGGTCAACAAAGTATGGATATAAAAAATTAAAAAATTAAAAAAAAATCGTTTACAAGTGTTTTTGATATAGATGTTTGGTAAGTATGTTTTAACTTAAATAAGGATGGTATAATAAAATTGTGGTGTCTGCGTTCGCGCCTGGCCTCCACAGAATGGAAATAGGCACAAACTTTAATAAAGACTTTTCATATCTATCTGCGTAAGTATACTTTGATAATTATGTTTCAGTTTGAAGAAATATGGTACATTTTTTTTACTATGGTACTTTTGCTAGTATATATATATATATATATATATATATATATATATATATATATATATATAGGCAGAATTTCATTATTCGCGCATATTTTATTGAAGAGGATCTTCGTTCTTCTTTTTATGATATTTCTTTCGAAATTTTCTTGTTTTCGTACAAGTATTTTTGTTGTGGGATCCAAAGTTCTTATAAAGTCCCCTAGTTTACCGAACGTTTTCGGTCTCGATTGGCCCTCGTCAGGGTTGTTCTTCCTGTGCATCCTACTTATTGATTGATTTGTTCTCTGTCGTTTTACTGTTTTTATTACTAATTTACTATGTGTAGATTCACCTAATTTGAATTATTTTTTCTTCTCACCTTTATCATATTAGAATAGGTGGAGCTTCTTTGATGTTTTTTTTATTCTTGTGAATTGTTTCGTTTTCTGCTGTTGATATTTTTTTTTTAACAAAATTTTATATATATATATATATATATATATATATATATATATATATATATATATATATATATATATATATCCAACCCATCAAAAGTCGATCCAGTAATCTGAATCTGAGGTGTCTTCACGGTAAATGAGGACACACCTCTTCCAACTTCTGGGGAACTAGGAGAAAGTCTTCAGGCCTCAGCGGCAACAAGGGGAAACTTTAGCTCAAGATACTCCAGTTCTTGAGAATCTTCGGGTATGCACAAGAGATTCCTTCTCAATTCGCACCACGTCTGAAGATTTAAGTCGAATTTTATGGATGCTTGTGTTTACTTCCGTCAAACACTCGGCAATAGATTTTTTTGCGGTGCAGAGAATGATTTTGGTCTATAAGGGGGACATTCTCTTGCGCAAATCTGCCGTGCTACTCTCCATGTTAATAAAAGGTTTTGGTTTCAGTGTCAGCTCAAGTATTTTTATTTTCTTACTGTTTAGAAAAAAAAATATAATACTCGCATGCACATGTCTTAGTTTCTGTATGAATTAAAATATATTTCTGCGTATTTTAGGACCGGGCAACGATGGGCGGGCTGCTAGTCATTAATAAAATATACGTGATATGTGGTAACCCCTTTAAAAAAGCATTCATGTTCATTTAATTGTAATACTCTCATCACAAATCTGTAATTCGGGATGATTTGTTTTCCCACTAGATTTTTTAAATGTTTCGGCGCAATGAGTGTTACATGCACACACCTCCCACTTCCATGCAACCCCCCCCACTCTGACAACCGTAATTCAAATTTAGAATGCATTACTTAATGGCTAGTCACACCATCTCCATGCTATCCGTTTCTCACCTGCAATTTATACTCAATACGTTGCTATACATGTTTAGCAAGAAATCTTCAAAGTTACTGAACATTTTACAGTCCACTGAAACACGCAAATACACATACACACACTAATATAACATCTATAATATAAATTTCACCTGTCTGTTTAAATGTATGTATGTATGTATGAATGTATGTATGTATGTTATTGTCAGGTCATGTCCTATGCTACTGGTACCATGTAACCCAGTACTACCTGCCTCATGGTCGGGTCGCCGGCGACTAAACTGGTTCCCCCACCAGACTTGTTTGGTGAGGAGGGTGGCTAGTCTCCCTGAAGGATTAAAAACAAGACCTTCCAAAGGGCGAATGAACTCTTTTCTGGGTCAACAGCCAACTAGCACCGTGTATATTTGTGTGTGTGTGTGTGTGTGTGTGTGTGTGTGTGTGTGTGTATTGGGGTGGAGAGGGCTCCCGTAAGCCGTGGTGAAGGCAACCTTTCTAGGAGAAGCAAATCTCTGATTTAAAAAACCATAAAGCGGGAGACCAGTACCCGCATTAAGCTGGTCTGCAGTTTAATTTGTTGCTGGCTATCTTGCTCTTGCTTGTTGCTGGATCTCAACATTTTGAACCGAGAGAGAGACTTAGCTGTCGTACAAAGCTAAGACTCTGTAACATCATCTTTGTATAGATACTCCCTCAGGCATTTGGGCTCATGGATTTTAAATGTCTGAGGGAGTGGCACTCGTCTGACAAGACGTTGCAATCATAATGTATGTATGTATGTATGTATGTATGTATGTATGCCTAAAACTTTCGATAGAAGCGACAGATTTTCACGAGATCGGTATCGTTTTAAAGCTCGACCTTTCGGACGACAAATATCGAAAAATTGGCTAAAACATTTATCCTCAACTGGGCACTTTTCTTCAGGGAGGAGTTGCTTTTTTCGGCGATATTTTCTAAAGTCATCCACTCTTTTCGATTGTCTAGCCTTAATTTTAACATTCGTCACTTCCGGGCGCAATAACAAAGACGTCACATTTTTTTCACGTTCTTTACATGCTTCGCGGTACAGGTTTGAGCCTGCCTGCCTACTACCACATTTTTTTCTCAACATACACGTCCACACACGGAGAAACTCCGGCCATCCAGGCTAATCTATATACATATCTATAAAAGTGAAATCGTCTGTGTGTGTGTGTGTGTGTGTTTACATTCCCCTACCAAACTATTCTGTCAACTTTCAGTCTACAGACTCGTGATTTGACATAAGGGCTATTGAGATTTGGAAAAATCTTTTTAATCGGTTTTCGGACAGAAATTTGACTGTCAAGCGATTAGAGTTCAACGATTTGACCTTTGAAAACTCTATCAAACTCCTCCGCCAATTTTGGATCTAAACACTTGAAATTTTAAATGTAGGTTACCTGGACATGAATCAAACGTTTTGATATATATATATATATACATATGCACACAAAGTTATGAACAGCACATAGAGCCCGAGCAAAGCCAGGCTGAACTGCTAGTATATCTATAAAAGTGAGAATGTGTGTATGTGAGAGAATTCTCAACCTATATACTCAACGAATTTTTGATCTACAGACTAGAAATTCGATATATAAGGTATTCAGACATGTGGGAAACTTTTTAATCCGTTTTCATCCGGAAAATAGGGCTGCTAAGTGTCAAAATTTAAAAATTGGTACATGGATGGGGGTCATCGGATTTTTATCTCTTTGTCAATTGTTTCACGAATGCGCATGCATGAATCGTTCACATGACAGATTCCTTATGTTAAGAATAAGTAGGTTTGCAAACATTTTTTAAAGATCGTGTCAAGCTGACCTAATGCTTATCATATTTAACTCACTGCCTTTGAGTTTTGGTTTCGATCTCAGCTCAGGTTTTTTTTTTCGTTTTAACTGAGAAGAAGTGAACTATTTAGAAAAACATAATACTCTTATGCACATGTGTCAGTTTATGCATGAATTAAAATATAATATTTATGCATATTTTAGGACTGGGCAACGCCGGGCGGCCTACTAGTATCTTTATAAAGTTAAATATGTTTATATATCTATGTTTCTATGTCCAGGATTCCCTCCTAAACTAGTGAATCGATCATTATGAATTTGGGGACACAGCTGCTAGGTGTAAGGAGTCGTAATCTGGGATATATTTAGTTTAATTTAGTTTTTTTTTTTTAAAAAAAAGCTTTTTCTTCATGAAAATTCAGGTACCTCTTATTTTTATGAAATCTAACTCGACCGGGCAACGATGGGCGGCCTGCTAGTCATTAATAAAATATACGTGATATGTGGTAACCCCTTTAAAAAACATTCATGGAAGTGGGAGGTGTGTGCCTGTAACAATGGGCGCAAGCGTTTGTGTATGTCCACGAAAGGCTTTTTGCATCAGAGTTCTCGTGTCGGTTAGATTCTGCAAGAAGTTTTGCATATCGGAGATCGTAATATCTCAGATTCGCAAACGGACATTGTCTCTCTCTTGTTTTTGATCGAGTTAAACAAAATTCCAACTGTGACGTCGTCTCAGGTGTTTGTTTGGCTTTTTCGTATAAAGCGAAACTGTTTGAAAAAGCAAGAAGCTTGGCCTTCACGCCAGGATTTCTGATGCTTCACTTAAGTTAATTGGTTCTCGGTAAATGTAGGGGAAGCCCTTAAAACTGAGACAATTACTATATTTTTTTTTGGGGGGGAAGGGAATGTTGCTAGAGTGCTCTCTTTTTGGAGGGAGCTGGTTTTCCCCCACATTAAAAACGATCTTGTGTTTAATTTGCTTTTGTGGGGAAGCAAATAAATACCCAACGCACTTCAGTCATCGTAATGTTCGATTGATTATGCTTAAATTCGACGTGCGCAACTTCTGCTTGCTCGATGGCGACATCGGCTGATGCGTTACGTTTTTTTTTTTTCACCTTCTTTCCCTCCTTTGCGTTACAGGTTCGAGCCTGCCTAACTACTACCACTTTTTTTTAACACCTTCTCCACCCTTTATTACATATATAATACAATGAAGTCGATTTTCCTACTTTAACTTTAGCTACATAGGCTGCAAACTCTTGCTTCCCTTAGTGTGTCCTTTAGTCTTCACCTTTCAGGAGCAATGTTTCTGACAAAGAGAGAAGAATTGCTGTTTTCTGGATGAAAATCTATTCCGTCTAACACTTACTGTTGGCAAGGTTTTTTGACTTTGAAGAGGCAAAAACAAATGAATTTAAAAATGTGGGTCGCTGGAACCTCATACGTCGTATCGGCGAGAGAGAGAGAGAGAGAGAGAGAGAGAGAGAGAGAGAGAGAGAGAGAGAACGAGAGAGTCTATGATATATACATATATAAGAGAAAAATACCTATCCTAGGACAGGTAAAACCTAATCTTCAAGCAGAACAGCTCTGTACCACTTTTATGTCCTCTAAAAAATTCAGATACAAACGGGATGCTCTTTTATCCCCACCCTTACTACACCACGGCAACACATCCGGGCAACGCCGGGTATCCCCGCTAGTAATTGATAAAAGATATCAATGGCACGTCAACATTATTTAATCATGTTGATGCAGACAATGCCATCTGCTGAGTTCAAATCTATTCAGACCAATTTATTTCAGTTTCCTTGAGGTTTTTTAAAGGGGTTTTAACAGGCATAATATGACCTATAACTTTTATTTTAATATTCAAGTATTTCAGGTCAGCATTAACTTTGCCTCATAGCCATTAAACACCAACTAACTAAGATTCCATGAATTTCAATTCCTTCATAAGACCCCTTAAACCTTTAACTTTAGATATTTTCTCGAATCAAAAATCATGTAATGGATTTTGATTAAAATTGAAATAAGGATTCGAGACACAAGGTTTAGTAGCATTGTATCTGAATTTTAATCCTGATTAGGGAACATAAAAGTGGTACAGAGCTGTTCTGCATGAAGATTAGGTTTCACCTGTCCTAGGATAGGTATTTTTCTCTTATATATGTATATATCATAGACTCTCTCTTCCCCCCCTCTCTCTCTCTCTCTCTCGCCGATACGACGTATGAGGTTCCAGCAACCCACATTTTTAAATTCATTTGTTTTTGCCTCTTCAAAGTCAAAAAACTTGCCAACAGTAAGTGTTAGACGGAATAGATTTTCATCCAGAAAACAGCAATTCTTCCCTCTTTGTCAGAAACATTGCTCCTGAAAGGTGAAGACTAAAAGACACACTAAGGGAAGCAAGAGTTTGCAGCCTATGTAGCTAAAGTTAAAGTAGGAAAATCGACTTCATTGTATTATATATGTAATAAAATGAAGTCGATTTTTCTACTTTAACTTACATATATATATACATATATACAAGTAGGAAAATCGACTTTATTTTATTATATATATATATATATATATATATATATATATATATATATATATATATATATATATATATATATATATACACAGTGATGATCATATTTATTGGCACGGTAAAATAAAAGTTAAATTTTGTCTAATAAATTCTAAAAAAGGGATTAAATTAAAGAAAATAACAAAGTATATTATGTATTTTTAACTGGCCTTTCCGATGCAGCAATCGGATTTTAGAAAAAATAAATAACAAAGGAACAACAAACATAATTGCAAAAAACCCTTGTTCAAAATTATTGGCACGATTTATTTAATAATCAATTGTATAGCCTTTGGCCTTGATTACCTTCCTCAGTCGCTTTTCATAGTTTACAACCAAGTTGTTGCACTCTTCAGTAGTAATTTTAGCCCACTCTTCCTGACAATAATCCTCCAATTGAATAAGATTCTTAGGCTTCCTTTGCATTACCCTCAATTTTAATGTTCTCCATAAATTTTCAATTGGATTAAGGTCTGGGCTTTGTGATGGCCACTCCAAAACATTAATATGATTGTCCTCAAGCCATTTCTTAGTCAGTTTAGCCGAATGCTTTGGGTCATTATCTTGCATGAACCACCAACGACGACCAAGTGAGAGCTCTTTAGCAGAGTCTTTCAGGTTTTCATCCAATATTTTAACATAATCTTCCTTTTTTATGCTACCTGTGACCTTAACAAGTCGCCCTGGTCCAGAGGCAGCAAAGGATCCCCAAAACATCAAACTGCCTCCACCGTGCTTCACTGTGGGTATGGTGTTCTTAGGCAGGAAAGCTTCGCCAGATTTTCTGTAAATATAAGACACTTTATTATGGCCAAATAACTCTATTTTCGTTTCGTCAGTCCATAGAACACGTTTCCAGAATGCAACATCTTTATCAATATGACGTTTTGCAAAGGCTAGCCTTGCTTTCAGGTGCATAGGCTTCAATAAGGGAGTCTTTCTCGGACGACATGCTTTTAAACCAGCTCTCTTCAAAACTCTACCAACTGTATGTCGAGATACATTCACTCCAGAGGTGCTCTGTTCATCAACAATCTCCCCAACAGAGATCCTTGGGTTTTGTTTTACTTGTCGAACAATTTTCCGTTCATCTCTTGGGGAAAGAATCCTTTTTCTCCCTCTACCCTCTAAACTCATAACGTGGCCTTGCGATTTGAACTTGTTTATTATGGCTCTAACAGTGGATTTGGGAAGGTTTAGCTTCTTTGAAATCTTATCATAGCCCTCCCCATTGGTATGGCATGCTACAACAAGCTTCCTGACGTCTTCGCTGTGTTCCTTAGTTTTAACCATGGCGATTGAAAATTATAATTTAGTCACTTATAATAGCTTAAATAAATCGCTATCTAAAAATTATCTGAAAAAAATTATTCACTGAATTAGCGTTAAACAAGCATAATATGGCTATAAAAAAGTTCAGAAAGCACGTAAACCGGAAATTGATTGATATTATACTGATACTAAAAGAAAAACAAAGCCGTGCCAATAATTTTGAACAAGGGTTTTTTGCAATTATGTTTGTTGTTCCTTTGTTATTTATTTTTTCTAAAATCCGATTGATGCATCGGAAAGGCCAGTTAAAATACATAATATACTTTGTTATTTTCTTTAATTTAATCCCTTTTTTAGAATTTATTAGACAAAATTTAACTTTTATTTTACCGTGCCAATAAATATCATTATCACTGTATATATATATATATATATATATATATATATATATATATATATATATATATGATGAAAATAATGGAATAGTATTACGACGAAATAGAGAAATAAAATGGAACAAACCGAGTTATGTGTTCATCAACGTTTCGTCTTTATTTCGAGACTTCCTCTTGATGAATGAGTCCAGCAAGAGATCTGCAAACAAGGTCGCATATAGAACATGAGTATGGATTGGCAGCTGCTGATAGCGATGCCGTTGCCAATCGTTTTGCATTTTTTCTGTTTTCTCTCAACTTATTTGGGATATCATATTGAATTTTTCGGATTCCTTTAAAACACCGCGATCTCAATTCCTTACTATCACTCGATTCTTTTTCAAAACCTTCATATGATATGTTTACTGCAGGCAGATTACTTTTCGACTTGTCCATGTACCTAAACCAAGCTGACTGTACATCACAATTTTTGGTATTCTGTTATCAGCCATCCTCAAGACGTGACCAGTCCACCGCTACTGTGACTGAATGAGGAATGGTCCACTGCCAGATATTTTGCATTTTGTGAATAATTCAGCAGAAGGTCGTAGCCAAAAATCAAGCGTAAACATCTTTTATTGAATACGTCTAACTGATGAATGTGATGTCTTTGTGGAGTCTATGACTCAGAACCGCAAAGAAGGATTGAGAGACTTAGAGGTATAAGTGGTAAAAAAAGGATAAAAGGTGCTCAATACGTTAGTAGAGATGAATGTGTGTGTGTTTTTTTTTTATATTTTACAACCTCAAAATATTAACTTAGTCCATTACAATTGTTTCCGCAGACAGAGGAATTCCCTGTCTGACTTTTACTATCTGAAGAAACAAAATGAGAAGGGAAGAGGATATTTTGTGAACACGTGTGGCTATTAAGAAAACAAGAGAAATATATATATATATATATATATATATATATATATATATATATATATATATATATATATATATATATATTTCAGAAAAATAGATTATATAAAGAAAGAGGAGATGAAAAGATAGAAAAGAAAAAGGAAAGAAAAATGCATAGATGTGTACCAAGTACAAAATCAGTCGAATTAAAAAAAAAAAAAACATTCACCGATGTGGGTTAACGTATTTGAAATAAGTTTAAACGTGTCAAAGGAGCAGACGTTGTTTGGGATGGGAGGAGTTTATATACAGTTTGTATTTATTTGCTTCCCCACTGATTAGGCACAAGGCCGTTTTTTTAATGTGGAGAGAGAGGGAGAGGGGAGGGAAAAAGGGGACCAGCTCCCGATGGGTGGGAAATGGGAGCTGGATAGTGACAACTGGTATGACCAAGGTTTGATATGTGGGGTTACCCCCACATATGGTCTTTGCTTGCAGTATCTGTCGGAACAGATGGTATTTATTTGCTCCCCCACCGAGCAAATTAGGCACAAGGCCGATTTTTAATGTGAGGAGTGAAGGGAGGGGGAAGGGAAAAAGGGGACCAGCTCCCGAGAGGTGGGAAATGGGAGCTGGTTAATGGTCAGGCATATGGGGTTGCCCCCACATATGGTCTTTGCTAGTCATAGCTAGTCCTAGCTAGTCATAGCTTGCAGTATCTGTCGGAACAGATACTACACTTTGATCTTTTCGCCCGGGCCACAGAGGGCGGGAGACAGTCACTTTGCACTTGAAAAATTTTCAAATATTTGTACTGGTGTTTTTGTTTTCTTAATCTCATTCATCAAGAGGAAGTCTCGAAATAAAGACGAAACGTTGATGAACACATAATTCGGTTTGTTCCTTTTTATTTCTCTATTTCGTCGTAATACTATTCCATTATTTTCATCACACACACACACACACACACACACACACACACACACACACACACACACACACACACACGCACACACACACACACATATATATATAGGTATGTATATATATATATATATAATAAAATAAAGTCGATTTTTCTACTTGTATATATGTATAACTATGTAAGTTAAAGTAGAAAAATCGACTTCATTTTATTACATATATAATAAAATGAAGTCGATTTTCCTACTTTAACTTTAGCTACATAGGCTGCAAACTCTTGCTTCCCTTAGTTTGTCCTTTAGTCTTCACCTTTCAGGAGCAATGTTTCTGACAAAGAGGGAAGAATTGCTGTTTTCTGGATGAAAATCTATTCCGTCTAACACTTACTGTTGGCAAGTTTTTTGACTTTGAAGTAGTATTTCTTTAGTTCCTTACGTCAAGTGTCTTCAAGCCTTCTCTGGAACCATTTCCATAAAAAAAAATAAATAAATAAACCACAACATCCTATTCTGTTCACCTTTACACTTCATCAGCCTGGTTGAACAGTGAGATTGGAATCTAGGATCCCAGAGTCTAAAGTCCGAACCCCTACCATATTTGTTCAGTCATCTTATAAGATGTATAGCAATAATATACTGAATTTTTAAGAGTCTATAACAATTTTAGTACTAGTGCACTTATTGATCTGTGCTGAAATAATAACGTTATTGTTTAGAAAGCCATTCTTAACATGAGGAGGGGAGGGTATTTTGTACCTATTCTGTACTTTAACCATACAATTTAATAAACACAGATATCATAAAACTTTAATTAAACTTGAAAATGCTATTTAAAAAGAAAGCGTTGATCAATAAGTGCACTACTGCACTAGCACCCCATTTTTAAGTCCCTGAACAAAAAAGGCTGGAAACTTATTGAAGACACCTCGTATTTCTGTTTATTTTTACTTAAAAAAACAACAACAACTTATAAATGTTTAATCTTGTTTAACTATTGTTTAAATTTCACAAAAAAAAAATCAAAGCTATCTGAATTTTCATAAAGGGCTTCTGCATCCTTTTTAAATCCTAAATTCAACTAAATATATCCCATATTTTGACCCTTTATGCTTAGCAAATGTGTTTGAAATGCGATAATTCATAATGATGATGTCATTTAATTTTAAGAGTCAATCCGGTACATACAAATATATAAACATATGCACATACATAACTTTATATATGAGATATATCACATACATAACTTTATATATGAGATATATCAGATACATAACTTTATATGTCAATAGGTATAATGGTAGGTAACGGTGGTTACCGACACAGACTGATGAGCTGGGTGCTCTAAATTCGAATCCAGTTCGTTCCACAAAAATCATTTTCCCATATAAATGCTTGCGACCTTCCTGTGGTCTCCCTCTCGTAAATATTCAACATCTTTCTAGAAAGGATTTTGACTATGAAAATATCGGAGAAACCAATGCCAACATTCGAATCTTTGGATTCAAACGGCATGATGGGGAATAGATATAATTCTTTTTTTTTGATAAATTGGATGTTTTGAAGGCTTCAAATAGTTTTGTTACATTTGTGGGGATAAACAAGAATTATTTTCAATGAGATAGAACTGAGGAAAACGTTTGCAAATGAAGAGAAGAGAAAATAATACAGAAGGCACTTAGTGTGTATTTTTCTATGTCATTATTCATATGTATTCTGGCGTAGGACCGTAATCATTAATTCATCATTTATATTCTCATGACTAACCAAATGAATATTATTATAACATCTGACCTCGTTCTCTGCGGGTGCATACATTCCTCTTTTTGTTTGTTTATTTATTTATTTATTTTTTTTTTTTTTTTACTTTTTAAGAAGCGTATATGAATAGATATTAATAAGTTGAACAAATACTTCGCCCTCCCCCTTTCTCTCTCTTTCTTTCTTTTGCTCTCTCATATTCAACTAACTATATTAGAGAAGATAAAAATATTTATTAGTAGAAGACTAATATATATATATATATATATATATATATATATATATATATATATATATATATATATATATATATATATATATATATATATATATACACACACACACAGGTTGACCAAAAAAAAAAAAAAAAAAACAAAGGCTAAATGAAGGCCATCTAGAACATATGCTGTAGAACGGAGAAAAAAAGGTCAAAGACTCTTGTGTTTTGATGTGATGTTTTGAATATAATAAACTAGTTATGACCAAAGTTTCATTTCATTCGAACAAAACACTAAGAAACGAGGCCTAATTAGATTAGATTTGGGCCCGTTTCTTTTGGGTCATCCTATATATATATATATATATCTCGAAACAGCTATATGGTAAGCAGCTAATGATCCTCGTCTACTATATAACAATTATTTAAGTTAAAATTAAATTATATTGCTTTAGTATCTTTTTAAAATCAAATAAAAAATGCAGTTAAAATTTCTGGTTAACCTACTAAATTGAACATATCGCGACGCAGATTTAGCACTTGCTAGAAAGTTGACGATCATACAAGAGCGTTGAACTAAAGAAACAGTACTGTGTATGGATGACTATATATATATATATATATATATATATATATATATATATATATATATATATATATATATATATAAAATAGTAAATGCTAAAAGAAAACACGTACATCAAATCTGTTGCCAAGGCCGCTGGAAAAATGGTGGGATCTTTCTATCGATCCAGTAGATATCTCACTGCTGATGCAATTCTCTATCTATATAAGAGCCAGGTACGTCCAAGGATGGAATACTGTTGCCACATCTGGGCAGGAGCTGCTAGAAAGGACTTGGCCTGCCTTGATAGAGTTCAAAATAGACTTCGTAGCCTCGTAGGAGATGTCCTTTTCTCTTCCTTGCAACCTCTATCTCACAGAAGAGATGTTGCGAGTTTTCTCTGATGTATCGTTATTTTCATGGAAAGTGTTCGACTGAGCTTCAATCTATGGTCCCCCCTCGCAAAACTTTCACAAGAAACACTCGTCTAGCTGTAAACACTATCAATAATTCCCCACACTCTTTATCTGTGCCTAAACCTAAACGTAGATTCCATGAACAAAGCTTTTTTATTAGAACTGCACGCCTGTGGAATTGTCTTCCGTTTTCCTGCTTTCCGGCTGACTACAATATGGTTGTCTTCAAGTCTAACGTAAATAAGTTCTTGATGAGCCGTTCCATATAAGTTATCAAATTTAACAAATTTTCATTACTAATGATTATTATATTGTCCAATTTCTACTGTACACTCTTTGGCCCTTGTCCTTGAGTGGCCTCTTGGCCTTGATAATGAGTTGATACCTATGAAAAAAAATAAAAGAAAAAGTCCAATGTGAACAAGTTCTAATTGAATCGTCCCCCTAAGTAATCCAAGTTTCAAAATTCCCACTGTTTACTATGCTAAAATCACAATGACTAATGTATACCTATTAACCCTTATCCTCGAGTGGCCTCTGGGCTTTGATAAGTGGTGACAACCTTGTAAAAAAAAAAAATATGCAAAAGATATATAAGAGAATTGAATACTAAGAAAACTCTTTAAAATTTATAAAAATATTTTAAATTTCTTTAAAATTTTAAACATTTTTTAAAAACTTCAAAAAATTATGTTATATATATATATATATATATATATATATATATATATATATATATATATATATATATATATCTGTACTCCTATAATTTTTTTGTCTATTAAAATCCTTTTTCCTTTTTTATTTTAAAAGAAAATTCAACTTTGTTATATATGCGTTGTCGAATTGCATTCAGCTGCAAAAAATATAGCTAATTTGCATATTCTTTTAAACATTCATTTTAATTAATTATCTATTAGTTTTTTTTTTCCGGTTTTCTCATGGGATGGTCATCTTTAGTTAACTGTTACGTGTAATCATATTCATGCAGATATACTACATGATTTATACCTGCGTAATATTTGCGTAAAAAGATTATAGTAAACACAAACCTCTTTCTATATATATTTATGTATGCGTATATATATTTGTTTGAAAAACGTTGCCTACCAAACTCTTCTGTCAGTTTTTGGTCTACAGACATAAAACTTAATATATAGGGTATTCGAACCCATGCGAAATTTTATATTTGGGTTTTAGCCAGGGAAAATCGGTGCAAACGTGTGAAAATTTAAAAAGAATGGAATTTGCGGGTGAAGGTCGAACAACGGCATTATGATGCGTAGCTATTCGTTCATGTTTTAATTTTTAGTTTTGCAGCAAATATGCAAACATGTCTTCATAGCTCAGGCATTAACGTCAAAGGAAAAAGTAAATCGTAAGCTAAACGTTTTAATTTCGGTTCTCGGTGGTGGCACACGAGTCATTTTTTTTTTTTAACTTTTTAAATCCTTACTATGTATTGGGTCCAATATAATATAATAATAAATACAAAATATCATATTTAAGCGTATTTTATGACCAGGTAATGCTGGGCGGTCTGCTAATATATATATATATATATATATATATGCACTAGCTGGGAGACGCGACGTTGCCCGGGATTGAATGATGATCAACGAATATTTCACACTCCTATATTTTTATTGTCATCGAAATCCGTGAAATCGCTCGGGAGGAATCTTCACATGCCTCTCTGCAGTATCTTACTTCAAAATATATGTTATTCTACATTTCACTCTAGAGAATCTACCATTTCTTTTATAAAAGTATTTTATATAAAGTTGTTTGCCGTTAACGAAAAAAAGAAAACAAAAAACATTAAGAAATTTTTGAGTTTGAGCTACAGACCACGTCATGCAAAAAAAAAAAAGAAAAGAAAAAAAAAGAAACACGTAAATTTTCAAGTCTTATGAAATTCTTGCAGTTAATAAAAAAAAAAAATTTACGTCCGGAGTTTGAACCTACAGACCATGTTATACAAAAAAACAAAAAACAAAAAAAAAAAACACGCTATCAACCACAGTAGAATTTTCACGGCCCGCTGTTCTGTCATTGTTGCTAAGCGACGACATGGAAAAAATGGCTTTACCGATTATAGATAAATTAAAATAAGGGTTTCGATTATCGATTATCGCTAATTATCGGGGGTATTCTGAGACAAACCTTAACTAAGATCACTCTAAGACTTATACACTAAAGTTTTGTAAATTTTAAAGAAAATCCGTTTAGCCGTTTCGGAGTCTGTAAGGAACTCACTCACTCACTCACACGCACACACACAAAAGTCGCATATATATATATATATATATATATATATATATATATATATATATATTAGGCTTTCTCTTTCTACAATGGCTATTCGGTGAAATGGAATGACCTTTATATTTCTTGTTTAAAATTTGACGTTATATTCTTAAAGTGTATTAATTCGATAGATGAAAATAATTTTGTAGTACCTATTTACTTTTCTTCCTATGAGACAGTCAGACACAAGGTCAGTTTTTAATGTGCGTCCGAACAGATACTACACGTTGCTTTGTTAATAATTTGATAGATGATAATTATCTGACAGTAATTCACTGAGAAACCATTTTTTTTTTTTTCAATGTGAAAATTTTTGAAGTTTTAGGATAATTATATTTATTAACAAAAATGGAGGAATTTATTGGCCTTTTGGTCTGGAACAAAGTGTGGCATCTGTTCTGATACTACACTTGGTTTATTCTGTCCTCGGTCGGTGAAAGAGGAATCTTTTTAGATTGATGCAATTTTTATTTTTGTACCAGTCCAGAGTACCCCTTTTGAGGGAGCTGGATTTTCCACGCCTTATTATGAGATGCACCTAATGTATAACTTTGCCCTTGTGGAGAAACAAGTAAATAGAAATAAGAAGATAAACTAGCTTTTTTTTTTTATAATAAAGCAAAAGTATTTATTAATAGACAGTTTTGAAAACTGTTTACATCCATTGACTAGCAAGGATACCCGACATTGCTCGGGATTAAAGGATTCAACAAATGTTTCACCCTCCCATATTTTTCATCGTCATCAAAATCGATTAAATAGCCCATTTTTCAATCAAATTGACTGATTGCCTGCTCTAGTTGGGGAGTGATCGCACTGCACCGGTAGGAATGTATACATGCCTCCCCGCAGTAATTTAACCCACAATGTATTGTAGTCTACATTGTACTGTAGAGAGCAACTGTTGATTTTACAAAATTATTTTTTATACATAATGGCTTGAATTAATGTTTAAAATGCAAAAGTCAAGTTTCATGTTGTAATTGTGCTCTGAACAGAAACATTATTTTCGAACAAGCCCCTGTCATATGAAAGAACCTACTGTTGATTTTATATGCTGGGCAATGTGCGTAAAAAGATTATAGTAAACACAAACCTCTTTCTATATATATATTGTGATATATGTGCAGTGATAATTGCTTGAATTGACATTTAAAATGCAAAAGTCAAGTATTATGGTTCAGTTGTGCTCCAAACAGAAACATTTATATCTAACGTGTCTCTGTCACATCAAAGAACCTACTGTTGATTTTATATGCTGAGCCTTTCTACTTGTGCGGTTATAATGGCTTGAATTAAAGTTTAAAATGAAAAAAATCAAGTATCATTGTGCAGTTGTGCTCTAAACTTTAATTTCGAACAAGCCTCCGCCATATCAAAAGAACGTGTTGTTGATTTTATATGTCGGGCCTTTCTGCTTGTGCAGTAAGAAAACTTCTTACATGATCTTGTGATGTTAGGCTGTATAAGGTGTTAACTTTAGTCAAAATCGCCTGTTCCTTCTTTCATCGGATTATTTTTCAGTTATCGATACTTATTGAAGACATTTCAATACAAAACCTATCTAAGAACACTGCCAAATACATAGAGTACATTTTTGTGAAATTTCAAAATAGTTGGCCCACATGTTTAGAAGTCTATAGGGAACAAACTCACACACACACAAAGTTCCTTTTACATAATAGTAGAGATAGAGATGTGTGGATTAAAAAAAAATTGTTGGTTCGATCCAATCTTGTAATCTTGTCTGTTACATAGGGAATCGGATTTGTGTGACATAACAAACGGCGTTATTTGAATTAAAACTTAAAACGTTTGAATGCCACCTAGAGGTTAAACGAGATCTCGGTAAAATAGAAGTCAGCGAAATCACGTGATTTTTGGAGTTGCGATGGATTCCTCTCTTCCTGGTGACACTTCAAGCAAAGGGAATACACCTAAGGCACTGTCCATAATGAGAGGGCAAACGAGTACACTGCAGTTAGCTGTAACACGATAAGCTATCAAGCTATCTTTCTCTCTTTATCGGTCTTTCTCTCTCTCTCTCTTTCTCTCTCTCTCTCTCTCTAACACACACACACACACACACACACACACACACACACACACACACACACACACACACACTCTTGCTTGTGCACGCAAGTATCCCATTACTGTAAAATATTTTTTGTTTCTCTGTTTGAATGACAACACCTAGGGATCATAGGTAACCCCAAAACAGAAGTTAACAAATTCATGTGACTTCTAGAAAGAGAGATATTTCTGTCTTTTACTGGTAACACTTTAAGCAGCAAGGACGTGTAAAAAGTGCCATCCTCAGATGGGGTTGTATGCATGTTGTAGCTAGGTATAGCGAGACAAACTATAAGTAATCCGTCACTTTAAAACAAACGTTCATTTCTTGTTTCTCTGTTACTGTTCTTTGCAGATTAACAATCTTTTACTAAAAAAAACTAAACATCGGCGGCCGAGTGATTTGATAGTTACTCTCTTTCTTCCTTATATGCATAATTCAACATCATGAATTTCATGCTTGATTAACAGTGTATATATATATATATATATATATATATATATATATATATATATATATATATGCTGGTGCTATGTTTAGTAGTCTGTAAAAATTTGTAATGAAATCAAGATGAAATTCGAACGAACAACCAAAACCGCTTCAAATAGCTACCCTCTTTCTTTCTCAGCTTCGTTGGGATACACTCTCCACTTCACTTCCAAAAGCAATTTAGTTTTCATTTGCAATGTTTCATCGATTTCTATTTTAATACTAGACTACCCGTGACCCGTTGGGTCAGTATATGTTATAGCTAGCTATGGAATAGTGAGTATACAGAATTAATGTATAGAAGTGCAAGTGAGTATACAGGATTAATGTATAAACGCGCAAAAAACTGAATGCACGCGTGCGAAAACAAACATGGCGACCAGTAAAAACACTACGGAATACAATGGATAATAATAATTGCCCTTAGATTAAATGAAATATCCTTTATATAAGAGGGACACAATCCGTTGAAAAAGAAAAAAAAATACAAGGACAGGGTGTGAATTGTACAGGTTCATATATATATATATATATATATATATATATATATATATATATATATATATATATATATATATATTAGGCACCGCCAAAACTGAGGGAGGGGCAGGTAAGTACTTTTTGACGGACCGTCTTTTTAAAAATCTATCAAAAATCAGGTAATTATTCAATCAATACGAAATTTTCAGCGATTATTAAGAGAAGAATGAACTTTATAACAGTGTTCTTATTTTTCATAAACGATATATATATATATATATATATATATATATATATATATATATATTGCTTACAAAACCCCCCTTGTTTTGAGGGGGTTCCAAATATGCTTAAAATAATCATCTGAAACTGAACAAAACATATTGTGTTGTTGTAAGGGACAGGATTATAGATAAAAAAAAATTGTTTGCATACCTTATTTTGACGTCTAAATATCAGAACTTCGATTGTGTTTAATTATCCTGCTCTTGAGTTTTGAAGTGTGAAATTCGGTGAATATGTTAAGTAAAATAATTAATTTAAGTTAAGCAAAACAAAAAAAAATTTTTTTTTTAATATTTATACGAAAAAAGCCATTTTAAAATTTTTGATAAATAAATTAACAATATTTTTTTTAGCGAGCCGAATAATGCATGACCATTATTAAACAGGGCATGCTTTGAAGAATCGATACAAAAAAAAAATTCGATAAATATTGTGCCCTTTGTGTTAAAAATAGCATCATGTTTTCGATCCCGTTTGAAAACGTTTGCCGCCTTTCGACTACGGTGGACCAAACACGCTGAAATAATTTTTTTTTATTCTGCTTTAAATTGCCCCCCCCCCCATTTTGGGTAGCCTGACCTCCACACACATACACATTAAAAACCAAACTCATACAAATGGTCACCCATCTGGTACTGGCCAGCCTCAGCGTTAATAATACATTGAAATTTTCGTCACTGAAAAATAAGTTTTTTTTTACCTGTTTGGTCTTCCATAGTTTGCTTTTTATCAAGTACAAACGTAAACATTGTCTAGATCGACGCGAAGTAACTGGTTGTCTATATGAATAAGTGGAATTATTTGAAATCCAGGTACTTATATTATAATATTTTTGCATATTCTCATATAAAATCATCCTAAATCTTAGTTAGACAACAAATAAATAAATTAATTATTTCAAAAACCTTTTCTTTTTTTTTTTTTTTAAATATTTATGTACGTTTTTTGTGCAAGACAAAAAATGTCAATTGTTAACTTTTTGGGAAAATTTAACATTTAAAATTTAATTAAAAATAGTAGAAAAAGTTTTACATTATTCTGTTTTCTATATGATAAAATTCAGGATTTTATCTTTCTGGGGAAAAAAAGTTACTCAGAAATAATGGATTTTAATAAATGTAATTTCGTTTTAAAAAACAACAACTTGATTTTTCGGCCATTTTTGGCGGTGTCTAATATATATACAGGGTGGGCCAAAATAAGGGTCCTATATATATATATATATATATATATATATATATATATATATATATATATATATATGATTATATTTAAAGATAGGACCCTTATTTTGGCCCACCCTGTATATCCTTCATTATCTTCCTTTGCGATAAAATAACGTTTATGAACAATTTATATGAATTGTCGTCGTGGTTCTTGGAAATACCCAAAGATCCCATCGTTGTCCAAAATGACCGCTACCAAGGCCAGGGACCACGCCACGAGTGTCTTGTTCGTTTGGCGAGACCCTCAGTCCTCCAAATAGGCTAGGTTGAATTGTGATTTACACTTGTATAGTTTTTGATCGAAGAACACAAACGAGAATGAAAAACTATGGGTTTAGTGTTTTTATAATACGCACGGAAATTTTCTGATTGGCTGGAAAGAAAACTACTAGTTGGAGATTTTGTCCAATCAAGAGTCGACACGTAGGTAGAATATTTTTACTGCCGCTGCTGCTGCTTCTGAACACTTCCATTCATATAGTGTATTTTTCCATTCATTTATTGTATTTTTTTGTGTGTATTTTTTTTTGTTTAAATATGTACAAGCGACGTTAACAGAGAAAGTTGCTGTTGTCATTACCATTCCCATTCCAGTTCTATGGACAGAGGCAAAGAACTTGAAAAAAAAAAAACGAGCCGGGGGTGGGGGTGGAAACGAGAATTTAAGTAAATAATAAAAGCACTGGATTTTGTTGCTAACCCTCTTTTCTGCCTACCTCTCCCACCATTCTTTTGGGGTAGAGAAGTTAAAAAAAGTGATTTTTCTTTTTCGTTTTCACCCTTTTTTCTGTTTTCTTTCTTTCCTTCCCTCTTTTTGTTTTTAATTCCAATTTAAAATGGTTCTTTCTTTCGTATTTCCTCTTTTTTCTTTTTTCTTTCTAAAGTTAAATCACATAAATGCCATTTAAATAGAAAAGTTTTCAGAGTAAAATCTCGGAGAATTTTAAAAATTAGTAAATTTATACTTTTTTTCTAACCAGTATTCATAAGCAATGGAAATTAAGTAATTAGAAATTTGCCCTATAATAAAGAGCAATGTGTATTTATTTGTAACTATTGTGCTGTTTCTTATTTTAGTTTTTCTAAGATCACTGCTCGGAAAAAAAAATCAAGCTACCGGAAGTAGATACGGTGGATTCTGTAACGAAACCGAACGGAAGACACGAAAAACGAAACCATATATTTCTAAAAAAAAAAAAATACTATAGTTTTTAACATTTTCTGTGTTATTACGAAACAAAAAAAAAAAAAAAAAAAAAAGAAAAAAAAAAAAGAAAACACTTCTTGTATTATCAAATAATAAAACAAATATTTTATTTAGAAAATTTGGTACTTCACGGGGAACGCACACATTAAAATTTATAAATCCATTTGCGCGGGAATTACAGCATTCGCCCACACCAAACCTCTTGGGTCAAAAAGCAGAACGCTTGAGAAATGGCCGATGTTGTTGAAAGCACGTTTTTACGTCCAAAAATATGTATTCTTGACCAATGAGGGCTCGATTAACAAAAAACAACTTATTTTTTGCAAGTCTCTGGGAGCCTCTACAGAAATATAAAAGGCAAGAACTTTTCTCGTCAGAGAGGGACATCAGACACCAGCAGAAAGACAAGTCGCAAGTCGAATGCTCGCCGAGCGAATTCAGTAGCTGAGATGATAGCTTTTCTCGTACGTCAAAGAACATTGCTTGACTCTCTCTTTCTCTCACTTCGCCACAATACGTAGTCGGACTCTCTCTCTCTCTCTCTCTCTCTCACGTTCTCAAGTCTTCACCTTCTTTCTCCCTTTCCTTCTTTCATACAGACTGCCACCTTTGCGCACACTAAAAAGTAATTTCTTTTCTTTTAATGAAAATAAATAAAAGTTTATTTTACATTATTTTGGTAGTGATTTTCTTTTTATTTATTTGTTTCGGATGATTTATGCCCTAACGAATTTAGGAAAACTCGTCCCCGGAAAACTCATCCCCGGAAAACTCATCCCCGGAAAACTCGTCCCCAGAAAACTCCCCCTTTTTTGCATGGTAGTAAAACTGGCCCCTTATTGAATAAATATATCGATTGACAACATATTTTTTGATCGGTTTTGAAGGAGATATTGTCTTTAAAAAAGAATGCACATCCCATATTTTTTTTTTTTAAATATTTTTACTTGTTTACTGCTGTTTTAAAAAAATAAATTGATTTTTCTAAGTTTTCGTTTTCTACCTAGCTTTGAAAGATTTTGGTGGTTCAACTTATTTTAAAGAGTTTATTTAGTTAAAAAAAAAAGTAATGTAAAGTGTTACTTTTTGTACAAAAAATGTCCGACATGAAATAATCACGTCTTAGGAGTCTCGATAATCACTCAAAAATAGAAAATTAAAGAAAATACTGAGGTAGATATAGTTTTAAAACGAGCCCCTCCTCCAGAAAATAAATTTGTATATTTTTAGGTAATGTCCAAGATCACTGCTTGGAAAAAAAAAATCAAGCTACCGGAAGTAGATACGGTGGATTCTGTAACGAAACCGAACGGAAGACACGAAAAACGAAACCATATATTTCTAAAAAAAAAAATACTATAGTTTTTAACATTTTCTGTGTTATTACGAAACAAAAAAAAAAAGAAAAAAAAGAAAAAAGAAAACACTTCTTGTATTATCAAATAATAAAACAAATATTTTATTTAGAAAATTTGGTACTTCACGGGGAACGTGGGCTCTGGTGCTTTTATTTAATGATTGTTCCTTCAAAACGCATGCACAAAAGGTTTTCTTTGGCTTATTTAATCGCGAAAACTTGTTGAAGGTATTATTTGAGACCAAAAAGGTGTGTGTGGGGGGGGGGGGTGCGCGAGCCCTTTCTAGTCTCACACAAAAACCCGTGTTCACATCTCAAGCTATATTACTTGTCATATACATACGCGCACACAAACATACGCACCCACGTCCACACACGTACATATATTCACGTTCGCGTACATACACTCACATTCACGTGTATACTCACACACGTGCACACGTACGCACACAAGGACAACGTCACTTCCTTTTCAAAGGAAATCCACACATGCGCAAATGACCACCGGAAACATGTATAAAAGCAAGAGACAAGTTGTTTCCAGCCCTTTTCAGACCAGCTTCCTAGCTGGGCGGTCTATAGACCGACAGCGTGCCTTTTCGGCAGGCGCGCGCACGCGCGTGCCTCACACCACTTGCTACTATGTGGGACAAAAAGCCAACAGACAGTACGTACTCTTTATACGCTTTCTATCTCCATAATCTGGATTGACATTCTCACTCTTTCTCTCTCTATCTACTACATGTGCCAGAGAACACCACCGTCTGACGGCTAACATGGCGCACATTTTAACTGATGTCAACCCTCTATCCTTTCTCTTTGTCTACACACTGGACTATCATTCTCATTTCTACTATATTACTCACTTCTCTTCCCACGTGCGAACAAACGATAGTGAGATGAACACACATTTCCTTTTCTTTCTACACCACCAGTCCCGCAACAAACGATGGTTACACCCGCGCGGACATGAACACGTGTTATATCTAAAACATTCATTCTTTCAACAGTAAATAAACGACTCTTTTATCTATTCCAGCAATTGAGTTTTTGTTTCCTTCAATTCCATTCGTTTCATTATTTTTCTTATGTAACGGGATTAGGATTTATATAACCTAGTCCCCTACAGGGCGCAAAGGCATTATTTGAATATGTACGAAAAAATAATTTAACAAAAATATAATATTTAGTGGAGAAAATAATAAAAAAAATTAAATTAAATTAAATAAAAATAAAATAAAAACAAGCACGAAATAAAAGTATTAATCTAATTTATCCGAAGAAAAAAAAAATTAAAAAAAAAACAAATAAAATAAATACACGCGCGATTAAAGATAAAGTCTGAGATATACACGAAGAAAGTGAAAGAAAATGCTTTGAGGAAGCAATCATTAAAAAAATACGTTTACTTTTAAATAAATGTTTTTACAATTATATATTGATACATTTTGATACAATAAATGTTTTTATAATTATATATTGATACATTTTGATACAATAAATGTTTTTATAATTATATATTGATACATTTTGATACAATAAATGTTTTTACAATTATATATTGATACATTTTTATACAATAAATGTTTTTATAATTATATATTGATACATTTTGATACAATAAATGTTTTACAATTATATATTGATACATTTTGATGCAATAAATGTTTTTACAATTATATATTGATACATTTTTATACAATAAATGTTTTACAATTATACATTGATACATTTTTATACAATAAATGTTTGGGTTTTAAATATTTTTCTGTTCGGAAAATATCTTGTTTGTTACTTATTTGCCCCGTTATTTGATCAAGAAGAAATTGGAGTTATCGCCCCCCTAACAATAGTCGCCGTCTGCATACTGCACAAGTGCCCCCGTAGTGACTTTTAAACGATACCCTACCCTCCCTATGTTAAGAATGGCTTTCGAAATAATAACGTTATTATTTCAGCGCGGTACCAAAAATACATAAGTACCGTGTTTTCTTTTTTTATTGTTTCGTAATAACGAATTGTTTAAACTAAATTAATTCTTCTAAATAAAATAATTACTTTCTTTGATAATACGCGTTTTCTTTCTTTTATTTTTGTGTCGCAATAACACAAAAAGTATTAAAACTAAGTTATTTTTTTAAATAAATATATGGTTTCGTTTTTCGTATCTCTTGACTCTGTGATCAAGGTTATCTTTTTAAAAACAAGAAATAAAAATAATTTTTAAAAATATTATGAAATGTGTATTCTCTTTTAAAGACAATTTTTTCTTCAAGAACGGTCATAAAATGTGTTTTCAATCGATATTTATTCAATAAGGAACCAGTTTTCCTACCGAGCAAAAAAGGGGGGGGGGTCCGTGGACGAGTTTTCCGGGCACCGCCCTAAAATTATATACATACATTCGTCTCGTCTCACAAATGTCTGCCTGGGAAATGCAAATCTATTTCCATAATTTCTTTCTTTTTTCTTCTTTCTACTTTCTATATCGATTAAACATTATTATACATAATCATTGTTTTATTGAATATTGATTATACATTATTGTTTCTTTCTACTTTCTATATCGATTATATATTATTAATTTTTTTTTTCTTAAAGTTCTGAATTTTTTAGATGAGGGCTGATTGTTTATATTACTTGTATTGATTGGACTATTGTTTTCATCTTGAGTGTTATTTGTGCAATGTTTCAGTCGGATTGGCCTTCGACCGTCCTCAACCATGTTGATTGTTGTTTGGAAAAGATAGAAAAGTTACTAGCTAGATAGATATTTTCGTATTCTTGGAGTTAATCTTTGTTTTATGACTGTGGTTTCGTAAATGTGTAAACTTTGGTTGACGAAGGGGAGGCAATTCTAAAAAGGATCGACAGGGGATTATCTCCCTTCCATCACCCAAATTATTTGAATTTTCTGTTTGAGAGGTTTTATTTTTATTTTGAAAAGTCAAGTAGTCAGTTTTCGGGGCAAAATCTTTTAAAATGTCAATATGAGCGATAATTGCTCTCTTCTAATTTCATATGTTTAACCATTTCATTTCCGTTAACGTCTTTGATGTTTAAAAGCCTGGCGTTATTTTATTTTATTTTTTTAATATCTAGCTTCTTCTACCCTTACCTTCCAACAACCAAAGGAAGAAGTTTTTTAAAAAAAGCAAAGTAAACGGTTGGTGTTCTTTTATTATCATTATTATTATTATTATTATTATTCTGAAAGCCATCATAAATGATTCGCACCTTAGTGTCAACTCGCGATAATTCAGTCCCTAATTGTATTATTGAAAATATGGTCTGAAAAAATAAATAAATAAAAATAAATAAATAAAAATAAATAAATAAAAATAACGAAGTAAAAAAGACAAGAAAATATGGCAGTCTTTTCTCTTTATATGCTTGTGATATTGTCGCCTCGCATGCAAATGAGATGTGTAATAATGACGACAAGGATTTCTCCCTCTACGTTTTAATAACAGCTTTATTGATTATCTTCGTTAGTAAGTTGTATAGCGAAAGGTTTAGTCGTGGAAAGAGTTTCTGTGTGGAGATGTTGATGACTATACAGGCCTGTTGAAAGAGAAAACGGTTCATGTGTGTTGATGGCTTCGAGTAGTAGTCGAAATGTGCGTTACGAAAGATTAGAGACAGTACTGTTGGATGAGAAAGGGTGCTCGAGTGTGTAGCATATTGAAATCCGTGTGTTGAGATAGCCATGTTAGCTTTTTTGTTTGTTTGTATTTACGTCTTAGTTGAACCCCAAGCTCGAAGGCCGGGTGAGTTCTATTGATCCTCAAGAGAGAAGTTGGGGGCGACAGGTCCTTCTCACGTGGGGATGTTGTCAGTGCACGATTGGAGAGAGAGAGAGATAGAGAGAGAGAGAGAGAGAGAGAGAGAGAGAGAGAGAGAGAGAGAGAGAGAGAGAGAGAGTGTGTGTCCTGACGATTTAACCTTCATAAACTCGATCATATGACTGAGAGCTGGCTTCTGATTGGGCGAGCCAGGGTAGAAGAGTATTCAAAATCTCCAGCCGCGAGAATTCGCCCCTGCTTATGTTTGCTGTACTTTCCTTTGCTACAGATGCTTCCGGTCGGATATAAAAAGCGTAATTTTTCAGAGGCTGTGTTGATTTTGGATTTGGATGTCAGAGTAGCAAGTGTTGTCATCAGTGCGTCGTGTTCTAGAGTTGAGTTTTAACTGTAGATTTGGAGCTGAGTTTTGACAGTAGAGTGTCGAGATTTGGAGTTCATTTTGGAAAGCAGCGCGTCCAGATTTAGAGTAGCAAGTTTTTGGCAGCAGTGTATCGAATTTGATTGTTTTAACCACAGAAATAAAATTAAAAAATCATTAGAAATTAATACATTGGAAAGCAAATAAAAGTTAGATCAACCCCACATGTCGTCTGAAATGAAAACTGCCTATCTCTCCAGTTTTTGAGAAGGCAGAAGGAGGACAAAGAAGCTAAAATAAATAAGAAGGGTGGAAGATCAGAGAGAGAAAGGACAGTGTTTTTGTTTATTTATTCTGATTTCAGTTCAAGTCAGTTTTTCAAATGCTTTTGTTAAACCAAAGAAAGCATTGAACTTAATAATCGATTTCAATTGATTGTATCGATTGAAGATTTTCAATACAAATGATTTTTTAAAAACTACAAATGTTGAACTTTTGAAAACAGTTAAACGATTAAAAAGTCGGTTAAAACTAAAATTCAAGGCAAAAAAATATTTTATGAAAACTATCATATTTTACTGTTATATATTCTTTAGTTTGCAAAATAAAATATTTTTTTTTTAACTCTTTTTATTTACTCTATCAAAACCTAATTATGTTACGAATTATTTGAAAGTTTCATTTTCTTCTGTTTAGTAATATGTGTAAAATAATGTTTGGCACTTGTGTATTTTAGTCATTGTGGACATTTTTTTTTGTTTTCATTTTGAAGAGCCGTACAAGAAACAGGGGAGGCAATTCAAGAATATCTTAAACTTGTTCCAAGAATTTCTCCGAAAATGTTGAAGTTTCGCGTTGCTTTTATTTGGTAAAAGCATAACACGCATTCTAACATTTAATAAACAGCTTTATTGGTCATCTTCGTTAGTAAGAATAAGGAAACAGGTTTGTCGTGGAAAGTGTTCTTGTGTAGAGACGTAGATTAAAGATTAGACAGTAGGGATGTGGAGGTAACTACGATGGCTTGTTTGTATTCCGTGATAGCCGAACCCCGAACCTGTAGGCCGGATGTAGACATGTTGAGTCTCAAGAAAGGTTGGGGGCGACAGGTCCGTTCCACGTGGAGTTGTTGTCAGTCACGATCTTGAGAGAGAGAGAGAGAGAGAGAGAGAGAGAGAGAGAGAGAGAGAGAGAGAGAGAGAGAGAGAGAGAGAGAGAGAGTGTGTGTGTGTGTGTGTGCGTTGCCGGTTTAACAGTTTATTAACTCGGTCACGTGACTGAGAGCTTGCTTTTGATTGGACATGCCAGGAAGGAAGCGTATTTTAATATCTCCAGCCGCGAAAATTCGCTCCTGCTGGTGTTTGCTGCAAATCCGTCTGCTATATGTTCGTTCAAAAAAAAAAAAAAAAAGATCACACTTTTTTACATACTATTTAAACAAAATGTGTTTTAATTGTAATTTAATTCAATGTTTTATTTTGTGTGTGTGTGTGTTTTTTTATGTATTTGCTTTGTTTCGCGTTTGATTTATCAAAAAGTTTCATTAACTTCACAATAACAGCAATAAATTCACTGAATAGCTTCAATAAAATCAGTTATTATCTACCCTTGACTCGAATGGCACTCTCCTAACAAAGTGATCATCACTTATCAAGGCCAGGAAGCCACTCAGGGATAAGGGTTATTGCAAGTACATTAAGTTAGTGAGGAGATTTGCTGAAGTGTTTACTTAAGGGGGCGGTTCATTAGGAATTTGTTAACATTGGACTTGAAGACATCCAAATTGTAGTCCGGAGGGAAGCAGGCAGACGGAACAGAGTTCCACAGGCGTGCAGTTCTAAGAAAGAAGCTTTGTTCATGGAATCCGCGTTTTGATTTAGGCACAGATATAGAGTGGGGGAAATTTTTCATAGTGGATTCAGCTAGACGGGTGTTTCTCGTGAAAGATTGGCGAGGGGGGACCAGAGATTGGAGTTCAGACGAGCACCTGCCATGGAAATAACGATAAAACAAGGACAGGCTCGCAACGTCTCTTCTGTGGGAGAGAGGTTGCAGGGTAGAGAAAAGGGCATCCCCCACTAAGCCACGAAGTCTATTTTGTACTTTGTCAAGGCAGGATAGGCTGTTTTTAGCAGCTCCTGCCCAGATATGGCAACAGTATTCCATCCTTGGACGTACTTGGCTTTTATATAGATAGAGAATTGCATCAGTAGTGAGATATCTTCTGGAGCGGTAGAAGGATCCCACCATCTTTCCAGCGACCTTGGCAGCAGACTTGATGTACGTGTTCCATTTCAGATCAGGAGTAAAGGTCAAACCCAGAAGCTTGTCAAAACACGGAGCCTCACCCAGACGAGAGCCATCCATCACAATTGATGCCAGATGGGGATCAGAGCGTTGATGATGTAAGGATAGGAGTTTGGTTTTGGATGCATTAAAGGTAACCAGCCACATCTTCCCCCACTGAACCATGCGCTCGAGATCAGAGGAGAGAGAATCAGAGAGAACTTTGTCATTTACAGCTTTTGATGTGTTGCCGTAGATGGTTGTGCCATCAGCATAGATGTCAACGAATGATTTAAGTATGTGTTTAGGGAGGTCATTGATGTAGATCAGGAAGAGAGTTGGGCCCAGGATTGACCCCTGGGGGACTCCAGCATTTATATTGCAGGCCTCCGATTTTTGTCCATCGACCACTACTCTTATGAGCCTATCGGAGAGAAATGATTTAATGATTGAGAAAACATTTCCCGTTATACCGTAGCTGGAAATCTTGTGAAGTAGACCCTTATGCCATACCTTGTCAAAGGCCTTTGATATGTCAAGAGCAATTGCCCTAGAAAGAAAGCCTTTGTCAAGAGATTCACTTATCCTGTGGGATATAACTGTCAGCACATCTGCGGTAGATCTTGCAGAGCGGAAACCATATTGTGTGTCACTAAGAAGGTTATTCCTGCTGAGGTGGTTGACTATTTCTCTATTTAATATGGATTCCAGCAACTTACTCATAACACACAGGAGACTTATAGGTCTGTATTGAGAGGGAGATGACTTATCACCTGAATTCTTAAATATAGGGCAAACTGAAGAGGTCTTCCAGGGAGTCGGAAAGCACTTCTCCTTAAGGCAGCGCTTAAATAGTTTTGTAAGTATGGGAGCAAGTTCTGTTTGAAGCTTTTTTAACACTATAATTGGGATGCCATCAGGGCCAGTTGCTTTACTGGAATCTAGGTTCTTTATTAGCTTGGCGACCTCATGCACGGATATTTGTATGCTACCCAGCTTGTTCTGTGTTATAGGAGGAAATATGGGGAGTTGATGGCCTTCGTCGCATAGGGTAGAATTAGCTGCAAAGTTCTTTGCAAATAGTTTGGCCTTGTCTGACGCTGACGAGATGACCTCTGGTCCATTGATAATGGTTGGTATAGAACGCACATTTCTGTTCAGGATCCTATTTGTTATTTGCCAAAACTGGTGGGATCCAAGCCGCTGATCAGCTACCTTGGATTTAAAAGACTGGGCATATGGCTCTCTTGCATTTTTTATTACTCTTTTACTCTTGTCTCGAATGGAACTCTTCTAAAATAAAAACAAATATATTGCCTTTGTATGCTAAACTGCACTTGTGCTGATATTTCTTGTTCCACCAGTCATGGTCTGGTAGATGAGTTAATTTGACGCAAAGAAAAAAAAAATACAAAAAAATCTTTATAATGTTCATATCCGTCACAGAATGAAAATGCTATATTCCAAAAATCACGTAAATTGATCAAGTTCTTTTTTTTAACTAAGAAAATGAAATTTTATAAGGAAGCGAGACGCTGTGTTTTGATCCATGTTTAATGAAGGGAGACAACTCAATTCAAACTACCGAGCTCAAAACCAGCCTTGTAATAGGTACGATTTAATATTGAAATCGCTCAAAATCATTAAAAGAAACAATTTTCCCTATATAAAAAATACTTGATCAATTTGCGTGATCTTGTCCCAACAACGAACTGTTGCATCCCTCTTGCTGGTCTACAAGTATTTTAAGTATTTAACTATATTAATGGTGAATGCTCCGACAAACTACAAGGCCTTGTATCCCCTCGACGTAAATGCCCTCGACAAACCTGACAAGCAGCAAAGTCCCACCCCTACACAGTAGAGATCCCAACATGTAAGAAAGCGTTTTACTCCAATAGTTTCTTCCCCAGAACTGCTAGACTTCCGTGTTCCTGCTTCCCAAACTTTACT
The DNA here is from genome assembly GCF_053919585.1 of Euprymna scolopes. NCBI lineage: Eukaryota > Metazoa > Mollusca > Cephalopoda > Sepiida > Sepiolidae > Euprymna > Euprymna scolopes. Next base: position 123,402,067 of record NC_136489.1, on the reverse strand, counting down.
GACATGCAGAAGTTCAAGTGTATTGTGAACAGACATCTTGCTGTTCAACTCCCTACATAGTATTCCTTTAAGTTATGTTCCTGATAGTAGCCCCCTACATCAAAGTGGCAGTGTGCCTTATTTGGGGTGAAAATGTAAAAAAAAAAAAAAAAATGGACACAAATCATTTAAACCAAAATTTTTTAAATGTTTGTGAATTTTTAAACATGTATTGATGCTGTATATTATTTGAAATGTTCAGTCGACTGTTCTCATCTTGAGTATTATTTTCACAAACAGCCGAAGAATTTTTCCCTCGGCCTCCAAATCAACAAGATCTAGGGCATTCCTGAAATGTTATTTTTTTCCCTGTTGATTGCGGTATGCTGCTGGTCCTGTGTATTTTTATGAGGCTCACCCTTCCAGGCTTTGGCTTCTCAACATGGAGAAAGGTTTAGTTTACTAATCGCCTGAGGCCCCCTTAAAAGGAAATGCCAACAGGGCTGCCAGGGCACTTTTTGCAGGGCAGAGTGCTCCTCTTCTGGGACGCTGGCTCTACAATCCCACTTTCCGACCCTTGTGTCACATCTTCGCCCATGTGGGAATGAGATAAATACAAAATTTCGACTGATGTTACGTTCGACCTTCTTCATGTGCGTCTTAACAGTGCCACTTATTGGTGAATGTCAGTGTCATTGAAAAGATACACTCGAAAAAGGTCGGAGTTTAATCGGCCGAAACGTTGTGCGAATGACACTCAAGATGAGAACAGTTGTCTGAACAATCCAAATAATGTATATTATCAATCCTGATCTTCAAGATTCAGAAACATTATATCAAATCTATTCAGAATTAATATATATATATTGTACATTTATTTTAGCTACGTTCTTAACACATAAAAAAAAACGTATATATTTTTTACTCGCGAGACGCTTCACTAGTTCAAAAATTTAAATATAATTTCATTATTTTAACTGAAGCATATCAAAAAAGCATCCAGATTTTAAACAAAACAGTAATCAAAACTGCTTGAAGACGACTGTTGAAACTCAGTCAAAAGTACTTGCAAAAAACAACCAAAACAACCCCCCCCCCAAAAAAAAACAGATGGACGAAGACGACTATGGAATTTTCTTGCACAGATTTAATCGAGAAATAAAAACAACAATTTGAAAATTTGAAAAATTGCAAAAAAATGTTCATTAAGCAAGAACACTCCGTGCTATTCAACAATACTTGTTTGAATGAAAACATGCTGCCTAAATACACAATATATATATATATATATATATATATATATATATATATATATATATATATATATATATAGAGAGAGAGAGAGAGAGAGATAGGTATATATACACACACACACACACACATATATATATATATATATAGATAGATAGATAGATAGATAGATAGATGTTGTTTGTTTGTTTTTGTTAGCGATACTTATTGAATGAATTCAATTATTTATATGGAAGCATATTTTTTACCTATATATATATATATATATATATATATAGATAGAGAGAGAGAGAGAGAGAGAGAGAGAAAGAGAGAGAGAGAGATAGGTATATACACACACACACACACACACATATATATATATATATATATATATATATATATATATATATATATATATATATATATATATATAGATAGATGTTGTTTGTTTGTTTTTGTTAGCGATACTTATTGAATGAATTCAATTATTTATATGGAAGCGTATTTTTACCTAAATGCGAGTTGGGAATAATTTTCCCTTTGACCAGTTTGCTCGTTAGATTCAGCCACTCTGATGAGTCGTACACGACGAAATACGGTGGATAGTTTATATATATATATATATATATATATATATATTATTTGGGGTAAACAGTTACATATGGTCGCTACAAATAGCCATCTGTTTCAGTCAAAGAGACTTCATCAGGGGACCTCGAACCTCTCGACGCCACAAAGAAAAATGGAAAACCATTGTATATATATATATATATATATATATATATATATATATATATATATATATATATATATATATATATATATATATGCTTTTCAATGAGAAACTCTTAATTGGTTATGATCCAATTATAGATGGTAATTAATGTGAATTGATTTTATATCTAGACTTAAATCGACAGATGACAAAACTCATTAAAGAATATATATTCCTAATACGATACGTACACACATACGTAGAACAAACAATCGTAAAAAAAAAAAGATATACCAACACAATACAATAAACTCATTTGGAAGATTAATTTTCGAAAGACTTCATCAAAAAAGAGTGATCTATATAATAAAAGTGAACGTTTGTGTGGCCACCTCACTCCAGTAATTATGTATACAAATCTATTTTCATAAGCAACAAAAGGGAAACTTAATCTTAATAATAGCTAATATTAATAAAGAAGGGGGGGGGGGAATAATCCCGTATGCAAATCAAATCTTTATGAGCAAAGTAGAGGAGACAATTTTTTTTTTCATTTTCAATGGGCATAAAAAATATTCCCTTGTTCTTAATAGGGAATTACTTTATAGGCAAACATATGCTTTATTCAAGGATTTTATAAGTAAAATTTATCTTGTGTATTTTTTATGCAAAATGTTAGTCGTTTATTTCTTCGTTTTTGGGAGGGATCAAACATATAATCGAATTCGAATTCGATTATATGTAACATCCCGTCTTCAAAAAAAAAAAAAGAAAAACGTTAAAAAAAAAGAAAAAAAAAGTTTTTCAAAAACGTTCTTAAAAAAACATTTTCAAAAAAAAAAAAAGGTACATTTTTACGACGTGCCTCAGCGTATTATAAACATCCTAACCTCCCCATGTTAAGACCAGCTTTCGGAATAAACACATCCCAACCTCGAAAACCGTTCTTAACATGGGGAGGTCGGGATGGGGTTATTCCGAAAGCCATTCTTAACTGTAGGTGGTTGGGGGTGTTTATACCACGCTGGGGCAGGTCGTAAAGAATACGAAAAAAAAAATGTCTTAAAAAAAACAAACATAATCTTCGATTATATATTCTAGCTGATAGAACCGAAGTCATTTTTATTAAAAAAAAAACAAAAAACTTTTGAAATCAGTACTACTATACATTAGCGATGGGACTATTCCAATATTTCCCCCGATTCTGGTACAATTACCAATTCCGTATTAAATTATCGATTCTGATACAATTACCGATTCCGATTCTGATTCTTTATCAATCTCTAAATATTTAATAATAGAGCTGTTATTTTGTCTAGATTGCCGAAAAATCATATGTTAAATGTGCAGGTATTTTGTAGTTTTGGTTTCGATCTCAGCTCGAGTATATATCAATTTTTTTTACTTACAAGAAGTGAACTGTTTAAAAAAAAAAAACGATACTCGCATATACATATCTCAGTTGTTTATTTTTTTACTTCATTTGAAAAAAAAGGAATTTAACGTTACGTTTAATACCAGGCAACGCCGAGAAATCTTCTAGTACATATATAATATTCAATAGAGAATTGACTCTGTAATAATAAATACGAAATCTGCATGAATTAAAATATATTTAAGCGTATTTTATAATCAGACAAGCCCCCCCCCCCCAGTTTGAAATAAAATGGTTTATTGAAAAGTAAATCGATTTTGATCTCTCATTATTGTAAATGTTGATTCATTCATTTCTTGCATTTATCTTTTTTTTTTAATCAAAATATTTGTAGAAGATTAATGCGTTCGAATCAGAGGAAGGAGGAAGCATCCAATCATGTTCAAACTATCTTTCTTTTTCTTCATATTTATCATAACTAGGACTTATACTTGCATCGTTACAATTAAGGAGTAAGCGTTTCTGATTTAAAATAGTGACAATGAAATCCAAACTGACATCACTGCCAACGGAGAAAAACTTGAAACCGTGAAGAATTTCAAATACTTTGGAGCAATAGTTTCAGATGAGGGGTCCAAATCTGAAGTATTAGCCAGAATTGCAATCATAGTTGCAACACTGGCGAAGTTGTAACATCATTTAGAAGGACAAAGCAATCAAGCTCAGCTCAAAAATAAGATGACGTGTGCTATGAACAAACAAACATAGAGGAATACGGCTTTATTAAGAATTTCAAATAGCTTGGATCAATAATTTCAGATGAGGATCGAAACCTGAAGTATTAACCAGAATTGCAATGACAGCTGCAATACTGGCAAAGTTGTAACATCATTTGGAAGGACAAGGCAATCAAGCTCAGCTAAAAAATAAAACGCATGCGTTCCCTTGTCACTCAGTTTTCCTGTATGCTTGTGAAACATGGACTTTTACAGGAGAATTAGAGAAGAGGGTTCAGGCCTCAGAAATGAGATGTTTCAGAAGACTGCTTGGCATCGCGTACAAAGACCACATTTCCAATGAGGAAGCCAAAAACAGAATAAGACAAGCATTGATCTTTATGAAGATCTTCTCACCACAACCAAGAGGCGCAAACTTAAATGGTTTGGCCACATAACAAGGGGAGAGAGGCTTCCAAGAAAGTGCTCCAGGGAGCAGTCAGAGGAGGGAGAAAGAGAGGAAGACAGAAGAAGAGATGGGAAGACAATATCGCAGAATGGACAGGATTGAAGCTGAGCGAGGCGGTCAAATGTGCAGAGGACAGGGAAAGATGGAGAGGACTGATTGACAGGTCATCTGTATCACCCCAACAGCAACCGCCACGGGGTAGATGAATATGAAGGAATCTCTAAATATCAGCTAAGCAAATAATATCTGAGGATTGAACCAATTTCCAGAATAGTTTAATTTACAACTGAATTTTAGCAAGTGCTTTATCCATTACGCCATGGGTCTACAATGACAAATGAACTGCTTTAATATCTAAGTAGTACAAAGCATACACTTTTTTTGCATAACAACATCACAGAATGGATTGAATTGAAGCTGAGCGAAGTGATCAAACGTGTAGAGGACAGAGAAAGATGGAGAGAACTGATTTAGAGGTCATCTGTAGCGGCTCAATGGTAACCTCCATGAGGCAGGGAAGGTGAAGGATTTGGTTTATTGGAAAAGAATGCAGCTTTGTTCTGTAACTACATCTTTGAATTCGAACATTTGTAAAAGATTAATTACATGAGAATGAGTTGATACGCAGAGGGAGGAGCGACGGGCGATGTTCCTACACATCCAAATTCGTGAGGAAAACCATCTAATCATATTCAAACCTTCTCTTTTTTTTCATAATATTTCCTTATACTAGGACTTATACTTGAATCTTTATACCATTCCATTAAGAAGTTTGACCCAGTAATTACCAAAGCATCATCTGCATGCCACTGATGAGGATGAAAAATATTATGGCAAAAAATCAAAATATAAAACTTTTAGTCAATAGAAGTTGATTTCTATGCCCTCTCGACGTACATATTTCCGATAAACTTGCCTAGCAACAAAATCACACCCCTTCACTGTTGAGGTTCCTAAATGCCAGAAAGCTTTTTACTCTAATAGTTTCTTCCCTCAAGCAGTTAGACTTTGGAATTCCCTTCCTGCTACCTGCTTCTCTGACTGTACTGATATGCAGAAGTTTAAGTGTAACATAAACCAACATCTTGTTAATCTTTCCTAGGACTTATAGTTGAATCGCTATAGCATTCAATTAACGAGTTTGACTCGGCCATTACCAATGCGTCATCAGACTTTTGGATGACACTGATGAGGATGGCAAGCACATTACTACGAAAATCAAAAGATTTTTATTTATATAAAACAACCAATAGAAGATGATTTCTTTTCCATGTTTCTAAAAGGAAAAAGAGTGGAGTTTCTTTTTAATTGCAGTAAACAGTTCTGGTGATTTGGGCAAGGCAGTGTGTGAGCTTGCATCAGTTTTAGTTTGTTTATTTTCTGCCAAGTTTTTAATAAGTCTTTTTAATTCTAGCACAATATGTGGTTCTCCAGCCAGCGAGTGGGTTCTTGTGAGCGACTGGCCAGGATATTGGCAATGAGGAATGAAGTTGCTATGAGGTTTCAGCTCGAAGAC
>NC_136489.1:123371064-123391064 GCF_053919585.1 Euprymna scolopes | reverse complement strand
ATGACAGATTTTAATTGAACAACAGCAACAACAACAACAACAACAACAACAACAAATGACAGATTTTAATTGAGACAGACCTGCATACTGTTTTTTTCTGTCAAAAAATCTCTCTAAAAAAAGTAAACAATTTTTTTTTCAGGTTGACGAACCGAGATTTAAAGGAAATTAAATAATTTGTTGATAACTTTTCTTTTCATTGTCATTATTTTGGTAAACCTTTATTACTAAAAAAGGGAAGAAAAAACACTGTGAAAAATTAAAAAAAAAAAAGCGTTTACGATTTTAAAAAAGTAAACAAATATTTTTTTCTTTTAACTTACGAAAATTCTTTTTCTTTAAACGAATCAATCATATTGACTAGCTTTTTCTTTTCTTTCTTTTTTTTATTAATTTTATGTCTGAAAAAAAAATTATGTTTTACAAAGAAAAAAGAAAAACACCAAGAGTCATTTGTAATACATTAATTTATCGTACCTTAATTTTTTGTACCTTAATTTTTTGTACCTTAATTTATTGTACCTTAATTTATTGCACCTTAATTTTTTGTACATTAATTTATCATATCTTAATTCATCATATCTTAATTTATTGTTCCTTTATTTTTTGTACCTTAATTTATTGTACCTTAATTTTTCTTTTCGTACCTTAATTTATCATATCTTAATTCATCATATCTTAATTCATCATATCTTAATTTATTGTTCCTTTACTTTTCGTATCTTAATTCATCATATCTTAATTTATCATATCTTAATTCATCATATCTTAATTCATCATATCTTAATTTATCATATCTTAATTCATCATATCTTAATTCATCATATCTTAATTTATCATATCTTAATTTATCATATCTTGATTTATCATATCTTGATTTATTGTTCCTTTATTTTTTGTACCTTAATTTATTGTACCTTAATTTTTCTTTTCGTACCTTAATTTATCATATCTTAATTCATCATATCTTAATTTATCATATCTTAATTCATCATATCTTAATTTATTGTTCCTTTACTTTTCGTATCTTAATTCATCATATCTTAATTCATCATATCTTAATTCATCATATCTTAATTTATCATATCTTAATTCATCATATCTTAATTTATCATATCTTTATTTTTTGTACCTTAATTTATTGTACCTTAGTTTTTCTTTTCGTACCTTAATTTATCATATCTTAATTCATTGTTCCTTTACTTTTCGTACCTTAATTTATTGTACCTTAATTTTTCTTTTCGTACCTTAATTCATCATATCTTAATTCATCATATCTTAATTTATTGTTCCTTTACTTTTCGTACCTTAATTTATCATATCTTAATTTATCGTACCTTGATTTATTGTATCTTAATTTTTCGTACCTTAATTTATTGTACCTTAATTTTTCCTACCTTAATTTATCATACCTTGATTTAAATATCACATGAACAGAGAATCAGCAGAAGTTGTCGTACCTTAATTTTTCGTATATAAATAGAAAAACTGCAAAATAACAGAGTTATTCTAACAGTCCCTATACTACAATAAAACCCCAAATTATCTATCACTCTTTCTTTTATATCTTGAAAGATTACTTAAACAGGGGGGAACGATAACTTTGTCACCCTAAAGAAAGCAACACTACAGCTTTATTTGAAAACTTTTATTCAATTCAGGTAACTTGATTATGGAGTATCTATTCATCTATTCTATGTAACTGCCTTTAGCTTCAATCACCACCTCGAATCAAGTCCAGAACTGGGAGCATGCCTTTTCCACAAGTATTGGTGATGTTCTCCACGTATGACCAAACAAAGTAGTCCAGCTGTTCAGGTCGGTAGAGAGAGAAGACCAGTGAGAGAAGAGTACAAAGTTGTGGCACTCCTTCTGAAGCCAAGCCTGGGTCACTTTGGACTTGTGAGTTGGTGCTGAGTCCTGCTGCCATGCACAAATTCTGCCAGTGGCCAGCTGATTGCACCAGAGGACCACCACATTCTTCAGCATATCAAGGTACAGTTTTGTGTTTACTTTTAAGCCGACTTCGAAGATGTGAGGTGCCATGATTAGGCCTATGAAAAGAGAGTATTCTTTTCATTGTTTTGACTCTCGAGTATATATACGACACAGTTAATCAATCGAGAACCACATCACTCTATCTAAAAACATAAAAGATATTAACTGATATATACTCAAGAGTCAAAATAATGAAAAGAATATTCTCTTATCATGGCCCTAGTCATGATTTGGCCCTCAGTTGAAACCACACCAAAGATCATAACAGTGGCTGGAAACTTTGTTTTCATTACCCTGGGCACGCCCCTGTCATTTGTGGTAATCCAGTGATGGTTCTGGCTGTTGTGCACCTGATCCTGGCCGAAGTTCTTTTCGTCTGAATGAAAAGAACCAGAGCATGTTTGGCTTCTTGGGAGGCTTCAGTTTTGACGGACTAGGTTAGCCTGAGGTTCTTTGTCTACTTAGTCAACATCTAACTTGTCTGGCACCTGTAGAGCCTACACTTCAAGTCCTCTTTCACACATGCATTCACAGTTGTGTGTGAGATGCCTAAATCTCTGAAAATCTGCCGAATAGGCCGCTGGGAAGTTTCATGAATGATTGCCTGGACCTTTTCAATGAACTCCTTAGTCCAGTTCTTCCTGGCGGTGTCTTCGGCCTTGGGCTTCCGCCCCACCACCTCCAAAGCATCTTCTGATGCTTTGAGCTGTGCCCTCAGGAATAGAACCATCAGGATTTTCATGTCTAGGATGTTGGCAATGGTTCTGTTGTCATAATTTGGATTGGTAGAGAGCATGTGTTGTACAGCGGCGCATCTCTGATCTTGCTCATTGAACATTGTGTCACTTTAAGACTTGATAGAAAGCTCTTGGGATTTGTACACAACTGGCCAACTAGTAGATTGACTGCAACACGAAAAAAGAAAACCGGTTTTCATCAAACGGAAATGTAATCATATCGTCTTTTTTAGGGCGACAATTTTATCGTTTCACCCTTTAGAAAGTTAACACTTGTAATGATAATAGTTCCTGTCAAGATAATGGCTGTAACAACATGCGACAGTTATTACTGCCTTGTTGGGCGTAATGACAGAGATTTGACTGCACGTTCACTCAGCTTATCTCATCTTGATCAACCATCATGGAACGCCATTGGCATCCTTCTCTATCTGCAAACGGGATTTGCCTACAGCTAATTAGTATTTAACTGGAAATTAAGATAATTGAGCTGACATGGAACTTTCTATCGTTGACAAGTATTACACTAATTCACCCCCTTTGTTTATGAGTAACTCCCGGCCTTCTTGGCCCGGGACTAAAAGATCAAAGTGTACCATCTGTTCTTCAGATGCTGCACTTAAGATAATTTGTACCAGTCAATGGAGGGGAAACCCTCTATACTGGGACAATTATTATTTTTGGTAACCAGAGTGCCCCCTTTTTGCCTACTTTTAGGGGAGCTGGTTTTTACCTCACATTAAAAACAGCCTTGTGCCTAATTTGCTCAGTGGGGGAGCAAATAAATACCATCTGTTCTTCAGATGCTGCACTTAAAGTAATTAGGTTTGGTCAATGTGGGGGCAACCCTTCATATCAGACAATTACTTTTGAAGGGGCTCTTCATATCAGATAATTTGGGGGGGGGCTTTTTGAGTGGCTCTTCATATCAGATAATTTTGGGGGGGCTTTTTGGGGGGCTCTTCATATCAGATAATTTGGGGGGGCTTTTTTTGGGGGGAGGGCTCTTCATATCAGATAATTTGGGGAGGGGGCTTTTTGGGGGGCTCTACATATCAGATAATTGCTATTTATTTGGACCCTACCAGATGCCTCCCTCGGGGAGCTGGTTGTTTACCTCACATCAAAAAACGACCTTGTGTCTACTTTGCTCTCGTGGGGAAGCAAATAAATACAACCCCTTTTTTTTATGGATTTGATGGTATTGTTATTGCGAGTTTAACCTGTTTTCTTTATTCATTAGATTTTAGATGTTGTCTGTGCTTTGGACCCTATATCTCACATCTATTCTCCATGCAGTCAAATCCAAACGGTTGATGGTCCTGGGTAAGAGATCCAGTGATGAGGACTTATTTATTTATGAGGCTGTGGAGAATGTGGAGTTGTCTCTTAGTTACTGTTGCTTCCAGGTTAATTTTGGTCTGGAGTGGTAAGACCTGTTACGGCATCTGATGCTAACAGATCAGGCTGTCTAGAAATACTGGCTTTCTGACCAAAAATACACCGAACATTGATGTTATTGTTTCTTTTTTTTTATTTTCATTTCCTTTTACAAAACTCATTCATGTTCTGCCAAGTCGAAAACAAAAACAATATTATTTATTATTTTATTATTGGAATTCTCTTGAGATGAGTAATTTGTTTATTTTATTTATTTATTTGTCCTCATTTTTTTAATATTTATTGTTTAATGACGTTTCGGCAAACTATTCCTCTGGTCTTCGTCAGGTTGTTAGCCGTGACAAGATAGGAATGCTGAATCTTTAACTGTATCCTTAGTAATTACTAGTACAGCACAATCACGTTGACACATGGGTTATTGCCAGATCACTGAAGTTAAGCAATGTTGAGCCTGGCCAGTACCAGATGGGTGACGATTGGGAAGGCTAGGCGCTGTATGTACCTTCTGGGCAGGTTGGGCATGGGGCTAGCACCCTCACCCTGTAAAAATAACTCCTCGCTACAAAAACATCTACAAAAGTTGTAGATGGCCTATGCCTCTCTAGGGGCTCAAGGGCTATGAATGAATTAGTAATTACTGCCTTCCATAGTTGTTGTCGTCTCACCACGTTTTTGCCAACTAATCCTCTGGCAGGCTTTGAGTAGGATTGAAACCACTATCTTCAGATGATGCTCAGCTGAAAAAAAAAACAGTCAGAGGATTAGTTGGCCATGGTGAGACGACAACTATGGAAGGCAGTAATTACTGAAGATACAGTTGAAGACTCAGCATTCCTATCCCATCATGGTTAACAACCTGACGAAGTGCAGCGGAATAGTTGGCCGAAACGTCGTGAAACAACAGCTATAAAGATGGGGATAAACAGTTTTATTATACAAAACAACGAAACCAAAAACTATGAACAAACATTTTAAGATATAAAAAGTATATATAATTTGAAGAATAAAACTTTAAATAGCCCCAAAATGGTTGATATTAGTGTTGGGACGATTAATCGGAATCGGGAATCGGAAAAATCGACAAATTCAGGGGTAGTAGAATCAGTATTGACATCCAAAAAATTGGTGCCTATTTTCCGATACCAAAACGATTTATTTAATTGTCTTTTTTTTTTTTTAATTTGATTTTGTTTAAAGCAAAATCTTCCATTGCTGGTAATAATGATAAAATAATAAATATTTATTGATTTTGAATTACTAGTAAAATTAAAATCTATAGATCATTTTCCACAATCTAATTTTATGTTTCGGAAAATATCTGCATATTTGACATGTGTATTTTTTTTTTTACAGAGATCGAAGAAAATAACAACTCTAGAGTTAAATATTTAGAGATTTATAAAGAATCGGAATCTGTAATTGTATCGGAATCGGTAATTGAATCAGAATCGGGAAAAATATTGGAATGGTACCATCACTAGTTGATTTACTATAAAACAAAACAATCAAACCAAACACCATGAATAAATATTTGAATCTATTATTTTAATTGGAATTCATTGAGATGAGTATTATTTATTAATTTTTATTTATTGCGGACTATTATTCTCATCTTTTATTAGTTGTTTCACAACGTTTCGGCCAACTATTCCTCTGGCCTTCATCAGGTGGTAACCGCGATGGCATAGGAACTCTGAATCTATTGACTGCATCCACTGCAATTACTGTCTTCTGTAGTTGTTGTCCAAGTAAGTCTCTGGACGGCTTTGGGTAGGATTGGAACCGCTATCTTCAGACAATTCTCATCTGGAACCGTAGAGATTTAATGTCTCTATCAACTGCGCCACGAGCCCTCAAGAGCGATCAAGGTTGAATTTTTTCGTCTTATAAATTCATGTTTATTTATTATCTGATCTTCCATAGTCGGGTCCGTATCGAATGGTATATATTATTGAATTGGAATTCATTGAGATGAGTTTTATTTATTAATTTTTATTTATTGCGGACTATTATCCTTATCTTTTATTAGTTTTTTATGACGTTTCGGCCATCTATTCCTCTGACCTTCGTCAGGTGGTAACCACGACGGATAGGAACTCTGAATCTCCTGACTGCATTCACTGCAATTACTTTTTTCTGTAGTTGTTGTCGTCTCACCACGTTTTAGCCAAACGGAGGCCAGAGGAATAGTTGGCTGAAACGTCGTGAAACAACATCCAATAAAGATGAGGATAATAGTCCGCAATAAATAAAAATAATAAATATTTGAAGAATTTGAAACATAAAACCTTTTTACTAAATTACTGGTTTCGGCGTTAAATAATCCCAAAAATTGTTGATATTACTCAAGTGTGTAAGAAGTAATATGCCTGCATGTAACCTGGCTGATATCAATCCTTCAGTTAAAACAACGTACCAACAACTAATCATAGGATTGATATCAACCAGGTTACATGCAGGCATATTTGGGAAATGTCTTTCTCGATTTACCATGCTCCCCATTGACCGAGATATCGAAATGAGATGTTGACTGAACTGAGATCATATTTAAAAAGAGGACGAACAAAGGCGTTTCACCTTCAGTCCATCCGAAATTAAATGTCTGGTGATTGGGCGCAGAGAATTTCTTGCCGAAGCAGATATGGCTATTTCGGAATATAAGGGAGGTAACTCGTTGTCACACTTGACAAAAGGAGACAATTATTTTTTAGAGAAATAGCAAAAGTAAAGCTTTTCTTATATCATCAGTGTTTTCGGCTTGTAAGGGTTGGAAAGAAAACACAGCTCAGCATTCAGTGAAAGCAAAATATATTTGAACAGAAAAGCAGGCACAACAAATAAAGAGTTTCGTTATACGTCAGTCCGACTGCCAATACTTAGAGACATATTGTCTCGGTCTTTGGATTGAGTAGAAGAGTTCATTGTTATCCGTACATTGTCCACCACAACAATTAATTTTAAGCGGTTCCTTTTAACAAAAGCAAAAATATAAATACAAAAATAAGAATGACACTGTTGTGAATATGGATTATCTCCCTTGATAATCCACAACCATAAAAGCTTTGTATTTCCGCTTGTTGAGTAGACAAGTAGTCAAGTTCTTGTCGGTCGACATCCGGTACTCGTACTGGACTGGTGGCTGAAGTGCGGTGTCTGCTCAGAGGCCGCACTCAAAGTAATTGTCCTTAGTCAATGGAGGAGGAAACCCTTCTATACTAAAGCAATTTTATTTTTGCAAACTACCAGAGTGCCCCTTTTGAGGGGAGCTGGTTGTCTCCCACATTAAAAACGACCTGTGTCACATTTTGCTTTGCGGAGAAGCAAATAAATAACGACAAGTAGTCGAATTCTTAATTGAATAATAAAGATTACTAGACGGAAACTTATCGTCCTGTTTTCATTACAGACACAATACAACTTCTTAACCCTAACTCTGATCTTAGCCCTACCCCATTCGTTTGCTTGAATTTATTAAAATAAATATTGTAGGTGAAATTCTGCTACCATCTTTTAAGCTATAAAGTTATCAGAGGCAGATCCAAACAGCATTGAAGTTGACAAATCAAACCTTTCTTTAGGCTAGACAATTTGCATTTGTTATTACTGTACCATGTTATTCGCAATATAATAATGTACGTTTTTATTATTTATTTTATAAGTTAAAAGACGATTGCTAATATGAAATATTTTTAAATATTTACGTAAAAATACGAATCATCGAGGCCAATAAGTCATTTAGAATTGAAGAATATAATAAGAGTTGTCCACCTTTTAAGTTTAAAACTCTACAAAGAGATAAAAATGAAAAACAAAAATGACTTCACGGCGCTTCTACACTATTAGGACGAAATTTCGGAAATCATAAAACTGAATTTCACATGAAAACAATGGTATCTACGTATTCCTCATATTTTAAGATGATTATATCCAAAAATTATGAAAATCAATAAGGTGGAAAATTATTTATTAAAGAAAAAAAAATAGAATTTGATAAAAACGATCATAAGATGCAGGAGAGTTCAAAAAGGAGGAAATTTTCTGCTTTAATTTAAACAAGATGGCAGCAATATTTCACCTGCTAACACGATTAAAGTTTTTTTTTTTTTAATAATTCAGCAATATTCAGGTAATTTCGACTGCATAATTTGGAAGCTAGCATTGTAATTTATTAGAATTTACAAAAAAATTAGTATCTGAAAACTCCATTTATCGACTATAATATCTTGTCCCAATTCTGTAGAAGCACCAACTTCATTGCAGATTGTGCAATGCCGGATGGATACAGCTAGTCGTCTTCTCTTATAATAATATTAATATTAATAATAATAATAATAATATATATATATATATATATATATATATATATATATATATATATATATATATATATATATATATATATATATATATATATATATTAGGGATGGGGCGATTCCAATATTTTTCCTGATTCTGATACAATTAACGATTCCGTACTAAATTGCCGATTCCGATACAATTACCGATTCCGATTCTTTATAAATCTCGAAATATTTTACTATAAAATTGTTATTTTGTCTCGATTACCGTAAAAACACATCTTAAATGTGCATATATTTTCTCAAACGTAAAAACATACTTGTGACGGGGTGAGTTAAAGATTTTAATCTTACTGGAAGTTTAAATCAATAAATATTTATTATTTTATTTTTATTATTTTAGTATTACTACAAGCAGTGGAAGATGTTTTGTAAAAACAAAATACAATTAAAATAGATAATTAAAGGAATCGGTTTTGGCATCGGAAAATAGGCATAAATTTTTCCGATTCCGATACCCCAAAAAGTTCCGATTTTCGATTCTGATTAATCGTCCCAACACTAATATATATATATATATATATATATATATATATATATATATATATATATATATATATAGTAATTCACATACAGTACTATTTCGCTGTATCACAGCTAATCAGTGTGGTTAGACCAGCACCTTTTCCTCGCCAGTGGTGGAACCTATATAGTTGGCACTTCTAACTTCCAGCTCTTTGGATCGGTGTCCGCAAACGATCTCAAATGCCCATTTAAATAGACACTTGCCCACCGCTTCTACAGTGCCCCAGCTATTTGTTTATTTACAAACAAACAGTGAGCCTCACATTAATGCCAGTTAAGCAGAGGGTGAAATACATTTATGACAGTGCTCTACCCAACGAGGGGGAGGCTTAAAATTTTTAGAGAAACAGGCAAAGTAAAGTTTTTCTTATATCACACTCTTCAAACCTCTCACATACCCACTACCACTTTTCAAGCATATATATATATATATATATATATATATATATATATATATATATATATATATATATAATTTAACACGGAAATTACATAATTGTCGATGCATTATGTAATTTCCGTGTTATATTTTTATGTTATTGCTCTGTTTACCACATTGAGCTCTCATACCCGGATTTCCTCCTGGAATTATTCCATTATAACACTATATATATATATATATATATATATATATATACATATATATATATATATATATATATATATATATATATATATATATTATTCCCACAGTCAAGCAACGTTGCAGCTCACAAGAGCCATGAAAGTCAACAAACCGGAAGTCCAAGACTAGAGTTTCGCCCTCATTTGAGCTCATCAGTTAAACACATCTAAACTCAAGATTTGAAACCCGAATCTCTTGCTTGTGAGGTGAGTACTACCACTTAAGCAAACGCGCCACACACAAGAAAATATATTAGCTAATACAGATCAAGAAAACTGCAGTGAAAACATACATAACTTTATACATAACTGGACTATTTACTTTCTCAGATAAGAAAAGTATTAATTCTGGAAAGTCCATGGAATAAAGAATAACCTATATTGTGCTCTCTGTTTTTTTTTTTTTTTTTTTACAAATAAATAATATAAATTTTTTTATCCTTCATCAATATATATATATATATATATATATATATATATAAAACATACTATTCGTTGTGTTTATTAATAACTAGTAGGGTGACCCGACGTTGCTGGGGATTGAATTATGATCAACAAATATTTCACACTCCTATATTTTTATTGTCATAGAAACCCATGAAACTGCCCGGAAGGAAGCTTCACATGCCTCCATGCAATAACTTAGTCCAAAAAATATGTTATTCTACATTGCACTCTAGAGAATCTACTGTTTCTTTTATAAAATTATTTTATATAAACTTCTTTCCAGTTAACGAAAAAAAAAAAAAACATTAAGAAATTTACGTGCGGGGTTTGAACCTACAGACCACGTCATGCAAAAATAAATAAATAAATAAAAAAAAACACGAAATTTTCAAGTCTTATAAAATTCTTTGCAGTTAATGAAAAAAAAAAAATAAATTTACGTGCAAAATTTGAACCTACAGACTACGTCATACAAAAAAAAAACAAAGCAAAAACATGCTATTAACTTACCTACAGTAGAATTTTCACGGCCCGTTGTTCTATCATTGTTGCTAAGTGATGGCATGGAAAAAATGGCTTTACCTATAAATTAAAATAACGGTTTCGAGGTATTCTGAGACAAAACTTCACTAAGATCACTCCCAGACTAAAGTTCTGTAAATTTTAAAGAAAATCTGTTCAGCCGTTTCAGAGTCTATACGGAACGAACTTACATGCGTACACACACACACACACACACAGAGACAAAGTTGCATTTATATAATTGTAGAGATTCAACTAGAAGTTTGAAATTGAAAACTGGTGTTACATGAAAAGTGAACCTATTATTTTAGGGATGAATTTCGTATGAACACTCCAAATATAAATATCTATGTTAAATACCATATTCATAACAAAACAAACATAAAAAACAAAACAAAAAAACAAAACGCTCTGCTGTTGCATAAATAATAACAGAGGAACATTATTGGCACGGCAAACAACAAATTACAAACAAGTGATCTTTAAAATAAATCTTTGCTGAATAATTAGCTTTGAGATTCAAAAGATATCGTAATGACTATGTACTTGGTTCGTGCACATTCTGCAGCAGCCATTATAATCCTAATGACATGAGCTATTTATGAGATTGCATTAAAACTATCACAACTGCGGCTATTATCGTCATCAGGTTTATGACTTGTATTTAATACTATTTGTATGACTTGCAGTAAAATGATATTCTTGTAGAAAGGTGACATTTAGTTTAGTTTAATGGTTTTGTTCCTATTTAATTGCCTCCCCACGAGGGCAGAATAAGACACAAGGTCGGTTTTTAATGTGGGGAAAATCCAGGGACAAAAACAAAAAACAAAATGTCTTAGTTATAAAGGATTTCTCATCCACTGACCGAGGTCAGAAAAGATTACAGTGTAGCATCAGAACAGATACTACACTGTAATCTTTGCATGAAGACGAGAATCCTCTTCAGATTATTTAATGTGAAGCCAGTTATTTTACTGAAAAGTTTTATTCTTCAAATTTTTTTTCTTTCTTATATCTTCAAATATTTATTCATGATGTTTGGTTTGGTTGTTTTGTTTTACGGCATGTCAACCTGTTTCATGTTATTTAATGCCTAATCCAGTAATTTTTGGGAAAAAGTTTATGCTTCAAGTTCCTTATATCTTCAAATATTTATTCATGGTGTTTGAGATATTTGATCACAAGTGAAATTAAATAGCGATGTTTTTTTGTTTTTTTTATCAACTTTATTTCTGATATTTGTTCAACACGTAGAAAGGAGTTATTAAGAAAGTTATTACATGCTCATATGTTTTAACAGAGAAAGTATTCTATTAAAAGACTAAAAGTCAAAATCAGAAAAATATTTTCATGGGTCCATAAGTCAGGATGAAGAAAATGTTATTACGACCGTCCGTAGGCAGGTTTGAGTAAGAAGTTTGTAAGACTAATAAGGTTCGTATTATTATGACGAGGTGGGTCCATGTGCAGAGATTGTCGCCATCTTCAGAAATTAAGTCCACACACTGATTATGCTAATAGCAAGAGGTTATGGCGGCTTTCATCAAGGAGTTAGTATTTACTAGTGTTGGGATGATTAATTAGAGCTTTTTCCGGTATCAGAATCGGTATCGGTATCGGAATCGGAAAAATTTGAGCCTATTTTTCCGATGCCAAAACCGATTCCTTAAATTATCTTTTTTATTTGATTTTGGTTTAAGAAACATCTTCTACTGCTTGTAGTAATGATAAAGTAATAAATATTTATTGATTTAAACTTCCAGTAAGATAAAAATCTCTAGATCACCCCGTCACAAGTGTGTTTTTACGTTTGAGAAAAAGACATGCACTTTTAAGATATGTTTTACAGTAATCAGGACAGAATAATACTTTTATAGTTAAATATTAAGAAATTTATAAAGAATTGGAATCGAAATCGGTAATTGTGTCGGAATCAGTAATTTAGTACGGAATTGGTAATTGTATCAGAATCGGGAAAAATATTGAAATCATCCCAACACTAGTAAATGAGTAGTACCCTTCCAAAAAATCATGGTGTAGTAACCAATGAAGAATAAGCCTTCAGGTCGCCCTTGACTACAGGTGATTTGCGATTTTTAAAGTTATTTTTGCAAATTGGATGAAGAATTCCTAGATTCCAAGATAAAAAGGGATGAAAACGGCAGCTGTACACAATGAAGACTATTCTGGCCATGCAGTTAGTGCACCATTATGTTGCAACAAAACAAAACAAAGGAGGAGGAAATGCTTGGGAGAATTGCATGCTGAGTACTGAAGAGATACTACATTATCTTTTATCTCAGTTGAGGATTGAAAAATGGTACATTAGTGTGAAATAATTAGGGTTGTGACAACAGCATATTCTTTTCATTGTTTTCACTCTTGAGTACATATCCATTAATATCTTATATGTTTTTTATATATAGACATGTGGTTCTCGGTTGATTGACTGTGTCTTACTGTGTCGGATATATACTTGAGAGTCAAAAGAATGAAAAGAATATTCTGTTGTCACTGCCCTAGAAATAATATAGCAAAGTGAGCATTAAAGAATAGAATAATAATACACTTAAGAGAAGTATTAGTATAATCTCAGATTCAGAGAAAAAGATACCAAATCTCCATCTTTTTCTTCTATATATATATATAAAAGACAAAATGTGTGTGTGTTTGTATGTCTGGCAAAAACTTTCAATATGATGAACGTGACGAACACTGGCAATTGGTATCATTTGAAAGGTCAGTCTCTAGGACGACAAATATCTAAAAATTGGTCAAAAACATTAATTCTTTTGCCCGTCAGCTGGGCCGTTTTTTACAAGGAAGGGTCAGTTTTTTCATCGACATTTTTGCAAAGTCATCATATGCCTTGCAATGACTAAGCTTATTCTGAATGGCGGCGACATTGTATGTCGCATTGAGCACAGCGACTAAACCATTCCCTTTTTTTCACTTACTTTTTCTTTTAGCATTACAGGTTTGAGCTTGGCTACTGCAGCTAATTTGTTTTTGTTTTTTTTTTTTGAGCTCACACAGGTACTCGCTGCTATTTTCATTTTTTTAGGGGGTTGGTTATTTTTTCTGTTTGTTTTTCTCCGTTGCTCAATAACCTTAGCATAAAAACCTCGACACACTTGGGCAATGCCGGGTATCTCCTCTAGTTAGATATTTCTCTGATGAGAATGCATAAAAGACATTAACAAAAGTGTATGAATATTTATAAATATTGAAAAGTAGAAAATCCTGTCTTCTATGAATTTCAAAAGAACAGCATTTCTTCACACGTTTGTGTGTTTAAAATAACGGATAGTCATTAAGAGCTTCTGGGCTTGACCTTTACTCCTGACCTGAAATGGAACACGTATATCAAATCCTTTGCGAAGGTCGCTGGAAAAATGGAAGGATCCTTCTACCGCGCCAGTAGATATCTCACTCCTGATGCAATTTTCTACCTATATAAAAGCTAGGTACGGCCAATGATGGAATACTGTTGCCACATCTGGACAGGAACTGCTAGAAGCAGCTTATCCTGCCTTGAAGGAGTTCAAAATAGACTTCGTAGCTTAGTGGGGGATGCCTTTTTCTCTTTCTTTCAACCTCTTTCCCACAGAAGAGACGTTGCCAGACTGTCTCTGCTTTATTGTTATTTTCATGGCAAGTGCTAAGGTGAGCTTCAATCTATGGTCCCCCCTCACCAAACTTCCACAAAAAACACTCGTCTAGCCAAAACCGCTATCAATAATTTCCCACACTCTTTATCTGTGCCTAAACCTAAATGTAAATTCCATGAACAAAGCTTCTTTCTTAGAACTGCATGCCTGTGGAATTCTCTTCCGATTGCCTGCTTTCCAGCTGACTACAATCTGATTGTCTTCAAGTCCAACGTAAACTAGTTCTTGATGAACCGTACCCCTAAGTAATCCAATTTACAAAATTCCTACTACTTATGTTTACTACACTATAATCACATTGACTAATGTATACCCATTAACCCTTATCCTCGAATGGCCTCCGGCCTAGGTAAGTGGTGATTCCTGTGTAAAAAAAAAAAAAAGTCCCAAATCTTTGTTCAGTCCAGGAATATGATTATTGAGTATTAGAATGAGTTTTGTTATATATTTTCGTCTCTGTTACCGTGTCTTAAAATTGAAGACCATGAAGATGTATTTGATGTTGTTTATGGCGTGGTTTAAGGAGATTGTACGATAGCCAGTCCAAAAGTAATGCCTCCTATTTTTATTCCGCCCGAATGGATCAGAAGTGATTACAAAGTTCACTTTTGATGATAACTGAACTTATGCATTCATCGCCTGAGCGTTTTATCTCTTTGCTACAGATGTTGACGGTGTGAGATGCTAAGAAAGCAACCCATGTTGTATGAATCAGAAGCAGAGATGCGTCATTCATTGAGAATGGTGGTGACTATGTAGAAAAATAAATTCTGGCGAATAAAAAGTCTCTCGTTTTAATGATACCACTCCCGTCTTCGTAGCTCTTCAACTTTTTGAGTTAAAAAATAGGAGGCTTTACTTATAGAAAGAGCCTTGTAATACATGGGTACTGGTTACTGTGTGGCTTTGTATCTAAAAGGTCTGTTCATTGCGGGTTGAAATGATAAAATTGTCGCCCTAAGAAAAGATGACATGATTCCATTTCTGTTTGATGAAAACTGGTTTTCTTTTTTTGTTGCAGACCATCTACTAGTTGACCAGTTGTGTACAAATCACACGGGTGATAGGAGCCGTCTATCATGCCTGGAAGTGATACAATGTTCAATGAGTGAGATCGAAGATGCACTGCTGTACAACTCATGCTTTCTACCGATCAAAGTTATGACAACAGGACCATTGCCAGCACCTTCAAAATGCATCGCAGGATTGCCACGAATAACAGGGAGGTGCCCAGGGTGATGAAAACAAAGTTTCCGGCCATAGTTATGGTCTTTGGTCTGGTTTCAAGTGAGGACCACATTATGCCACATCACATCTTTGAAATCGGCTTGAAAGACAACACCAAAGTGTGCCTGGATGTGCTGAAGAGAGTGGTGATCCTCTGGTGTAATCAGGTGGCTACATGCAGACCGTAGGTGTGGCAGCAAGACTAGTTGTTGGCTCACAAGTACAAAGACATCCAGGCTTGGCTTCAGAAGGAGTGTTTTGACTTTGTACCCTTCTCTCACTGCCCCTCCCCCCTCCCCCCTCCCCGATCTGAACCTGCTGGACTACTTCATTTGGGCGTACGTCATAAACATCACCAACATGACCTCCCACACCACCAAAGCTAGCCTGATCACCACCATCTGTCGAGTATTCGCGAGCTCCCGTTGGCGCCTGTGGAAAAGTCATGCTTCCAGTTTCGAACCTGTATCGAGGAGGTGATTGAAGCTGAAGGTGGTTACATTAAATAAATGTCAGCTCTACTACATAATCAAGTTACCTGAATTGATTTTTTTCAATTTAAGTTTTGAAATAAAGCTGTGGTGTTGTTTTCTTTAGGGCGACATTTTTATCATTCCACCCTGCATAATGACTACGCATTGAACACTGGAAAATAGTGCATTAGTGTGAAATAGCATAGTAAATTGAATTGCGCAGTAAAAGTTAATACAATAGTACAACAATGTTCAAACTGAAAACATCTTTAAATTTTAAAATTCAACCAACTGACATTGATTGTTAGAGTTAAGGTTACTGTTTTATGATCCAGTCATGTCTGAGTTATTTTTAAAGCCATAAGATTTTAATTCTTTATGTAGAAACTAATTATCTTGTGTGAGTCATTTTTAATACTTGGTCTAGAATCATAAAATTTCTTCCATTTGTCATGTAGGGGAATTTGGGCAAAGAACCAATTTAGATAGACACCGGAGAGTGACTTCCCTTGACATACAGACAAATGTTCCGGCCTTGAAAATAGAAGCCGCATTTACCCTCCCCGTAGGCATGGTTCCCATGAGGCACACACAGAGATGTTCCGACCTTAACAAGCCATGTACGGGTTTCTCCCGCGTAGGAAATATGTCCCACAGTTGATTTTGGGGGCCTAGGATAAAAATCCCTCACTCATCCGTCCTATGTGAAGTATCTCCCATATCCAGCACACCTGTGGTATTATTCTATAGCAGTTGAATACATTGTCTTTTCTAATAGCACGTTTTCTTCTGCATTCTTCAATGCATGCAGATTCAACATCAGTAATTTGGAGAATGGTGGTGACTGTCGAAAAATAAATCCTATATATATATGTGTAATTCTTGGTTCGTTCAAAATCGATAAAACCATATTTCTATTTATATTTATTTGAAATTTTCGACAATCCATATTTAGAGTCAAGGGATGTTTCCATGTTATTAAAATAAATTAACATCGCCAATTATAAAAATATTAAATAAAATAAAAATATTTTTTGTAAGCTGATACTGCGGACCTGTTTTGTTGGCAGAACTGAACTTCCGTTTCAATTCATTTCATACACCACGATTTGATGAGACGAATTAGAAGATTTCATTTTTTGTCTACTCGATAAGTAAAAAAAAACATAATTCATTTGTTTATCTTCCAAATTTTTTAATTAAAATTTTTTTTCTTTATTATATCAGGCAAAAAAAAAAGTTGCTCGCTTGCGTTTTGAGTTGAAGCATAAAAGTCAAAGTCGTTTTTTTGCTTTTGTTTTTTAAACAGTTGTTTCGATATAAGAAAATATGAACTTTTTTTATTATTAAAACTATTAATTGTTAGGTAAAAGTACAGGGTTTTCTTTCAAAGAAAATTTACGGATTGGTAACGTGCTTAAATAATATTTGGTGCTAATGCAGAGAGTGATCCGTGCTATTTTTTTAATCGTATTTCCATGTTTAATTAAAGTTTTATTGTATGTTTTTTTTATTCAATTGTAAGGTTAAAGTACAGATTAGGTACAAAACACCTCTCGCCAGGTTAAGAATGGCTTTTTAAATAATAACGTTATTATTTCAGCACGGACCATAGTTCCTTTTTGTTTTTTTTAAGAAAACTTTTTTTTAACAAAATTAAAAGTACTCTTTTTTCTCTTTTTTTTTTTTTTTACAGGAGTTGTTTTTATATAAGAAAATATGAATGCTTTTTCTTTATTAAAGAAATTGGGTGCTCATGCACTTATTGAACCGTGCTGAAATAATATCGTTATTATTTAAAAAGTCATTCTTAACATGGGGAGGAGAGGGTGGTGTTTTGTACCTATTCTGTACTTTAACCTTACAATTGAATAAATAAACGGTAAATTTTTAGATTAGGCCCATCTCCACAATTTTCTTTTAAATGACGACTTTTATATGTTTTCGACTATGCTGAATACGGAAATCGCATTGAAATTTTGCAGAAATAAGTAGTTATCGAGATATAAAATGTTGTATAATGCATTGTAATCTCGTGCGTAACAAAGATGGCCACCAAAGAATACAATGCATAAAACAACTATTTATATCTCGATAACTACTTATTTCTGCAAAATTTCAATGCGATTTCCATATTCAGCATAGTCGAAAACTTTTAAAAGTCGTCATTTAAAAGAAAATTGTTGAGGTGGACCTAATCTAAAAAAATACCAATAAAACATATAAAACTTTAATTAAACTTGGAAATACGATTTAAAAAATAGCGCGGATCAGTAAGTGCATTAGCACCCATTAATCCACTAACGTGATCTTATTGCTAAATAATCTCCAGCTACAATGTTGAACGCGCCGTTCACATTGTTTTTTTTTTTAAAGTTAAATTCAGTTATCACAATATCTTTTTATTTTTTTATAATTTCACGATATCTTTTTTTAATAATAAATTGTTAGTTAAAAGCACAGAATAGTTACAAAACACCATTCCCTCTCTATGGTAAGAATGGCTGAAAAAAATATTAGGTACTCATGTAGAGAGTGATTTGTGCTGAAATAATAACGTTATTATTTAAAAAGCCATTCTTGACATGGAGAGGAGAGGGTGTTTTGTACCTATTCTGTACTTTAACCTTACAATTAAATAAAAAAAACATATCATTATACTTTAATTAAACTTGGAAATACGATTTAAAAAATAGCGCGGATCAGTAAGTGCATTAGCACCAGAAATTGTTTGGTGAAATACAGAAATGTCTCTACCAAGAAAACCGTTATTTTTCAGCCATTCTTACCAAGGGGAGGAGATGGTATTTTGTCACTATTCTGTGCTTTCAACTAACAATTTATTAAAACAAAAGGTAAATTTTCACGTTAGGCCCACCTCCATAATTTTTAACATGGGTAGGTTAGGGGTGTTTATTCCGAAAGTCATTCTTAACATGGGGAGAATGGTGGTATTTATTCCAAAAGCCATTTTTAACAGACGAAAGACAGGTAAAAGGTTAAAACATGTGGTTAGGCATGGGTGTTGTTTATTCCGAAAGCCGTTCTTAATATGGGGAGGTTGGGAGTGTTTATTCATGGCCGCCAGTGAATTATAGTGCATAGTACAGGTCTTTAATATCTCGAAAACTACTTTCCTCTGCAAATTTTAAAAGAGATTTTCTTATTCAGCATAGTCGAAAATTGTGGAGGTGGATTTGATGTAAAAAGAAATACCCCCCCCCCTCAAAAAAAAAAAGATATTGTGAAATTTAAATTTAAGCATTGTACGAAAAATAAAATAAGGCAGAAAAATACCCCCTTCGAGTTTGTATTTGCACAAAGACTTGAAAAAGTTATCAACAAAAACAAATATATAACAAGTAAATATTTGCAAAGTCAAGATAAGTTACTTTTCTACCTAATTGGATAATTTTTAGTGTTCTTATTTTATTTAATATAGATTCAAAAAAGTTGTCAAAAAATAAATGTATAACAAATATTATCAAAGGCAAGATATGTTACTTTATTACCAAAATGGATAATTTTTTATTTTTTTTTTAATGTAAAATGTTTATTCGGCTCGAAAAACACAGTGTTCACTGCTATATTGGAAAATTACAAATGGTGGCAGACTCTGTGTTAAACACGTTAAGTTTGGGAAAATGAGTTAAAACTAAAAACTATACAAAATACTGTTAAAAACTACCGAATA
The DNA here is from genome assembly GCF_053919585.1 of Euprymna scolopes. Lineage (NCBI taxonomy): Eukaryota > Metazoa > Mollusca > Cephalopoda > Sepiida > Sepiolidae > Euprymna > Euprymna scolopes. The sequence goes on along the minus strand of NC_136489.1, from coordinate 123,371,384 downwards.
CATGTCTGGCTATGTCACGGTAACATATATTGAGTGAGTTCCTGACAGTATTTTGTATAGTTTTTTAGTTTTAACTCATTTTCCCAAACTCAACGTGTTCAATATAGTCTGCCGCCATTTGTATTTTTCAAATATACCAATAAACACTGCATGTTTTCGAACTGATTAAACATTTTACACTAAATAAACACTAAAATCTTATCCAGTTAGGTAGAAAAGTAACTTATCTTGCCTTTGATAAAATTTATTTGTTATATTTATTTTTCGACAACTTTTTCGTTTGTCTTTAGTAATACAAACCCGTTTTATTTACTGTAACA
>NC_136489.1:123348564-123363564 GCF_053919585.1 Euprymna scolopes | reverse complement strand
ATCGAGCAACGAGATGTCTGTTCACATTACATTTAAACTTCTGCATGCTAGTGCATTCATAGAGAAGCAGGAAAACAGGGAGTGAATTGCGAAGTCTAGTAGTCCGATGGCTTTCCGGCATCGAGGGATTTCTATAGTAAAGGGGTGGGATTTTGCTGCTTGTCGGGTTAGTCAGGTGTATGTATGTCTTGGGGTTACACGTGTTATGAGTTCATCAGAGCACGTTCAATTAAAGTACTTGTAAAACAGGACACGGGGATGCAAAAGTGCAGCGAAGGGAGCTTGGCTGATAGTGAGCAACCTATTAGAATTTACACTCACTTTTGGATCCTGTGTAAGAGTGAGAGATACTAGTAGTAGGTGCACCAACTGAGATGTGGCAACAGTACTCCATGCATGGGCGAATTGTGGCCTTGTAAAGATATAGGACACTCTCTGGTGTGAGTAGTTTTCTAGCACGGTAGAAGGAGCCCACCTTCTTTGCAGCAGCCATGGCAATATCCTCAATGAATTTGTTCCAATATATATGATCATATTAAGTTTAATATATATATATATATATATATATATATATATATATATATATAAAAGTGTGTGTGTGTGTATGTCTGTCTGTGTACATTTTCCTACACAATAACTCTGTCAATTTTCAGTCTACAGACTTGAAATTTGATATACAGGGTACTGAGATTTGGGGAAATCTTTGCAATCCATTTTCGGCCAGAAATTTAGCTCTTAAGGAGTTAAAGTTCAACGATTTGACCTTTGAGAACTCTACCAAACTCCTCCGACAATTTTGGGTCTAAACACTTGAAATTTTAGATACAGGTTCCTTGGACATGGATCTAACTTAATATTTTGATTTGAGCCCAAAACAATAAATGTTAAGGAGTCATAATAGGGGTCAAAGCACAAAAAAATTGATCGCTTTTGTTTTTTTTTGCTCAACCTACACCTCCAAACACCCGGGCAACGCCGGGCTAAAATGCTAGTATATATATAAAGTAAACAAAAAAGGAAAATGAAGGTTATGAAGGTTAGCATATATAGATGTATTCATTTATTCAACAGGAATACCCATCAATTAGGGGTGTTGGTTAAGTGGGGACTCTTTATGCCATCACATTTCGAAGCCTAATGCTTCTCATCAGAAGAGTGGATAAGGTGCTAGGTAACATAACAGGAATGTGATGTCTAGCGATAGTTTGATTAGGAGCAAAATAAATTATCGAGGCTATTTTGGGGAGCTATAATCGTTTCTGTGGTATATAAGGAGTATAGTTTTTATTATGTAATGCAATGTATATATATATATATATATATATATATATATATATATATAATGTAAAAGTGAGAATGTGTGCGTGTCTGAGGACACTTCTTAACCTATATCCTCAACGAGTTTTTGACCTACAGACTTGAAATTTAGTGTGTAGGATATTCAGATAGGTAGGAAACTTTTTAATCTGTTTTCATCCGGAAACAAAGGACTACTTAGGGATCAAAATAGTAAAATTGGTATGTGGTGGTGGGGGGGTCGTCAGATTTTTTTTCTGTTTGCTAACTTTCATAAATGCACATGCGTAATGAATAGTTAACATTATGTTAAAAATAAGGAGCTTTGAAAACATTTTTTTATTGTCATGTAAAGTTAACCCAATGGTTTCGTACTTGACACACTGTCTTTAGGTTTTGGTTTCGATCTTAGCTTGAGTAAATTATTTTTTTTTTACTTAAAAGAAGTTAACTGTTTAGGGAAAAAAAATCATGATACTCGCATGACTATGTCTCAGGTTTTTTTTTTTTTTTTTTTTTTTTTTTTTTTAAAGGAATTTAACGTTACATTTAAGACCGGGCAACTCCGGGATTTCAGAAAATCTTCTTAATCGGTTTTCGGTCAGAAATTTGGCTGTCAAGGTGTCAAAGTTCAACGATTTGATCTTTGAAAACTCTACTAAAGTCCTCCACCAATTTTGAGTCTAAACACTTTAAATTTTAAATGTAGGTTACTTGGACATAGATCAAACTTTTTAATTTGATTTGAGCCCCAAAAAACTAAATGCTAAGGGGTTGAAGTTAAAATAATTTGACCTTTGCGGTCTCTACCAAATTACTCAGCCAATTTCTGGTCTAAACATTTGAAATTTTACATGAAGTGTATTTAGAGATAGGGCAAGCTTTTTAATTGGTTTGGGTCGAAAATTTGAGCTGCCAAGGAGTCAAAGTTCAATAGATTTGACCTTTGCTGTGTCTCGCAAACTACTCAGCCAATTTTGGGTCTAAACATTTAAAATTTATACATAACGGGTATTCAGACTTACAGCAAGCATTTTAATCAGTTTTGGGGCGAAAATTTGGCTGCCAAAAGATCAAGATGTTGACCTTTGCAGATTCTACTAAATTCCTCCGTCAATTTTAGGTCTAAACACTTTAAATTTTATATGTAGGTAACTTGGACATGGGTAAAACTTTTTATTTTAATTTGAGACCAAAATAATAAATGTTAAGGGGTCAAAATTGGGGTCCAAGTTATAAAAAATTGACCTTTGCGGTCTCTACGAAATTACTTAGACAATTTTTGGTCTAAGCATTTGGAATCTTACATAAAGTGTATTCACACGTAGGGCAAGTTATAAACAGTACATAGGGCCCGAGCAAAGCGTGGCTGAACTACTAGTATATATATATAAGCTTAATTTAGTTTTAGACAAGGGTAAAATATGATGGAAGCCCTGTGTAAAAATGCAGATATTTCTGATTTTTGGAAAAAAAGATCTTAAGTATTAATTTATAGATATTCTTCAAATTTTATTTTTTTTTTTTAGGTGGGTATTTTAAAGTGTTTTAGGAGCATAATATGCGCACAACCTTCCATTTTAAAATTCAAATATTTCAGATTTGCATCGAATTTAGTCTATACTCATTAGACGCCATTTAAGCAAGATTCACAGAGTTTCAATTTCTTCCTAAGATCTCTTAAGCTTAAGCCTTTTCAAAGAGGTGAGTAAGATCCACGAGTGTGCAAACACACAATTTGATTGATATAGTGATTCTTAACACTTTTCAGTTCATTCTTCATAAATGGTAAACCACGAAATTAAGAATTAATTTAAGAAAATAAAAATTAAAACCTAATGAAAACGTAACTTGTAAAAGGTGTGGCAGCCTTTCATGAAAATTCGAATATCTCTTATTTTGTGTGAAGTGTTAACATGAATTAGACTTGAATTAATAAATATTCCTGAATCTTGTTGAAGAACTTTAAAGGGGTTTTAGGGGGGGGGGGCTTAATCTACCATTTGAAAATTCAAATATTTCAGATTTGCATTAAATTTAATTTTTAAGCATCAATTAAGGAAGATTCTCTAAATTTTCATTTCTTATTACCCCTCCTCCCTTACGTTTAACGCTCATATTTTAGACATTTTCTAGAATCAAAACTGTGATTGAATTTTAATAAAATGGGAATAAGGATTCTTGACATGAGGTTTAGTATTATTATATGTTGATTTTATGAGGTTGGTGAAAAAAAAATGTCGTTTTTTATATATAAGTTGAACATCAAAAAGCGACATTATTTTTGCACCAACCTATTAATATTTGTAAGGCAACATGATATTAATTTCACCCATCTTGATCATTCTTGTTAAAATCTAAAAATCCAAAATGGGGACACGAAATTGAAAATTGGGAGGAAACGTGCTCAGCTTCCTAACGATAAGTAAGCAGATATTGAAAGAAGGATCTTTTAAAAATAGATGGCGAATGAAAAATATTTGATATTTTAATTTAGACATGTTTAATTAATTAGTACAGAGTATCAAATTATCAAATCTGCATGAATAGTATTTCTTTTTTCCTTTCTTGCCGAGGTATGGAATTTCATATATGAAACATGAAACGACGAATTACATGAGTGCGAGCAGACTACAAAATATTTGATATGAAATAAATTCATGAAATCGTGAGTCACTGGAGGATAACTTGGAAAATTTCATTATTTTTTTTGGCTTAATAAAAGACAAAAATCCCATCATTTTTCTTGTGTAAACATCTATAATATAAATCTCACCTGTGTGTTTAAATGTATGTATGTATGTATGTATGTCTGCCTAAAAATTTCGTCAGAAACGACGGACTTTCATGAGATTGGTATCATTTTGAAGCTCGACACTTTGGGCGACAAATATTGAAAAATTGGCCAAAAACATTAATTCCTTCACCCTCAACTGGCCACTTTTCTACAAGGAGGGGTTACTTTTTTCGCCAATATTTTTGAAAGTCATCCTCTCTTTTCCATTGTCTAGCCTTAATTAAAACCTACATCACTTCCGGTCTGGCGATTTTTTTCACATTCTTTTTCCTCCTTCCTGGGTTCGAGCCTGCCTGCCTACTACCACTTTTTTTTTTTTTTTGTTCAACACACACCTATAAACACCCGGGCAACGCTGGGCACCTAGGCTAGTTTTAACATACAGGATAGAACGATAAAGTTGTCGCCCTAAACAAAACAACACAGCAGTTTTATTTTAAAACTGCTATTGAAAAAATCAATTCAGGTAACTTTATTATATAGTAAAGCTAACATCTATGCAATGTAACCATCTTCAGCCTCAATCACTGCCTTGATACGGGTTCGGAACTGGAATTCTGTCTTTTCTACGAGCATTAGTGGGAATTCGGCAAATACTTGGTGGATGGCAGTGATCAGGCTGGCTTTGGTGTTGTGGGAGGTCATGTTGGTGATGTTCTCGACGTATGACCAAACAAAGTAGTCCAGCGGGTTCAGGTTGGCGGAGGAAGAGGCCAGTGAGAGAAAGATACAAAGTCGTCACACTTTTTCTGAAGCCAAACCTCTGCCTTTTTGGACTTGTGGGCCAGCACCAAGTCCTGCTGCCACACCTAGGGCCTGCCAGCGGCCACCTGATTGCACCAGGGGATCACAGCGGGAGAACTAAATGGTTTTATACTGTCAATCAAACATTTTAATCTGTTACACCTGAGAATTCATAATTGCACTTAGCCACAATATCTATTATTAATGGAGATTTGGTATCTGTCTGTCTGAAGCTATCACTTTTATATCTGAAGCCGAAGCTAAGCTATTACTATCCTTTAATGTTCAATTCAATATACTATACTATTTCACACTAATATAGTATTTTTCAATGCTCAATTTAAGTTGGCGGTAGTGTAGTATTTACTCTGTAGTCATGACGCTATCCTCCCAGGTATTATCTCCTCCTTTTTGGGAGGGGATGGAGATAGTATAATACCTGCTCTGTTTTCATTAGTCCATCTTCACAAGCATCATCTTCTCCTTAGGGCGAAGAGTGGGTAGTTTAATATAGGTTTGTTCATGATGACATTCTCCCTAAGTGGGCGGTAGTATAGTGTTCCATCTTTTTAGAAAGGGCAGTATAAGTGGGCGGTAATATAGTGTTTGTTTTGTTGTCGTGATTCTAGCCTACCATTCACTTCTTCCTTTTTTTTTTTAGGGAGGATAGTGCAGTATCTTTTCTATTGTTATGAGATCATTCTCCCAGGCATTATTTCTATCTTTCACAGGGGGGGGGGTAGCTGTGTAGTATATGTTAGCAAAACTATACGAGCAGAGGGAGCATATTTTTTAGCGAGTAATCTAATATATAATGTCGGTTTCTCTATTGTTTCTTTGTTATGAAATCTTTCTACTTACAATCTCAATATTTGATTCTGGTTCGTCAGTTTTTCTTATGGATCGTTGCAGCATGTTCTTAAGAAGAATAAAATGTAATTAGATTTAATTCCTTTCAAAAAATACTTTATCCGAGTAAGAATTATTTTCAAATATCGCCATATTAAATTAAAAAAAATGATGTAACTCTGTGTTTGTCGATATAGTTATTTCCCTTTGATCTGAACAAAAAAAAAAGTACTAATATTTTAGAAGGAAAAATCGCATATTTTAAAAAAGTAAAGTAAAAAAACTTTCAAGTAAATCTGCTAACGGGCAACGCTGATCAGGGACAGCTTATTACAAAATAATAGTCAACAACCCCAAAAGGTTTACACAAACACACGTCTACTACAAAAAAGATAGTCTCCCTCTACCAAACTAGAAAACTTCTTACACCTACTAGTATCCTATCTCTATAAAGCCACCATTTGCCAATATATGAAATATTGTTGCCATATCTAGGCTGGTGCACCAACAACTAGCCTCTCACACTCTCTTGAACTGGATGTAAGACAGAATTTCTAACTTAATAGCTCCAACATTGTCTACCAAGCTCCAACTCCTGTCACATCGTCACAGTGTTACACATCTGTACTTGTTTTATAAATACTTTCACACAACATGCTTAGATAAACAAAATGCACTTGCATCTCCTCAAGATAAATACCCATCTAACTCGCAGCAAAATCTCACCCCTTCATTGCAGAAGTCCGTAGATACTGGAATAGTTTCTAATCTTTCTACTACCTTGAATCGAGAAGTGATTGCTACGAACATTAAAAGCCAAATGGTTCGAATTGCTTATCCTCTTTCTTTCTTCGATTTGCTTGGATTCACTTTTTTTGTCACCTCCTAAAGAAAGTATGAGGTGTCTTCAATAAGTTTCTAGACTTTTTTTGTACACACATTTAAAATTGTTGGAGACTCTTAAAAATTCAGTCTGTTATTGCAATACATCTTATGGAATGACCGACCAATTTTTATGATTTCAGATTCAAATGAACAGCTACAGCAGGAATTGGAATACACCCTACTAAAGCCTGATTGTCACGGTTGGTGAATTTCAAAAATGCAGTCTGAACGTGAGGACACTTTAGAAAAATGATATGCAATGAAATTCTGTTTTAAACTTGAAGAAAATGCCACAGAATCGTATGGAATGCTTCAAACGGCTTTTGGACCATCTTGCATGAATCGAGCATCAGTTTTTGAGTGGCATAAGAGATTCAAGATAAGCAGGGAGTCTGTGAGGGATGATGAGAGGTGTGGGAAGAGTATGGAAGTCAGAACACCAGAGCTGATTAGCCAAATAAAGAATTTCATGGCTAAGGATCGTTGTGTGTCTATAGGGACAATAAGTGCACAGTTTGATGTCAGTGTGGGAACTGTACATAAAATTATTCATGAAGAACTGAAGATGCAGAAGATTTGCATGAATGCACTAGTCCATAGCTCCATCCTTGTGACATAGTATTTAACCAAGATGGGCATCAAGACAGTTCCTCACCCTCCCTATGCTCCAGACCTTGTTCCTTGTGACTTTTGGTTATTCCTTAAGCTCAAGGAAAACTTTAGAGGCTGTCGTTATGAGACAATTGAGAAGATGAAAGAGGCTGTGACGAGGGTCATTGACATGTTCACATAAGAGGACTTTATGGGGCCTTCTAGAAGTTGTTGGAACGGTACAACAAGTGCATTTCAGCCGGAGGAGATTACTTTGAAGGGGACTAGAGTTTCATGTGTGTACTATCAATAAAAGTGCCCACATGAAAAAAGTCTAGAAACTCATTGACGGCAACTCGTAAGTTTTCACAGGAATGTGTGAACTCAAAATATTTTCAACCAATAAAAATCATTCAAAACTCCTCAACCTAACACACCTACATGAAAATAGTAAGCCGACGCAAAGTTAAAAACTCCTATAAAGCGAACAGCCAAAATCTAGAGACAGAGAATTGTCAAGCCGCAGCACTTTGAACAGGCCTCCAGAACGTCTGCACAACACACCATTCTGGCCTTTTGGTCGTAAGAGGCGAAAAGGATTCAATGACTCACATACAAGCCTACTCCATTTCGCACGCACATTCGTACACACAAGCAACAATCAGGTGCCATGCTTCTGTTCTTGTACCAATTAGATTTGGATTTTCCTCTTTGCTGCCTGTTTCCTCGACCATAATCAGCATGCAGAAATTTAGATACAATGTGAACAAACATCTTGCTACTCAACTCCCCGGCTGGATTGTCTCGTTTAAACATGGATCCTATCACGGTACACCCTCACACTTTAGTGGAAATATGCCTTACTCAGTGTTAACAAAATTTAAAAAAAAAGAAGAAATAATAATAATAATAATAATAATAATAATAATAATAACTGAAGCTGCATACCTATAAGTTCCCTAACACCACCCCCATCCCCGCATTACCACATCACTGCCCCCCTTTCTCGAAAAAAAAAAAAAAAAAAAAGAGTGAGACCAACTAACCAAGAAGTCAAGGAGGAATGAAAAGACCGGGCAGTGAGCACTGACCAGACCTCCACTGTATAAGTGCGAAGAGAACTGGGACCCTGGGGAGGCTTATTGCTACTCAAATTTCAGTAAAGACCAATGGCCACTGCCAACGAGAAATCAATGGCAAGCAGCTGTTGCGATAGTGCAAATTTATTTCCAAATCGTATCGAAAGAGATGGAGAGTACTAGAAAATCTGGGGAGACTTGTTGTCACTCAGCTTCCAGGGAACACCACAGGCTGTATTCAATGAGAGCTTTGATAACCTGCGTGAAAGCTCCTTGATAATAATGATACAATTTAAGCGAGCAGTTTGTAAGGGGACGAAATTGAAAGTTATCCGAAAACGAAAAGATGTATGTAGCTTTGAATGAAATTATCAAAGCTAATTTAGAAAATGACAGTTTATTATGTTGCTTGCTTGTCAGATTTGTCAGTTCAATAAAAGCTTGGCTGTTAACCTAAGCGTCGTCGTCGTCGCCGACATTTCCGTTCCGTTCAAAGTAATCAATTTAATGTTTGTCGTGTTGTCTTGTGAAATTAGAATCGAGAATTCTATATATATATATATATATATATATATATATATATATATATATATATATATATATATATATATATATATATATATATATATATATAACCTTTAATGTAAATTTATGTAATAAAGGTTAATATATATATATATATATATATATATTAACCTTTATTACATCTTCGTTCAAATCGGCTTTCACATTAGGGTGTTACTACGGCTGATTTACAGCTTCTGTCTATTTTAACAGTGTCGATTCAAAATATGCAATCCCACTCTCGACCTCAATCTCTACAAAAAATATCAATAAGTCTGCTTTTCACGTATCCGCATATTAGAAAGGGTGATATGTGTGCAAATTCTGGTGTATTACTTTTAGACGCAAATAAATCCTGTTACATTTCATAAGTAATTTTTTGTTTGTTTAGCTTTTTTTCGTGTATGTTTCAGAAGGATTAGAAACCGATAACACTAATAGCTATACTCTAGCAGTGTCAGAAAATCGCGATTAAAATGCGTGATGAAAACTTGAATATTTAGACTTTCGAAACTTATAACTACTTGAAAAATGTAATTCAAACCCTAATTTTCTTTCAATAAAAAGGAGCAAAGACAAAATTTTAAAATAATATCAGGTTTAATAGCAAAATATGCAATAGTTGTTTTTTAAAACCGGTTTTCTTTAAAAAAGATTTCAAGAAAATCGACGAGTTTTAACTTACTTCGATTATAATATATACATCTATCTATCTATCTATCTATCTATCTATCTATCTACACACACACACACACACACACACACACACACACACACACACACACACACACACACACACATATATATATATATATATATATATATATATATATATATAAATGTCACTCTTGGTTCGTTCGTGATTAATAGTCTAAATAATTAAATAAATGATTGCTTCGACATTTTGGTATAATATGTTTACTGTACCCATGCGTGTTTTTATATATCCCTTTTTAATTATAACATTATACTTACTTTTTCTATAATAAATAGGTGGTTTTCTTTGTACCGATAGGCCATTTTTTTTTTATTTATGGACAATTATTTATCACTGCTTGTCCTCACGTGACCAGTGTTTCCAATTTAGCGGTTTTCTCGCTAGATCTGGAGATTTCGTTTGCAATCTAGCGGGGAATTCTAGAAAATCGGGAGATATTTCGCACCCACACACCCGCAATTTTAGATTTACAAATAAAGAAAAGTGCCTGAAAATACTTTAAAGCATAAAATCAACTCATTCATGTAAGTAAAAAAAAAGTAGCATTTATTGCCTTTGGTAACAATTATTTATTGATTATTTGTTTTGTTTTTCACCTTTTTTTCGGCTAAATGCACACAGGGACTTTGTAAACACTGCTTTTTTACAAATAAAAAATAATGTTTCTATTATTTTTCAAAAAACTTTAATAGTTTATTTTGGAAGTATATTCCATAAGGAAATTAAACAAACCATTTTAAAAAGAGAAATTACGAATTTTTTTAATTATATTTTATTCGCAGTTTTGTGTTAGGGGTGTCAAAAATTCCCAAAAAATTCTGATACACCTCGCTATACTCTGTTGTGATATCACCGGTATTCCCCACTAAATGTTGGGAGACAGGAGAGAGAGAGAGAGAGAGAGAGAGAGAGAGAGAGAGAGAGAGAGAGAGAGAGAGAGAGAAAACGTATGACAACAAATGAAGGAAAATGAGCTTATCGGTTAAAACAAAGGTATCGGAAATAGGGTTGGTAAAAAGACAATGAATAGGAAGTTGTTCACTAAGGAACAAAAAAGGGAGCTGAGGTGGGATGATTGATCAAGGTATGGTGATAATTGGGGCAAACAAGCTCAATATAGTAGAGCCCAAGGATACGGCATTAATCAGTTCCGGGGTTGGGATTATATGGTGAAATTGCTGTATGTCGGAGCTTAAGCAAAATTTTATGCAGTACAAATTAAAAATTAGTTTAAAAAAATACAGTACAGTATATCATACACATGTATATAATCAAACAACATTATAAATAACTTAGTAAGACGGGATAAATATTGTAACCAGAGGAAAGAGATAAATGGTTGTTTGGTGAGTTAATTGCAAATTTCGATTAATTAGAACAGAACAATCACAATAAAAGTTTTTCAAATAAAACTAAATCTCAGAACTAAAGAATATTTTATTATATAGTGTTTGTAATAAAAATATTTTATTATATAGTATAAAAATAGAAGGTTGGGAAATTGGCACGGTCTATCCTTCTCTCAAGGGTAGATGGGCCTTTCTTAACCCGTGGTAGGCAACCCAACTAGTGATGGCATCACGATAAAAAATACGCTTGATAGCCTTGACGAAGCATCAAGTATTTCCAGCCATTAGAAAAAATGTGAAAGATTCCAATTTGTTCACGCTTCACCTGCGCCTGCGATAGTGTTTGTAATAAAAATATTTTATTATATAGGGTTTGTAATAAAAATATTTTATTATATAGTGTTTGTAATAAAAATATTTTATTATATAGTGTTTGTAATAAAATATTTTATTATATAGTGTTTGTAATAAAAATATTTTATTATATAGTGTTTGTAATAAAAATATTTTATTATATAGTGTTTGTAATAAAAACATTTTATTATATAGTGTTTGTAATAAAAACATTTTATTATATAGTGTTTGTAATAAAAATATTTTATTATATAGTGTTTGTAAAAAATATTTTATTATATAGTGTTTGTAATAAAGATATACAAAAAAGCCTTATGGAAACAAACGTCGATTAACTCAACATTAGTATGATCATCTATATATATATATATATATATATATATATATATATATATATATATATACACACACATATATATATACACACACATATATATATACACACACATATATATATATACACACACACACATATATATATATATATACACATATATATATATACACATATATATATACACATATCTATATATATACACACATATATATATACACACACACATATATATATACACACACATATATATATACACACACATATATATATACACATATATATATATATCTTCTCTACAATTATATAAATGTAACTTTGTCTGAGTGAGTTTGTTCCTTCTAGACGCTGAAACGGCTGAACAGATTTTCTTTAAAATTTACAGAACTTTAGTGTATAAGTCTAGGAGTGATCTTAGTTAAGTTTTGTCTCAGAGTACCCCCGAAAATTACCGATAACCGATAATCGAAACCGTTATTTTAATTTATCTATCATCGGTAAAGCCATTTTGTCCATGACGTCACTTAGCAACAATGATAGAAAAACGGGCCGTGAAAATTCTACTGCAGGTAAGTTGATAGCGTGTTTTGTTTTTTTATTTGCTTTTTTTTTTTGCATGGCGTGGTCTGTAGGTTCAAACTCCGCACGTAAATTTCTTTATTTTTTTTCATTAACTGCAAAGAATTTTATAAGACTTGAAAATATACATGTTTTTAGCAATGCAAAAGTAAATTATGTTTCTGTTTTTGTACGTCCATTGAACAAGCAACTGATCCTGAAGAAATCGCAAAACAGTCTACACACATATTTAGTGAAAATGTGATTCATAGGTTTCTTATATGTCAGTTTAACAAAACATAGTACCCAACAAACAAGCACAAGTAATATGCCCGGAAACATAAGATAAAGAAATTTTTCGACACAGTTAACTAATTATAGAACTATACAACGACAATCACATAAATTCTTAGATAGTCGATGTTGATCCTGTGGTTTCTTTCGCATACGGTTCAAGAAATCATGGCCCCCAAAACCTCGCCAATGTAGTTGATTTTGTGCTGGAAGAATAGCTGCTAAGGGGACAAATCAGAAAAATTGTTGCTGACACGCTGCATCCACTGTGTGGGCGCTATCATTTACAATATAATTAATATTAGTATCATTTATGACAACAAAATTTGCTGAATTAATCGGCATTAAAAAACTTATTAATCGGCCGTTTAATTAGTAATCGGTCGATTATCAAATACCGATTAATCAGTAATCGGTAATCGGCCAATTTGATAATCGGTACATCCCTAGTCTTTATTTCATCAGAAGTGATGATAATTTATATATGAAAATTCAAATGTTTGAAATAATTTGATTTCATATGTATATTTTAGTACTATATCTAGAGAAGTAGCAGGTGCGAACACTGGCGAAGTGAAACTGTTTTCAATCATATTTGACGTCGGGTGTATACTGAACAGAGTTAACGCATATAGTATTTCTAACCAAAAAACGTCTTAAAATAAGTTAAAATGCAAAATACTTTTCCAGGTAGGTAGAAGAGTAACTTATTTTGCATTTGGTAATATTTATTTATACTGCACAATCACACTGACACACTGGTTTCTGCCAAATCACCAAAGTTAAGCAACAATGTGCCTGACTAGTACCAGATGGGTGACCATTTGGGAAGTTTAGGCCCTGTATGTACCGCGCCGAGACATAAGAAATTTCCAGGTTGGTATCTGGAGGCGCATTAATCCACTGGGAGAGATACATCCCTAGTCGTCATTATGACATGCATCTAGGAGAAGGTAACTCTGATGACGTCGGCAGCAGCATGTTGGATGGTCGTGGAGGAGGATGAATCTCTAGCAGATCATCGGTTTTATGGTATTATGAGTTATTTTATTCGACTGCAGCTATGCGGATGGTTTAAGGATAGCGGATAGGTGCAAATAGGCGAGTCAGATGTCACTACACTGGGGAAGGCAATGGCAACCCAACCCCTGTATTCTGCCAAGTTCAAAATCATGCGAATTACAGTTTCTACCCAGTCACGATGGAACAAGAGTATTTATGCAGATGGTCTAAGGACAACGGACAGGTGCGAACAAGCGAGTCAGATGCCGCTGGGGGAAGGCATTAGCAACCCGCCCCATGTGTTCTGCCAAGTTCAAATCATCTGATGTCTTCAGAGGAATCGGACCAACAATGGACCGAAGCCTATGGAGAATACAAACCATGATTTCATTTACGGCATGGAAAAATGGCACGACACAAGAAGAAGTACACTGTTGAATAAATAAAAATATTTCTGAATGTTTTTGAGATGATGGTTTTCCGTATTATCTGATTATTTCTGACTGCTGTTCTCACGATGAGTGTTACTTTCGCAACGTTTCGACCAGTTTTGCATTTCAACGTCGAGCAATTTTAAAAATATTTTTTTTTTACCTGACGCACAATATCTTTTTTCCTCCTATAACTCCATTTTTAATTATTTATAAAGCAATTATTTTCAAGTGAAAAGTTTTCCTGCTTTCCAGCTGACTACAATATGGTTGTCTTCAAGTCCAATGTAAACAAGTTCTTGATAAGCCGTTCCCCTTAAGTTAACAAATTTATTGAATTTCCATTACTGACAATTACTATATTGTCCAATTGACTACTGTACACTCTTTAACCCTTATCCTCGAGTGGCCCTTGGGCCTTGATTAAGTGGTGATGCCTATGTAAAAAAAAAAAAAAAAAAAAAAATGTAACCTCTGACCTTCTTCTGGTGTATCTTGTCGAACTCGGGAATGTTTCTGTCGAACTTGCAGAATCTGTGCTAAATTTCAAACAGAATCCTTTATTTAATTCACGGGGTTAGCATGCTATCGTTTCCCTCAACCACCATTGGGTAGAAGTCCTAAGCAATTTGTAATTGAGTGTCGCCCTCATTGAGGATTGAACCTTCAACCTCCAAATGAGTGTAAGTTTACAAGTGAATTTTACTTTATCTACTGGTATTTGCGGACAATTCTAGCATGAATTTTAGGAGCCGTGAACCTATTTTTTGTTTTACCATGTACACCGATAATACTTATCTCTTAGGATAGCATGTGTGTTATTTATTTTGTGTGTCACGCTTACATCCGAGTGATTGTCGTTTAATTGTTATGGACTTCCATATCTTGGAATAAATAATTTTACCAAGACTTCTTCATTAGTTTTGGTTTCGATTTCGATTATAGCTGATGGTACTTAAATCATATATTTTTTTTTATAAATAATTTTATCAAGAATTCTCCATAAATTTTGGTTTCGGCTTTGATTATAGCTGATGGCACTCAAATCATTTATTTTTTTTTTATAAATAATTTTATCAAGAATTCTTCATAAATTTGTTTTGATTCAAGCTGATGCACTTAGTCATATGAATATATTTTGTTAGCTTTTAAATC
>NC_136489.1:123336064-123343564 GCF_053919585.1 Euprymna scolopes | reverse complement strand
AATAAGTGGATAGTCCTTAATCCGCGGAGTTTCGAAGAAATACTTTCCTTCTCATCAGAGAGTAGGAATTAGCAAAATGCGGGATCGGATTTTGCATACAAAAGTATTTGATGAAACTGCAAGTAAGTCAAAGATCTTACTTGATAACAAAAAGTAATATATATATATATATATGTATATGATATATATATATACTAGCGGGGGTACCCGGCGTTGCCCGAGTGTTTGTTTCCGGGACGGGGGGGAGTTTTAAAAAATGTTATGGTAGGTAAGTAGGAAGGATCAAACCCGGAGTCATGAGTAAAAGTAGGAAAATAAAGTGTGAAAAAAAAACAAAAAAACATCTGCAACGTTAACAGTTCGGCCACCAAGAAAAGTCCATTCCAGTTGTTTAGGAAAAAAAAAAAAACAAAAAAAAAACGACTACGGTAGGTCGGCGCGAACGTGAAAATATAATGTGAATAGTCCAGCACGCTAACCACTACGCCACAGAGCACTGCAGCTTAGTTTAGTGATTTTAAATAACTTCACATGAAAGAACTACGAAGCCAAACCGGTGTTCTCTTCTCAACTGTTCCTTGTGAACGATCCCCAAACGGTGTTAAGTGGTGGCAGGGGGAGGAGGAATTTATTAGAGAGAAAATATTTTACCACTTCCATTGATCTTAACCGATTTTGGTCGTGACTTCTCAGCAGAAAAAGTATAGAAATCTAAGATTATCGAGGAATTTGAGAAATGATAAGCCTATAACACACCTCAGATATTGTTCTGCCGTTTGTGCATATTATATTTGCATGAAATATCTTGATTTTTAATCCTATTAATGTCAAAATCAGACGGGAAAAAATGAGTTCATTTTATTTATATAAAGAAGATTATGTATATGATATATATATATGATGTATATGTATATGATATATATATATGATGTATATGTATATGTTATATATATATGATATATATATGATATATATATGATATATATGATATATATATAATATATATGATATATATATATGATATCATATATGATATATATATATATGTATGATATATATGATATATATATGATATATAATATATGATATATATATATGATATATATATCATATATATATATCACATATATATATATATATATGATATATATATATATGATATATCATATATGATATATATATATGATATATATATGATATATCACATATATATATATATGATATATATATATGATATATATATATGATATACAATATATGATATATATATATGATATATATATATGATATATCACATATATATATATGTATATATATATATATATATATATATATATATATATATATATATATATGATATATATACCAGTTTTATCATGCATTGATCACTCTTTAATAATCACGCTAGTTTCATTCGATTTACGTATAGGAAAGCAATCGATACAACCATTATATGCATCTATATAAAATTAGTTATGTTTATATAACTTTATAAAAATGAATTGAAAACTGCGTCACTAACCCTAGTGCAGGTTTAACCGGTTTCTTCTGAAGGAGGAAGTAGCATGGGAGTATGAAATTCACAAGTGCTCCCCAGTCGCATACCTATCCCCATTAGGGGAAATGACAACGTTAGGTTTTTGCAATTTTTGCAGGAAGGTGTACAGCACCTGGTATTCCCAAATTGGTCACCCATTTTAGTAATGACCAGGCTTAACGTTGCTTATCCAAGTGAAGAATTTAGATGAAGATCTCACAATGAGTTTATCAAAATCTTGGACACAATACATAAAGAGAAAAGAGTTTGTCAAATTAAAAAGTAAATTGACACTGATTGCTTTATTAGTTTAGGAGTGAATCCTTTGCATACAGATATACACATATGTGGCATAATCACATTGATACACCAGTGCTCGATAATCACCGAAGTTAGACAACGTTGAGCCTGCTCAGTACCACATGGGTGACTAATTTGGGAATACTAGGTGCTGTATGTAGGAGGAGGTTAACGTCTCCCTGTAAGAGTTGCAAAAACCTAACGTCATCATCTCCCCTAACGGGGATACACATGCGACTGGGGACCGCTTGTGAATTTCATACTCCCATGGAACTTCCTCCTTCAGAAGAAGCCGTTCAGTTTTGGAACACAGCTGTTAAGCAAACCGGATCCAAATGTGTGATATATGGAAGTAATGATGGGACGATTTCAAAATTTTTTCCCAATTCCGATGCAATTAACAGCTTCTCTTCTAGATTCCTGATTCTGATAAGATGACCGCTTTTGATTTCGATTCTAACATCGCTTTAAACAAGTAGAATTTCATGTGAGGGGAGGGGTACCTGAGAGATAATTTACTTTTTAATTCGACAAACTTTATGTCTTCCCTTTATGTATTGTGTCCAAGATTTTGACCAACTCATTGTTGGATTTTCATTTAGATATTTCACTTGTATCAACAATAGAAAATTAAGTTAAAAAAAAAAAAATTTAAAAGAATAAGTAAAAGATTCAATTTTAGAATCGGAAATGAAGCTCAAATTTTTTTCTCATTCCGATACCGATTCCGATTTTTATTCAATTCCCGACTTGAATTAATCGTCCCAACACTAAAATGAAGCTTAATTAAGTTTCATGTGAAAAGGGTATGGAAGCGATTCATTAAAATTTAAATGCCACAAATTTTTGTGAAATATTAACAATAGGTTTTAGACAACAATCTGGCGCTTTTATTATTAGAACGACATTTCGGAAATCGTAATACTTAATTTCACATTAAAAAAAATGGTATCTACGTATTCCTTGTATTTTTAAGATTACTATATCCAAAAATTAGGAAAATCGATAAGGTAGAGAATTATTTATTAAAGAAAATAAAAAATAGAATTTGATGAAAACGATAATACAACACAGGAGAGTTCAAAAGGGCGGTAATTTTCCGTTTTGATTTAAACAAGATGGCGGCATTTTATTCACCTGCTAATATGATTAAAGTTGTTTTGTTTAATGATTCAGTAATACTCAGGAAATTTCGACTGCATAATTTGGAAGCTACCATTGTAACTTATTAGAATTGCCCCCCCCCAATCATTTGAAACCATTGTTTTTTTTTAATCTGAAAACTCGAAAACTCTATTTATCGGCTACAAAATCTCGTCCCAATTCTGTAGAAGCGCCAATAATCTATATAGTATTCTGCTAGTTCCTTCCTTAGTTAATCCATATTTACACCCTAAAAAAGGGCCAAATACAATTTTCGAGGGACAAAACTGTTTCCTAAAAAGCCAAATTCCTAAAATTTGACTTTATAAAAACCAATCTAGCAACCCTGGACAAGAATATGAGAGTAACCTTCTTTTGATCTAGCTTCGTTTTCGAATATCATTATAATAATATATGATCATTGTTGTAACGATGTGAAAAAGGGAACTTGTAATAATTTCGACATGCAGCGGTCCTTCACCAAAGAAAAAAGTTACGTAAAAAATGGAACATTTGAAAGAAGTAGGGAAAAAAAGAAAAGAAACACATTGTCTGCAAAAAGTTCTACACTAAAGGAATAAATTAAAGATGGTCTCTTACAATGTGATTTCATTGCATTGAACTATGTAGCACAATATTACTTTCTGATTATTTATTAGTACCTATTAATTTATCTCATTTAGGTCAGCTCTATATTTCAAATACAATGGACACTATTTTCATGGACATGTTAATATACTTATTTGTTGCACCGATTTCATAACCTAGTATGTAATTCCCTTTTCTTTTTCCTGCAACCTCTTTCCTACAGAAGAGACGCTGTGAATCCGTCTTTGCTCTATCGTTATTTTCATAGCAAGTGCTCGACTGAGCTTCAATCTATGATCCCTTCTTGCCAAACTTTCACAAAAATCACTCATCTAGCTGAAACCACTATTAATAATTTCCCCCACTCTTTATCTTTGCCCAAACCTGAACGTGGATTCCATGAGTGAAAAGCTTATTTCTTAGAACTGCTCGCCTGTTGAACTCTGTTCCACTGGTCTGCTTTCCAGCTGACTACAATATGGTTATCTTCAAGTCCAACATAAACAAGTTCTTGATGAGCTGTCCCCTTAAGTTGTCCAATTTACCAAATTTGCACTACTAACGATTACTACGATATTATCCCATTGACTACCATACACTCATTAACCCTTATCCTCGAGTAGCCTCCGGGCCTTGATAAGTGGTGACTCCTTTGTAACAAAAAATATATTATTGTTTTTCATGTTCAACAAACTAATTTATTTGCGATATTCAGAAAAAAATATCAGCTTCATCAAAACATATTCGTTGATTAAATATACTTTTCATTCTGTGGAATTGGAATTTTTAACCCTTTTTTACGAGAATCAAAATAATGTAGTGGATTTTGGTTAGAATTGGAATAAGGAATTTAGACATAAAATTTAGTATCATTATGTCTCATTTTGATCTTTGTAAGGGAGCATAAAAGTGGGACAAAACTTTTTCGTTCAAGGAATTAACTTTCTCTGTTCTTGGGCAGATATTTTCCTAGTTCTACACAAAGAACATTTTAGTCTGTATAAATACTAGTGATGGGACGATTCCAATATTTTTCCCGATTCCAATACAATTATCGATTCTGATACAATTACTGATTCTGTTCTAAATTTCCAATTCCGATAAAATTATCAATTCTGATTCTTTTACAATTTCTAAATATAGGGTTGTTGTCTGCGAGAATGGTTGGCAGATTAAAAAAAAAAAAAAAAAGAAAAATTTATATGAATATTAGTGTTGCGATGACTAATTGAAATCAGGAATCGAAAAATTGGAGTTTTTTGGGGTATCGGAATCGGTATCGAAATCCAAAAAACTTTTAGTCTATTTTTCGATGCCTGAACCGATTCCTTAAATGATCTTTTTTATTTGATTTTGGTTTAAGAAACATCTTCCACTGCTTGTAGTGATAATAAAATAATAAATATTTATTGATTTAAACTCCAGTAAGACTAAAATCACTAGATCACCCCCTCACTAGGGTGTTTTTACGTTTGAGAAAATATAGGCACATTTAAAATGTGTGTTTTTACGGAAATCGGGACAGAAAACACTTTTATAGTTAAATATTTAGAGATTTATAAAGAATCGGAATCGGTAATTGTATCGGAATCAGGAAAAATACCAGAATCGTCCCATCACTAATACATATATGTTTTCTCAAACGTAAAAATAATCCTGTAAGAATAATCTAAATATTTTAGTTATGCTAATAAGTTTCAAATCAATAAATATTCATCATTTCATCATTAATAGGAGCTATAAAACATAAGTTTTCGACAAAAACAAAGAAATAAAAGCAATAAAAAAAAAATCGTGTTTTGGCATCAGACAATGGAAACAAATTTTTCCGATATCGATTTCAATACATTAAAAAGTTCCGATTTTTTCGATTCCCGATCATGATTCCGATAAATCGTCTCAACACTAATAATTACATTAAGTGGTGGTATGCCCTGTCTGGAGTCATTTCCATCATAAGATAATCATACTGTTACTAATAACATACTTTAGAAATAATAAATGTCTGACATACTATTATTAGAAACAATGAATATCTGGCATACTATTATCAAAAATAAATATCTGGAATACTATTATTAGAAATAATGTCTGGCATACTATTATTGGAAATAATAAATGTCTGGCATACTATTATTAGAAATAATGTCTGGAATACTATTATTAGAAATAATGTCTGGCATACTATTATTGGAAATAATAAATGTCTGGCATACTATTATCAAAAATAAATATCTGGAATACTATTATTAGAAATAATGTCTGGCATACTATTATTGGAAATAATAAATGTCTGGCATACTATTATTAGAAATACATATCTGGAATACTATTATTAGAAATAATGTCTGGCATACTATTATTGGAAATAATAAATGTCTGGCATACTATTATTAGAAATAATGTCTGGCATACTATTATAAGAAATAAATATCTGGAAATAATAAATGTCTGGCATACTATTATAAGAAATAAATATCTGGAATACTATTATTAGAAATAATGTCTGGCATACTATTATTGGAAATAATAAATGTCTGGCATACTATTATTAGAAATAATGTCTGTCATACTATTATTGGAAATAATAAATGTCTGACATACTATTATTAGAAATAAATATCTGGAATACTATTATTAGAAATAATGTCTGGCATACTATTATTGGAAATAATAAATGTCTGGCATACTATTATTGGAAATAATAAATGTCTGGCATACTATTATTAGAAATAAATATCTGGAATACTATTATTAGAAATAATGTCTGGCATACTATTATTGGAAATAATAAATGTCTGGCATACTATTATTGGAAATAATAAATGTCTGGCATACTATTATTATAAATAAATATCTGGAATACTATTATTAGAAATAATGTCTGGCATACTATTATTGGAAATAATAAATGTCTGGCATACTATTATTAGAAATAATGTCTGGCATACTATTATTGGAAATAATAAATGTCTGACATACTATTATTAGAAATAATGTCTGGCATACTATTATTGGAAATAATAGATGTCTGGCATACTATTATTAGAAATAAATATCTGGAATACTATTATTAGAAATAATGTCTGGCATACTATTATTGGAAATAATAAATGTCTGGCATACTGTTATTAGAAATAATGTCTGGCATACTATTATTGGAAATAATAAATGTCTGGCATACTGTTATTAGAAATAATGTCTGGCATACTATTATTGGAAATAATAAATATCTGGAATACTATTATTAGAAATAATGTCTGGCATACTATTATTGGAAATAATAAATGTCTGGCATACTGTTATTAGAAATAATGTCTGGCATACTATTATTGGAAATAATAAATGTCTGGCATACTATTATTAGAAATAAATATCTGGAATACTGTTATTAGAAATAATGTCTGGCATACTATTATTGGAAATAATAAATGTCTGGCATACTATTATTAGAAATACATATCTGGAATACTATTATTAGAAATAATGTCTGGCATACTATTATTGGAAATAATAAATGTCTGGCATACTATTATTAGAAATAAATATCTGGAATACTATTATTAGAAATAAATATCTGGAATGCTATTATTAGAAATAATGTCTGGCATACTATTATTGAAAATAATAAATGTCTGGCATACTATTATTAGAAATAAATATCTGGAATACTATTATTAGAAATAATGTCTGGCATACTATTATTGGAAATAATAAATGTCTGGCATACTATTATTAGAAATAAATATCTGGAATACTATTATTAGAAATAAATATCTGGAATACTATTATTAGAAATAATGTCTGGTATACTATTATTAGAAATAATAAATATCTGGCATACTATTATTAGAAATAAATATCTGGAATACTATTATTAGAAATAATAAATACCTGGCATATTATTATTAGAAATAAATATCTGGAATACT
>NC_136489.1:123308564-123331064 GCF_053919585.1 Euprymna scolopes | reverse complement strand
ATGAGGTGGATAGCCTGACGGTTGAACGATGACGAATATTACGAGAGCGTTGAAACCCTCTACATATACTATCAACTCCAAAAAAAAAAAAAAAGAACAACAATAATTCTTTGTAAGAAACATGGCTCATGGAATGCGAGAACTAGAGGACAAAAGAGGAAGAGAGGAGCTAGAAAGTAAACACAAATCCACTTTCTATTTTCCATTATTATGTACTCACTAGGAATTATTCTAACACAATTTATTATCTGTTAACTATCACTGATATTAACCAGTGGTGTTCCCTGGAGTCTGAGTGACAACAAATCTCCCCAGATTTCATTCGTCTAGTGCTCCTACAATCATTGGTATTACAACAATTTTTTTTTTTTCATAATACATATTCCTTCAAGTTCTCTGGCAATTCGTTCCATATATTCGTTGAGTTTTTCTGTCTCTTTGATCCTCACCCTGTGAACTGATGGGATGTCAAAATCCTATATTGATATTTTATTTTCCCACTTGCTGACTATTATCATATTCTTGCTTGGATTCTTGCTTGGATGAGTCTGTCCGTTTGTAATTCGATGACTCAGAGGACTTTATGATTTTCCTGTTCTACTAATGTTTGCATCTGTACCATTTATCTGGTTATTAAAATGCAGACATTTGCATAGTTCCACTTAACCGACTTCCCTGTGTTTGTATTTCGTTTGGGCATAGTTTGATGTATTATAGTTATTATATGATTTACCATTTCGTCTTTTTATCCACAGAGTCTACATTTGCTGTTTCTCTAGGTTTTGTCTATCTTGGCTTTTATGTAGTTTATTCTGATTGTGTTTTTTGAGCGGTTGTCAATAGTTGCTCTGTTCAGTTATCCTTATTCGAGTATAAGAGTTAATGAGTGTACAGTAGTCGATGGGACAATATCGTAGTAATCGTTAGTTGTGGAAATTTGGTAAATTAGATTACTTGAGGAGACAACTCATCAAGAATTTGTTAATGTTGGACTTGAAGACGACCATATTGTAGTCAGTTGGAAAGCAGGTAAACGGAAGAGAGTTACATAGGCGTGTAGTTCTAAGAAAGAAACTTTGTTCATGGAATCTACGTTTAGGTTTTGGCACAGATAAAGAGTGAGGGAAATTATTGATAGTGGTTTCAACTAGACGAGTGTTTTTGTGAAAGTCGTGTCAGGAAGGACCATAGATTGGAGCTCAGACGAGCACTTGCACATTATAATACGATAGAGCAGAGACTGGGAAAGAGGCTGCAGGGAAGAGAAAAGAGCATCCCCCACGAGGCTACAAAGTCTATTTTGAACTCTGTACAAGGCAAGATAAGCTGCTTCTAGTAGCTCCTGCCCAGATGTGCCAACAGTACTCCATCCTTGGATGTACTTGGCTCTTGTACAGGAAGAGAATTGCATCAAGAGTGAAATATCTACTTGAGAAGTAGAACGATCCCACCATTTTTCCAGCTGTCTTGGCAACGGATTTGATGTACGTGTTCCATCTTAGATTAGGAGTAAAGGTCAGACCTAGAAGCTTGTCAAAACATGGAGACGAGAACCATTAATTTCAGTTGATGTCAGACGAGGATCAGAGCGTAGATGATGAAAAGATAATTTTTGTTCTCTCCAAACAAGGCATATTGCCACTGAGCTAGTAGGGGCTACTGTGATTAAAGGGGAAATCGCAAGTGAGGAATTCTGTATCACGATATTTAGTCACATTACATTTAAATTGTTACATTTTGGTACAATCAAGGAAACCGGAAGCAGAGAGTTAATCCCAAAGCAAATGGTTCGAGAAAAATCAACAAAAAAAAAGGGGACAAATATCAAGAACTTAAAGCATAAACACTTTTACCAAAATGACTGGAATCGGTATTAAATCAACCTGAAAAAGTCGATATGGCGTCTTACAAATTACAATTAAAGAAAATTATTTTATGTTCCAATATTTTTCTAAAATATTTTTCTAAAATATTTTTCTAAAAACTTTTTCTAAAAACCTTTTCTCAAATATTTTTCTCAAAAATTTTTCTTAAATTTTTTCTAATTTTTTTCTAAAATTCTTTTACTAAAAATTTTTTCTAAAATATTTTTCTAAAAACTTTTTCTAAAAACCTTTTCTCAAATATTTTTCTAAAAAAATTTTCTAATTTTTTTCTAAAATTCTTTTACTAAAAATTTTTTTTTTTAATTTTTTTCTAAAATATTTTTCTAAATTTTAAAAGTTTTTTCTAAAATTTGCGGATGAGGAACAATCGCTATTAATATTGCTTTTCTTCATACTATTATCCTGATCTCATCAAAATTAGTATTCATATTTCTACTATGTGTTTTTTTTTTGGATGATATGCTCTCCGGCCTTCTTCGGGTGTTTCGTTCATTTACAATATTACCCATGTTTCAATATGATTACTAATGTTTCTTATGTAGTTAAATCCAATGGACTCGTGATTTTGACGTTTATTTGCATGCATGTTACCAAACTTTATCTTAATTTTATAATGTCATCGCTTATCGAGACTAAAAGCCACTCGAAGATAAGGGTTAATGATGTAGATAGATTATCAGTTGAATGATGATAAATATATGAAAGGCATGAAATAAGTTTTGCTGACATATGAGAACGATGTACAAGAAATTATTGACATTGAATTTGAAGATGACTGTGTTGTAGCACTCAGGGAAGTAATTTTATGGTAACGTGTTGCATAGATAGGAAGTTATAGAACAGAAACAAATTTCATAGAAATTCTGTTTGATGTTAGGCACACCTAGTTTCTTTTCTTCTTGTTATTATCATGTCCAGTCTCCTTGCTTGAGTGAGTTTATTTATACATCCAAATCCCCAAAGATTTTGTAGTATTCGTTTTCTAGTACTGTCTTTAGTTTGCTCCTGTACGATTTGTCTGTAAGTTTGAGATGCAGTCGTTTGCAGAGTTCCTAGTGTATTGCTTTTCCCCATGTAGTTGTGTCTGTTATTGTATTCTTTTGGGGGGTGGTTTTCCGCATTCACTTATTGTGGTTTAAGGTTTCGTCTCTTTTTCCACAGAGTCTAAATTTATTGTTTCATTGTGTTTTATCTATTTTCGCTTTAGTGTAATTAGTTCTAATTACATTGTTCTGTGCAGTTGTTGATAGCGATTCTGTTTCTTTGTTCATTTGTCCCTTTCTTAGTCACATCCAGATGTTTTCATGAGTCTCTTCTCTTGTCATTCTTATGTATCGTTCATACAGCTCTTTCTTTTCACACTTTTCTTGTCTTTTTATTTCTGGTTTTATTGTTTCCTATATTGTTCATTTTGACAGTGTCTCTCGCCGCAGTAATCAATCTTTCTGCCTTTCGAATTATTTTCCAAGTCTTTTATTTTTGTCTCCCACACAGTCTTCTACATTAACCCGCCCTTTTCCCCCTTTGCCACTTTTCATTTAGAGTCGGTCAGTATCATCTTTCAGGTGTAATGAATTTTTCATGGTCATTAGTTGCCTAGTCTTCTGATCAAGATTCCTATATTCTTCCAGCCTATGAGTGACACATACTTATTGGTAACTAACATGGAGACCCAACGTTGTCCGGTATTGAATGATGATCAACGAATATTTCACAATCCTATATTTTTATTGTTATCGAAATCCGTGAAATCGTTCGGGAGGAAGCTTCACATGCCTCCATGCAGTAACTTAGTCCAAAATATATGTTATTCTACATTGCACTCTTGAGAACCTACTGTTTCTTTTATAAAATTATTTTATAAAAACTTCTTTCCTATTAACGAAAAAAAAAAACATTAAGAAATTTATGTGCAGGGTTTGAACCACGTCATGCAAAACACACACACAAAAAAAAAACAAAACAAAAAAAAACACGTAAATTTTCAAGTCTTATAAAATTCTTTGCAGTTAAAAAAAAACATTAAGAAATTTATGTGCAGGGTTTGAACCACGTCATGCAAAACACACACACAAAAAAACAAAACAAAAAAAAAACATGTAAATTTTCAAGTCTTATAAAATTCTTTGCAGTTAATGAAAAAACATTAAGAAATTTATGTGCAGGGTTTGAACCACGTCATGCAAAACACACACAAAAAAAAACAAAACAAAAAAAAACACATAAATTTTCAAGTCTTATAAAATTCTTTGCAGTTAATGAAAAAAAAAGAAATTTACGTGCAGAGTTTTAACCTACAGACCACGTTATGAAAAAAAAAAAAAAAAAGCAAAAAAAAAAAAGCATGCTATTAACTTACCCACAGAATTTTCACGGCCCGTTGTTCTATCATTGTTGCTAAGCGACGACATGGAAAAAAATGGCTTTACCGATGATAGATAAATTAAAATAACGGTTTCGATTATCGATTATCGGTAATTATCGGGGGGGGGTATTCTGAGACAAAACTTAACTAAGATCACTTCCAGACTTATACACTAAAGTTCTGTAAATTTTAAAGAAAATCTGTCCAGCCGTATTGGAGTCTATAAGGAACTCACTCACACGGACAAAGTATAGTTTTTTTGTTGTCTGTAACTTTTCTTTGTTATTCTTGTGTATGCTTTTCCTACTTTGTTTTTCCTTTTCTATTAAAAAAAAAAAAGATTTAATGGTGTCTTCTTCCAGAACTCCCAAATATTTGTAAGTCTCATGTTCATCAAGCGCCCTGATTTCCTTTTGATTGGGCAGTTCCATGCTCTCATGTGTCTCTAGTTTTCCTCTTTTCATCTCTAGCAGTGCACAGTTTTCTATACCGAATTCTGTTCTAGTTGTGTTATCAGCTTTTCCAATCCCTTTTCATTTTTTGCAAATAGTTATACATGGATCATTATTATTTGCTCACTAGGGGTTCTAACACAGATCATCATCAAAGATTACTCACTGATAATAATCGATGGTGTTTCCAGATTTCCAGTACTCTTCACCTATTTCGGTAAACTTTGCAAATGAATTTGCATTATTACAACAGTTGCTTGACATCGATTTCTTGCTGGCAATAATTATTGGTCTTCACTAGAATTTGGGTAGCAATATGGCTTCTTCTCTTCACACTCATCCAGTGGAGGTCTGGGTAATGCTTTCTCTTCTCAGTTTTTCTATCCTCCTTGACTCTTTGGTATGGTGCTAGTTGATGCCAGCATTACTACTACTACTAATACTACTACTACTACTATTATTATTATTCATATATTATTATTATTATTATTATTATTATTCACATATTATTATTATTATTCGCATATAATTATTACCATTATTATTATTATTATTATTATTATTATTATTATTATTATTATTGTGAGAGAGAATGAG
This sequence comes from Euprymna scolopes, assembly GCF_053919585.1. Lineage (NCBI taxonomy): Eukaryota > Metazoa > Mollusca > Cephalopoda > Sepiida > Sepiolidae > Euprymna > Euprymna scolopes. The sequence goes on along the minus strand of NC_136489.1, from coordinate 123,325,764 downwards.
AATGAGAAGTGGAGCAATTATGCTCGATTGGCCTTGGAGATAAGGCGTATATATTGGGTTAAAACACAAATAATCCCTGTCGTAGTTGGTACACTAGGAGTAGTATCAAGTCGACTGGAAGGACAATTGAAAAAACTACAAATCCCCGACGTTTTAGGCGGCCTTCAAACCTCTATAATTATAGGTACCACCCTTGATCTTTGAAGCTCCTGGTTTGAAGCCGGGATTAAGGGAAATCCTCTGGAAATTAATCCCATCCCTTTCCAGAGAGATGTTCATAAACAAAATCAGAATTATTATTATTATTCACATATTATTATTATTATTATTATTATTATTATTATCATCATCATCATCATTGGGGGGGGGAGTATTATTCACTACTAGTACTGGCGATTTTATACTGACAGGCGGATCATAACAAATGAACATAGGCTATCAACATCTTCTCTTTTCGGTCCTCCACTACTTTCTGCAAGATTCTGGCGGTTCCCAACAAGGCAGTCTTCTGAAACACTCCAACATTTCGATGGATCCCAATCTTCTCAATCCACTTGTCAAATACTCTTCTTTTTCCTCCGCATCCACATCAGCTGGCGCTGCTATAGCAACGATTATTGCCTTGTGTTCCTTTTTTTACAACCAGACTAAATCTGGTCTTCTTGCTTAAATCACATTATCACACTGGACATTAAAATCCCACAATAATTCCACATTATCATTCTCCACCATTCTTTCTGAAAAATTCTTGTACCATTTTTCACTGCATTCCAAGACTCTTTTCTTGCATATATCCCAATGAACTTTTTTCACAATATTGTCATGTCGTCTCTTGTATTCCTTTTGGGCTAACTTCTTACAATTACTGACGAGGTGTCGTACATTCTCACCTTTCTGTCCACACAGCCGTTTTATCGATGTGATACTTCACATAATTTGTCCTCAGAGCTTGCTCCTGCACGGCACATGTTAGCGTTTCTGTCCCAGCCTTCAAGTCATATTTTGACAACTATTGCCAGGTTTTTCTCTTTTCCACTGCCTCTGGTAGATCTCAACTAAACTCTTCTTGCATTTTCTTCTAAATCTACTTGTCTTTCATTTTTTCTCTTCATTTAATTAAATTCCTTGCTTCTTACTAGTTCACTCTCTTGCATTTTTTTCAAATTTTGCCACGCCCTTTATAAGCCTTTCCTTAAGCTTTCAGACCATTTTCTTCTTTTATACATCGTTCTACGCCTATTAGTCCTCATCATTCTTTTTTTCTTTTCACATATAACCTATCGACATCACTCTTATATATATATATATATATATATATATATATATATATATAAGAAAATAGAAAAATAAAATTACAATGAATTGTTCAGAATGTTAATTTATTAGAAACTGTTTATGAAATAAACATAACCCGACAAGCGGCAAAGTCCCACCCCTACACAGTAGAGATCCCTAGATGTAAAAAGTCTTATACTCTGATAGTTCTCCCCCCCCCGAACTGCTAGACTCTGGAATTCCCTTCCAGGATCTTGCTTCCCCAACTGTATTGCCATGTTCAAATGTAATGTGAACAAACATCTTGCTGCTCAACTTCCTGCATAATATCCCTGCAACTTATGTCCCTGATAGTAGGCCTCCACATCAAAGTGGCACTGTGCCTTGTTTGGAGTGAAAATGTAATAAAAAAATAAAATAAAAACCAATAAAATGAATATGCAAATGAAGTACAGCCTTGATTGGATTTTGTACTTTTTCATGATTTAAGAAATTGAAATTGAGCCGTCTTTAGGCGGGCTCGGATCTGCTGACCAACAGTAATTATCACTTTCTACACTATAGGTATAAAAAATAATTGTTAATATGTATTTGATGAAAAATATTATTGTCATAAAATCCTTTTAAGAAATAAAATTTGAACCCATTTTTGGGAATTAAAAAACACCCAGTCAACTTCAGCGAAAAACGCACCATTCATCTTCTTTGAATACTAGCCGACTGTTTACTATGAATGCCTGTCAACATGGCATTTATAGGCACCTAATTAAATTCAATTCTTGCGTTAATTGTCAGTGGACTTGAGGTAAAGATGCTAGCCTATGAAGTAAAAGGTGGCTTTGTGATTCGGTTCATTACCTATACTGATGATTGCGGGAGCATGAAACAGTAGTGTTTGTAGATATAAAAGTAGTTGCTTGTCTAGCCGCACTGATGAGCCGTGAAACAACGAAACAGTACTGCATGTGTTTGACTATAATGCTCCCTATCTTGGGTTGAGCATATTGGGAAGTGATATACAAAACTGCAATTAGCGTATTAAGTGATGCTCTTTGTGTAAACAAATTGAGCTTAGGTATTTGGACAATGTGAAAACATTGTTAATTCACTGACCGCATAGCAACAGCCGAATAGCGCAACGGTTAGAAGCTCCGACTGTTGTTTGGGTGGCTGGGTTTCGATCCTGGCTTGAGGTAGTTGCCTATCTAACTGTACTATATATATATATATATATACACACAAAAAGTTTATATGAGATAAGTCATCGTTACTGTCTGTTTCAAACTTGATAATAGGGGACCTTTTTAGATGCCTCTATCAAGCTCTCTTCAGCCGATACTCATGTTTTATAACCAGTTAAAAAACAGATGAGTATCGGCTGAAGTGAGCTTGATATAGGCATCTAAAACGGTCCCCTATTATCAAGTTTGAAACCGACGGTACTGATGACTTATCTTATATAAACAAATAATAGGCTCTTATTTACGGAGAGAACTCATTTTTTTTCTTGTTCTGACATTGATATTACAAATCTACGTTGTCTTTTTAAAAATTACTGAAATGGACTTTTTAATATAATCAGTTATAAATATGCAAGCGACTACATGAAGATTAACTAATTTGCATATTCCTTTGAAAAATGAGCGCTACTTAATTATTTATTCATTTTCTATGGTTTCTTATTGGATGATTGGTTTCGTTTCACTATTAAGCTGAATTCTATTTATGCATAGTTTCTACATTCTGAATAATTGCGTAGAATTTAAGATAAAAACGTTCCAGCATACGGAAATATAATATAATATAATATAATATAATATAATATATAGCAGCCAAGTCATATTCTTTTTTTTACTTTTGGTACCGCTACTACATATTAGGTACAATATAATAATCAATAAAGAATCGGCTCTACAATAATAAATATACGCAATCTGCAAGAATTAAAATATCATATTTAAACGTATCGTAAGACTGGGCAACGCCGGGCGACTTGCTAGTATATATATATATATATATGTGTGTGTGAGAGAGAGAGAGAGAGAGAGAGAGAGAGAGAGAGAGAGAGAGATGGAGAGAGATGGAGAGAGAGAGAGAGAGAGGGGGTATTTGAAAATATGTTTCATAATATAATTAAGTATGCCTTATGTATTTTGATATAAATATACTTCGCATAAATGAAAAAAACACTTTCGCGTTTATTCATGTAGAAAACATTCTTCTTACATTACTCTTTCTATATTATTATCAACGTTGCTTAATGCGACAAGGCTCGGTGTATTTCAATGTGGTTTAATATATTTATTCAACGAAATTATAAGTCTTTCTCTGCGGGTAAATGTTTTTTTTATTTATTTTATAATAATCATATGAAAGGATTTTTTTTTTTTTTTTTTTTAGCCTGATTATTTTCTGACTGTTGGCGAACGAATTAATAAAGAAACGCGTTTATATTTAGGCATACCAGATAGAATTTTAAAGATTTTACATCTGCGCAAACGGTGACCTAAATGATAAAAACAAAGAGATTCAGCTTTTCGGTATTTTAAGACGGTACACACCCCACAACCAGTTAATCAACCGCGTCTTGTAAAATGTATTTAACAAAAATAAATAACAATAAAAAAAAAAAAAAAGAAAAAAAGAAAGGAAAAGAACATTACTTATTATTTGGATTATTCGGACTACTGATCTCGGTGGTTATTCAAAATGGCGGCAAGTAAAGAGAGTACAGAAAAGTCTGTACGTGTTCGTTACAGAAAGATGTCTTATTCCCAAAATCATGTAAATCGATCAAGTAGGTTTTTTTTTGTTTTTTGTTTTTTTGGCAAAATTTGCGGAGTATGCGCTGTTTTTCAGAACGGAAATTTAAATTTTGTTCCGTTCTAATCATTTTTTAAAAAATTGTGCCCCCCCCCCAGAAAGTAATCGAAAGAATAACATTTAACAATCGTACATTTTGTATAAAAAAAAAACAAAAAACGAAAGATTTTTTTATATTGTCAGAAATTAATCTCACAAACTCAATACTCCCTAGCAGAGGCAATCCACAAATTACAAAAGCATTACCTTTAAACTCAAAATTTATTTAGTTATAACAGCAAAGAAAAGTTATTGGTCCTGGTATAGTCCATTGCAAAACGGTGGGCCAGTTTTGCCTCTCAAATAGAGAGCCGGTAGTTTAACTCCTTATGGTGGAGTGGTAGTTCATATTTCATTTGAAAGGATCCGTGGTAATTCATGGTGTTCTCGGCAAGAATTCTGATGCCTTTAATAAGGCATAAATCGAGTCCCTTGGGACTGTAATTAAATTGAGGAAAGTTCAAATATTTAGTTGATATAAACATGGTTAAATATTGAAAGGAGGCCATCCTCTAATTAGGATATATTCGGCACATTTAAAGGTGTCTCTGCTTGTAGAGATTCAAGTCCTTTATTTCACCAAACATTTAGGTGATATAACGTGAAGAAATTGTGGCGGCTCTGTAGGTGTATCAGAATTTTTGTAGGAATTTTTGACACCCCTAACACGAAACTGCGAATAAAATATGAAAATCTCGTAATTTCTCTGTTAAAAGTGGGGTTTTTTTTTATTTTCTTTATGGATTATACTTCCAAAATAAACTATTAAAGTTGTTTTAAAAGTAATAGAAATATATATATATTTTTAAAAAACAGTAATGAATTTTCCGAACTCAATATTTTTCAATTTTTAAACTTTAAAAATCTATCAAAATGTTTCTATTGATTCTATTTTTACGATATTTTCAGGGTCAATGTGAAATTTTATGTTCTTTCCAATAAACCGAATATAATATTTTAGACAAATGTTTTTTTTTTAATTCACGCCCCCCCCCATTTTCAAGTGTCTATTAAAAAGTAAATAATTAATTTACTCACCGAAAAGTAAATAATTAATTTACTCACAAATTGAAGAGAAAAGGTCAATAAATAATATATTCAAATTTAAAACAAAAAAACGTAGTGTTTTTTAGAATTTAACCTGTAAAGTTTGAAGTTTAAAACCTTTTTTTTTAAACCACGTTATTTTTTTTTTTTTTAATGGAACCTTGGTCCTTGCTCCTTTAATTGAAAAAAAAAATAGGGCTTGAATTACATTTTTCGAGGAGTTATAAGCTTGGAAAGACAGGGGGTCGAATAATTCACGCCTCCCATTTTGAAATGTCTATTAAAAAGTAAATAATTAATTTCTGTACCAAGTCTTATATATCACAAATTGAAGAGAAAAGGTCAATAAATAATATGTTCAAATTTAAAACAACAAAAAAGTAGTTTTTTAGAAATTTACCTGTAAAGTCCGAAATTTAAAACCTTTTTTTTAAAAAAAAAACAAAAAAACACGTTGTTTTTTTTTTGTTTGTTTTTTTTTTTTTTAATGAAACCTTGGTCCTTGCTCCTTTAATTGAAAAAAAAAAAAATTAGGGCTTGAATTACATTTTTCGAGGAGTTATAAGCTTGGAAAGGTGGGGTGGAATTATTCACTATTTTCACGAAATTTCTGACACACCTAGCGGCTCTGTTCTCGATAAGGCATTCTTCTCGGAATCGTTCTTTGGTGAGTCCTTTCATGCCGAGTGTTCATCGTGGACTGAAAAGGAAAAGAAAGATTACAAAAAGGCGCCAAGTAATTAACTTGGCTCATACAAACTAACCAATCACAGACCGCCTACTAGAATTGTGCGTAGGTGGCTTAAAACAAATAAACGTGGCGTTGTAAGTGGAATTTCTCACAATATACACAAAAATAAAGTTTTATTAACAAAAACGAAATAATTTGATTTTTAAACGAAAAAAAGTCAATTTGGTATTTTTTTTTTTTTTTTACCTAAGTCCAACTCACCGTTCACATTGGAAATGTCGACGTTTATAGATTTTCTGATACGTTTACAACGAATAAACACTCCAACCTCCCCATGTTAAGAACGGCTTTCAGAATAGACACCCCCAACCTCCCCATGTTAAGAACGGCTTTCGAAATAGACACCCCTAACCTTGTCAGCATATCCCAAAACCTATAAAAGTTGACATGTCGAATGTGAACGATGAGTTGGACGTAATGTAAAAATGTATCGAATTTAAAACGGAACGAAATTTAAATTTCCGTTCCATTTTTACAACAACCGTAAAACAGCGCATACGCCACAAATTTTACCGGTTTCTTTTTTTTTTATTTTGAAATAAGAACATCAAAATTTACGAGTTTTAAAGATTTTACTTAATTGAACATAAGGTTGATTTTTGACCTCGACATTACGATTTGAATTGGGTTGTTCTGTTTTTTATTTCATCGGATTTAATCATGGCTGACGAAACACTACAACTCGCTTTCTCGTAAAATTCAATTTACTTGAATAAAAAAAAAATACTTGATCAAATTACGTGATTTTTGGAATATTTCATCTTCGTTCCATGATTGGTACAGACTTTTCAGTATTTTCTTTATTTTTAATTGCCGCCATCTGAATAAGAACACTGTTCTCATATTAAGTGTTACTTTCACAAGGTTTCGACCAATGTAACCTCCGACCTACGTCAGGGTGTATCTTGTTGAAATTGTTCATCTTTCTGTTGAACTCGACAGGGAATTTCAAACGAAATCCTTCATTTAAGCACACGTGGCGTAGTTTATAAAGTACTTAGTAAATTTCAGTTGTAAGTTATACTATTCTGGACGTTGAAGGTTCAATCCCCAGTGTGGCCGATACTCAGAATACAATTGCGAATTACTTATGAGAGCCGGTCCTGGCTGGTAGAACGAGAGCATGCTACCCTCTCCCTCTGTGGATTAAATAAATTCCATGTAGATTCCCGAGTTTGATAGAAAGATTTTCGAGTTCACCAAGATGCACCTGAATTAAGTCGGAGGTTATATCGGCCGAAACGTTGTGAAAATAACACTCAAGATGTTAATTAATAAATGAATGGTGACATAAATTTCTCCTTATTTACTTGTCTCTCCATGAGGGCAGAGTTAGACACAAGATTGCTAAGTTTGAAATTGCATTTTTGTTGGTCTGTCATGAAGCTCCAAACGTAAGAATACCAGACTAAGCAAAACGTTGAATATCGCGACCAAAGCAGAATGAGAAAAAAAAAAAAAAAAAAAAAAAAAATCCGCATATGCATTAAAAATTGTTTAATGTTATGTTTTTTTTTCTTATATATTACTAGCAGGGAGATCTGACGTTTCCCGGGATTGAGTGATGATAATATCATAATGGATACGTTTTAGAAAGTGATAAACCACCAACTGAGAAAACTTGATATTTGGAACCTGAAGAATTTTTATACTACACTGTATATGCTCTGGAACCCAATAAAAAGGCATTCGTTGGGTTTGGAAGTTTTTCCAAATTAAAAAATATAGATATACTAGCTAGGAGACTCGACGTTGCCCGGGATTAAATGAGGATCAATGAATGTTTCACACTCCCATATTTTTTTATTGTCATCGAAATCGATGAAATCCCCCCTTTTTTTTCAATCAAATCGATTGATTGGCTGTTCTAGTTGGGAACCCATTGCCGTGCATCGGGAAGAAGCTTCACATGTCTCCCCGCAGTGACTTATTCCACAATACATTGTAGTCTAAATTACACTGTAGAGAATCTACTGTTGATTTTATAAAAACATTTTTCCTATAGAATGTCTTGAATTAATGTTTAAAATGCAAAGTCAAGTATCATGGTGCAGTTGTGCTCTAAACAGAAACATTCATTTCAACGTGCCTTTGTCATGTCAAAGAACCTACTGTTGATTTTATATGCCGGGCCTTTCAATTTGTGCGGTAATAAAACTTCTCAAATGTACTTGTGATGTTAGGCTGTATGAGGTGTTAACTTTGGTCCAAATCGCCTGTTCCTTCCGATACAAAAGCTAAAACCATTGCCAGGCGCATAAAGTACCTTCGTGTGCAATTTCATAAAAATCGGTCGAGCCGTTTTAGAGTCAGTAAGAAACTCTCGCTCTCTCTCACTCACACACACAAAGTTCTTTTTATATAATAGTAGATTAAATAAGAAATCATTTCGATTTAAACTCCATTGAATATTACGCATGTAAATTTGAGAAAAGCACGCTTGAAATTTGTAAACGTTATCTGAATAATTGAAATCTCACGACATCAGGTCAAATTCAGTCGCCATCTTGTTTTGATTTCGCTTATTCACACAATGTTGATACATTTCAAGCGTGTTTTTTTCTTAAGTTTACATGCGTTATACTAAACGGATTTTAAATCGAAATGATTCCTCATTTAATAACATGTAACAAAAAAAAAAAAAATAAATAAATAAATAAACCATTTATAATGCCTACACGGAATTGTTTTCTCTCGCATTAGCTCTGACCGCGATCGTTGACACTTATCCCAAAATGTTGTTTCAAATTTAAACACAGTGATTCCCAACCGCTGAGACACGGAATACTGGTATAGAGGGGTAATAGAAACTATTCAATTTCATTTTGTTTAGTAAAGACAATTTAATTTCTTATACATGATAACAACGCTCAATTCAAAATGGCCGAGTTTCTGGAATCTAAACGTTTCGCGCATACTACTTGGTAATTTTTTTATGGCTTGTATTAGTTATGGGACGCTTAATCGAAATAGCAGAAGTTTTTTTCCAAGTATCGGGAATCGGCATCAGCATTGAATTCCAATACGAACAAGTGAAGCATGCATGCCCCGTGAGTGCGCAGTGAACGAGGCATAAAGAAATGACTAAGTCCCAGGGGACATCGAATCCTGGTGAAAATCAACAAACGGTACAGTTTTAGGCCTTAACATATGTAAATTTGAGTTCTGCATCATACAAAAAAAAAAAAAAAAAAAAAAAAAAGGAATGACTGAGTCCATTATTTGCCCCCTCCCTCATTTAGCCCGAAATGTCCCCAAGGCACATATTTAAATTTGAGTTCAACACCATGCAAAACTGCTAAATATACGTACACAGAAAATTTTGGACAAATATGGTAAAATAGTCCCAAAAATGAAGTATTTTTATTAGTCCTAAAAGAACCCCTGGGGCGCACCCAAGAGTTATCGCGAAGTATAAACAAACAAAATTATATAGAAATCAGTTAGTTACAATTTTTCAGAAAGTTTTATAAAAATCCAAGGTATCAATTTTTTTTAATAAGCATAAAACTGTCAATTTAAGCCATTTTAACTCGAAAGGCATTCCTAGCTGGGGGCAACCGGAGTTTTCCTGGAAAATCCGTTCTGTTACGTTTTTACTCATATCATGTTTGATGTTTGTGCAAAATTTCCAAAAATTTGAAGGCGTAGTTATTGAGAAAAGTGCGGACGGACGAACGGACGGACGGACGACCGGACAATGGTGAATTTACAGGTCTATCCTCTTTTTGTCAGGGGACAAAAAAAAAAAAACGATTCCGAAATACACAGGTTGTAGAACAAAATACTAAATTTTAAGCAAATCTAACTTTTGCAGTAGCAGTATAGATTATTTTCTAAATGAATGTCTTCCAACTCTTGTTAGTGATATGAACTGTGACAAAGTTTGTTTTTTTAAGAATCATCTTTTGTACGTATTATTTGGATTCTTCAGACTACTGTTCTCATGTTGAGTGTCATTTTCACAACGTTTCGGCCGATGTAAGCTCCGACCTTTTTCAAGTGGTCGAGCTCGAGGATGTTTCGGTTGAACTCGGGAATCTGTACGGAATTTCGAACAGAGCCCTTTTATTTACTTCATGGAGGTATTGTGCTCTCGTTCTGTCAGCCGCGACTCGATAGAGGTCCTGAGTAATTCACAATTGTCAAGATGAGAGCAATAGTCCGCAGAATGCGAATAATACGAATAACCGTTCCTCATCTCCAAAATTCAGAAACATCATCATTTCTAGTCTTAAAATTCCCAATTTGAACTGATTGCTGGATCGTATAAAACACCTCAATTTGTTAATAAGCACATTATAAAGTTTTAATAAAAAGATGAACATTTTAATCAATTTTCACTTTATATTTTAATTAAATATATGTCAATATCAAGGCATTGGAATACATTTACGTAATATTGACTGACATTCACCAGTGCAAGATATTGAATACAGAATATGTTCATTTATGGGAATGAAAATTCTCTTTAAATAATCTTCTTTTTCTTTTCTTTTTCTGTTTTTAATTACTAGCAGATTTAGCCAGCTTTGCTCAGGCCCTATGTATGTACATAACTTGATGTGGATATGTATATATATATATATTAAAAAGTTTGACTCATGTCTAGGTAACCTACATCGAAAATTTCAAGTGTTTAGACCCAAAATTGGCGGAGGAGTTTGGTAAAGTCTGCAAGGGTCAACTCTGTAAACTTTGACCTCTTGGCAGCCAAATATTCGGCAAAAAACTGATTAAAAAGCTTGCTACATGTCTGAATACCCTTTATGTAAAATTTCAAATGTTTAAATCCAAATTTGCTGAATAGTTTGCTAGAGACCACAAAGGTCAAATCATTTGAACTTTGACCTCTTGGTAGCCAAATTTTCGACCAAAACCCGTTTAAAAAGCTGAATACACTTTATGTAAAATTTCAAATGTTTAGACCAAAAATTTGCTGAGAGGTCAAATTTTTAAAAACTTTGATCGCTTAACATTTATTGTTTTGGGCTCAAATCAAGTTAACGTTTGATCCATTGTCTAAGGAACCTACGTCTAAAATTTCAAGTGTTTTTAAACAACATTGGTGGAGGAGTTTAGTAGAGTTTTCAAAGGTCAAATCGTTGAACTTTGACCCTTTGACAGTCAAATTTCTGGCTGAGAACCGATTAAAAAGGTTTCCCCCAAATCTCAATATCCCTTCTGTCAAATCTGGAGTCTGTAGACTGAAAATTGACGGAATAATTTAGTAAGGAAATGTACATAGACAGACAGACAGACAATCTCACTTTTATAGATATATAGATTTTATTTCAAAAAGGCTTTATGAGTAGAACATACTCATTTCTTGTGGCGTGTGTGCCGCGAAAATTTTAAAACTTAATAATCTGCCGCCATGTTGGAAAGGTCCGGAACCACTGCTTTAATATGACATACCGACCTACTGAAAAGAAAAAAAAAGAATACTAATAATCTCTTATATACATCTAGAAAAAGATAAATGAATACAAAATTACATATTTGTACAAAATGGCAGAATATTATATTAGTATTTATTTTTTGCTCAAAATAATTTTTATGCTGCTCAACAATGCGATCACATGAATATATTAGAATATTGTCTATCACGTGACAGAATAATCATTTTTATTTGCGTTGTTGTCTTTTTTTTTCTGTTAATTTTTCTAAGCTATAATTTTTTTTACCGTTTTATCATATTGAAACACAAAGAAGTTCATAGCTATAGAGACGGACACTTTCATTTCGAGTGCATTTCTACGGCCATAACAACGAACAGGTTGTTATCAGTGCGCATGTCACGAATTGCAAATAAATGACATATTAAATGTCTTTGTTTTATAAACCTTTGTTTTCTATTAACGCATCAAATAAAAATATGATTGTTTTGCAAACAAGTAATGACATATAAAAACCGTAATGGAGGTGTGTGTACACGACGTTTATTAACAATGCAACAAATATTTTGCACATTATTTGTTTTTATTTCTATAAGTTAATTGTGACTTTTTTTCCTTACCTAAAACAATCGTGACATTTTCATGACATTTCCCGTCCTTGAAAATACCAAAGAGATAAACATGGTATAGACAGCATTGCTAGCCATTCTACAGTAGACTACAGTTGAATCATTATCAGATCATCTTAGCTATTGCACACCTGTTAAAAATGTTGGGAAATAAATTACGCTTCTATCTATCTATCTATCTATCTATCTATCTATCTATATCTATCTATCTATATCTATCTATCTATCTATCTATCTATATATCTATCTATCTATCTATCTATCTATCTATCTTTCTATCTCTCTCTTTCTCTCTCTCTCTATATATATAGGGGTCCTGGATATGACCTTAAACTATATCCGATGGTAAGGCCCCAGCTTGCGGGCTTTGGGGAGTGTGGAGCCACCCTTTAATTGCCATTGCTCCCAGGTCCACTCTGATCCGGACTGGTAGTACCTGTTAGGGTCCCAACTATGGGTTAAATAGAAACCGACTTAAAAAAAAATACTCTATTAAAAAATTGTTCTTCAAAATCACAGGACTCGGCATTTAATAACCTGAAAAGGGTTGATATGCCGTAAAACAAAAACAACCATCAACCAATTAACGAAGACGGAATAGCAGAGTAAGTTGTCCAAAATGGTGTTTCTATAAGTTATTTAAGGTAAGTACGTGACTAAATATGCAGAAATAACATAATTTTGCAGACTTGTTTGTCGCAATGCGAAACAATATTTTAATGGATATCGTTTGGAAAGTAATAAATGACCAACTGAGAAAACTTCATATTTGGAACTTGGAAAATTATTATACTACACTATAGATGCTCTGGAACCCAATAAAAAGGCATTCATTGGAATTGCATAATTTTTTCCTGCATTTACAAAATTTATATAAAAACAAAGATCTTTTTCATTATAAAAACTTTATTTATGAGAAAGATTTTTAATCCATTACGATTGGTATATAAAAACCGGGTAAGTTTCAAGTAAGTTGGATCTTTTTACCTGCCAAATACCAAGAACTTCCGTTACAGGATTTGGCATGCACTTCCGATTTGAAGTTTAATATCCCTTTCTTTTTTTGCAGCAACATCCATTTCTCTTATTCGATGTAGCTAAAATGATTTAAAAACTTTAAAAACATTTAATTTAATTTTCTATGCTTATTACCTATAGCAAATCAGGTGCAAACCATTTATAATATTTGCTGATATTTTCCTCCGAGGAGATGTATAAACATCGAAAACATATGGGTTAAGGAAAGCTAATAAACATATGTTTATTACCTTTAGTAAATTAGATACAAACCTTTTATAATATTTGCTAATATTTTTCCTCCGAGGAGATGTATAAACATCGAAAACTCATGGGTTAAGGAAATACATTTTACTATACTGTATTCTTTGTCTTGCATACAATAAAAGTTCTATATTTGAACTTTTTCAAATTACAAATTTTAAATTCCTAAATTATGATTTATTTGCTCTATCTAGTATATTGAACAATTTTATTTAGCTGGGATAGTCTTATATAAAATATTATATCCAATAATATTTTGTAAGACCGATAATCACACCAGTAGATTTATTGTATTTCATTATTCTGAATAATCTATATATATAAAAAATGGAACGTCTCGTTTATTCAAAATCGATAAGCTAGAAATTTACAATCCCGTTTTCTGTGAAATTTTATAACAGCGAATCTTTATCATCTAACTGTGTTTTTAAATATTAAAAAGTAAATGTTGCCTTATTAAAAAGAAACTTTTATTCGTCGGGGAAAATTTCCGATGTTATCCGAAACGATTAGTGAATATACTTCCGGTTTGCCATTTTGAAATGACGAAACGTAACGATTCTGACTATAATACACTTTTTTTTTTAATAGTTAAAATAGTAACACAGAAATTATTATTAAATAAAATAAAAATATTTTCAGTAAATGCGGAACTATTTTTACCCATGCACCATGAGGTGATGACTTCCGATTTACAATATTTCAATATCTTTTTAATCGATAAGTACAAAAATCATTCCCTATTTTTTTACTTTTAGATTCATTTGTCCATCTTAACTTTTATAACGTTTTGATTGTTTAGTTTTTCTGAAAAAAAAATAGCATCCATTTTTCTTTCTATCGACTTCATTTTCGGTTTTACATGCAAAATTTTTTCCCTCGAAAGCCCGTCTCACGTTCGTATATAACAAAAAAAAATTTTTTTTGTAGATTTCGGTGTGTTCAAAACGAAACTGTAAACCATTTCCGTCGCAAAAAATACTTTACATGATATGAGGAATTTACTTTTCCGAAAATTTGGTGATCACTTTTCTATGTAAATTTAACTTAAACTGAGCACTCACTTTCTGGCCACCTGAGAGAGGGGACATTTTCTTTCGTGTTTATTGCATTTGAGGTTTTTTTTTGACAAGGCAGCTTGGTATGTGAGTGCATATTTACCAGCCTTCGTTTATGCTCGCGCGTAGCGTAAACGATGGCTAGGGCTGTGAAATGGAAAATAGTCCCAGAGTCCAGATGCTATTACCATGCAAACGAAATCAAACAAAAATAAACGCACAAAAAATGCCGCTCTCTCACGTGGCCACAAAGTGGGTGCACATTCGAAGTTACATTTACATCGCAAAGTGAGCACCCACTTTTCGAAAATGTAATTTCTTCATATCATGAAAACTACTTTTTTTTTGCGACGGAAACGGTCTGCAGATTCGTTTTCAGCACACCGAAATAAATCTACAAAGCATTATTTTCTTATATACGAACGTGAGACAGGCCTTAAAGTAAAATAATACCGGATTTTTTGGGGGCAGATTGGCCGTTTAGTTGTACATATATCCTCACACCAGGTAATCACTAAAAGGGACTCTTAAAAGTCGTCACCCGTACTGAGCAAAAGTTTGTTTACATGTTTTACAACCTTTAAATGGGTAAAATATAATAACATACTTATTGAAAATGTGATCATGTGCTTAACAAATAAAAAAAAAACTGCAAGATGAAGTTTTGAAATGATTACACGTCTTTCATTTTATTTAGAATGACAAACATTGATCAATAAAAATGAAATTTTCGGTTCTTATGTAGTTTTGGTGTCGTGCTGAAATATATCGTTATTATTTGGAAAACCATTCTTACGGAGTAGGTGAGGGTGTTTTCTAACTATTTTGTGCTTCCACCTTACATTTATTAGATATTAAAAAAAATATATGTAAACATAATACGGTTACCATCTGCCATCGTATGTACCCGGGAACAATATCTCCTGTAAAATTAACCCACATTTTGGTGCTTATGCATTTTTGATATCACACTATTTTTACATAGTTTTTTTTTTGGTTAAATTAAACTTTCACGATATCTTCTTTTTTTATTTTTACTATCCTTCCCATGTTCCAAAATATTAACATTATTATTTCAGCACAGTAACAAAAAATATATAAGTACCCAAAATTTCATTTTTATTACTAAAACTACAAATTGTTAGGTGAAGGTACAGTTCATTATGCATTTTCCGTATCGTGCTGAAATAATAACTTTTTTTATTTTTTATTTTTCACATTGGCGAGGGGATGGTGTTTTGTAACTATACTATGCTTTCAGCTAACAATTTATTATTAAACAAAAAGATAGCGTGAAATTATAAAAAAAGGCAGATTTGCCGTTTAGACGTATCATCATATGCATCCGAGAACCATATAAAATGTAAAATCAAAAACAAAATCTTATTTGTATTGTTCAATGTTTTAAATTTTAAATTATAAATTAAAAATTTTACATTATAAAATAAAACACATTTAATCATTTTAAAAATTCATTTTTGTTTTCTTTTTTATTTGTTAAACAACGTATTATTTGTATTGTTTAATGTTTTAAATGTTTAATTATAAACCAATAATAAATTATAAAAGTAAACACATTTAATCCTTTTATTTGTTAAATAATGTGGTCAATCTAAAATAAATTATACGTAAACAAACTTCTTGATGTATTCCGGTGACGACCCAACGTGCCCCTTTTTTGATAACAGGGTTGTAGGCTATTTGTACAACTAAACTACAAATCTGCCAAAAAATATTGTGACATTATACGTCAGTCGATTGTTGGGGTGTTGCTTTTTTGTTACCATAAATTGTTAGGTTAAAGCTTTCTTTTTTTTTCCTAGAAAACTTTTAACAGTGAAAATACACTTTTTATTTTTACAAGAAGTTGATTTTTATTAAAAAAATATGAATGCTTTTCCTTTATTAAAGAAATTTTTAGGTGACATACAGATACGTTTCTACAAAGAAAACCGTTATTTTCTTTAGCCATTCTTACCATGGGGAGTGGATGGTGTTTGATAACTATTCTGTGCTTTCAACTAACTATTTATTACAAAAAAAAAAAACGTCTTAACGTGGGGAGAACTGTGGTATTCATTCCAAAAGCCATTTTTAATATGGCGTTCTTAATATGGGAATTTTGCCATTACACCAAATTGAGCCACAGCAACGCGTGGAAGGGTACAGCTAGTTATATATATATATATATATATATATATATATATATATATATATATATATATATATATAGTATTCAACTGATATAATTTTTTACAGAATAAAAATAAATAAATTAAAACAAATATCATTTTTCTCATTTCGAATTATTTAATCAAATAAAAATACCATTTTTTTACTTTAATAATAAAGTTAAAAATTTATTTTTTTCATAGCATTTTCAAGTTAAATTCAGTTATAGGATATTTTCGTTTATTAAATTGTTAGATAATTGCTAGAATATCCTTTTAAATTTAGTAAAAATGGAATTATTATTTGATTAAATAATTCGAAATAAGAAAAATGATTTTTGTTTTATTTGAATTATTGTGCAATAATTTATATCGGTTTGGAATATGCTAAACATTTAAAAAGAACATTGTTAATGACCGTTTTGGTAGAAAAAAAAAGTCCACTGATGTCAACCCGCTGGTCTGAATTCAAAATAGAGACATATGAGCGAGAAAAAAACGAAAGTAGAATCAGGGAGACATCTGTTGCAGGAGAATCTATTCTTTTGACTACTGCTCTTATCTTGAATATTATTTTTGCAATATTTCCGTCGATGTAACCTTCGACCTTCTTCAGGTGTATTTTGTCGAATTTAGGAATCTCTCTGCCGAACTCGAGACTTTCTCTGTCAAACTCGGGAAATTTGAAAAGAATTTCAGACAGAACCTTTTTTTAATCCACAAGCAT
>NC_136489.1:123191064-123301064 GCF_053919585.1 Euprymna scolopes | reverse complement strand
TTCCCTTTTCAAATGGTAAGCGTAACAGATCGATTCAAAGCTTTGTAATCGACCTGTTACGCCAACCATTTGAAAAGGGAATTTTTCCGAAATTAATAATGGAATATGTCGCAGACATAACAAGTAAGACATTTTACCAATTCAACTGAATAAATATATGTATATATAAAATATATGTATGTACTTATTGATTTGTAAATCGCCACTTGTTCTCGTCTTCTCTTACCAACAACGACTATATTTCATTCCTCGCATTGTGACAGCCTTCTAAATCTCTACTACATACCTATCCCACACAATGCTTCAAGCAAACTACATATTAACCATATATATATATATATATATATATATATATATAATATATAAATATATAAAAATTTATAAATATATTAAAATTTATATATATATAACAATTTATATATATATATATATATATATATATATATATATATATATATATATATGTATGTATATATATGTATATATGCTACCACTACTACCAATTTATTTTTTTTTCAACGTATACCTCCAGCCCCCCGAGAAATGCCGAGCACCCAGGCTAGTATATATATAAACACAAATGTCTGTGTTTGTGTTTTCTATAGAAAGAAAGATTAGAGAATCTACATAAAATCTAAAACCGTATTTTCATGTAAGAACCATTTAAGTGTTCCCGAATGTCTTAGTGCACTCCTGAAAGGGCTATTGAGCAGCGGAAATGGGGTTGGATTTTTCAGCTATAATTTCGAAAGAAAACATTGTAATTTCAATGTATTCTATCCGATAGGTATTTTCATTCAAATCTTATTTAGCCCTTTGTACCTTCTCCTCGGACTAGACAGAGGGTAGTGCCAAGAAACTTGGAAAGGGTGATTTTTTTAATAATTTTTTTGGGGTTTTGGGTTTCAGTAGAACTCTAACGGGAGCAATAAATATGAGGTTACAATATTACTTATGGACACTAGCATTTCATACTTACGCAATCATCGGTGTAGGATGACAATTTCTGCTGGTTGGCAGATTCGAAGCCAGCCATGTATCCACCTTTGAGCCCATTTGCTAAGTATTTACCACAAAGTCACTAAACAATTGCCTCGAGAATGGAGAGAATTAATAACGAAGTCAATTCGGGCATGGACATTAGACAATCCAGAGTGTTCGAACGACAGATGTCGTGAATGTTTTATAAACACTAGTTTATTGCTCTTAGTTTATACTTTCCAGGAGGTAATGGTTAGCTCACAGCATATAGCATATAATTTTCAGATGGGATTGTTGAGTCCGTATTATGCCATCTAAAAACCTTTTTTTTAAAAGAAATTGAAATGAAATGTAACACTGTGTATTCCCAAATGATCTTTGGTGCTACCAGATCAGGCTGTCTGAAGATATCGGCTTCTTGACTTCAATGCACCGAACATTGTTGTTATTGTTTTTTTTTTGTTTTTGTTTTTAATTTGCAAAGCGCAATCATGCTATGCAAAGCTGGAAACGGAAACAATTTTCTTTACAAAACAACCAACAACCATAAATAAATATCTGATGATTAAAAAAAAAAAAAAAAAAAAAAAACTTGAAGCATAAAGATTTCGTCCAAAATGATTGAAAGTGAAAAGGGTTGATATGCCATAAAACAAAACAACCAAACCAAACACTATAAATAAATAGTTGGAGATATAAAGAACTTGAAGCATAAAATTTTTGACCCAAAATGATCGGATTTAGCATTAAATAACATGAAAAAGGGTTGATATGCCGTAAAAGAAAACAGCCAAACTAAACCAAACCAAACCAAAATGGGCGCCTGTTTAATGCAGACCAGGCTTAACGTCCTTAATTTCATTCCATTAAAAGCATCTAAACTATTTTTTATCTGTAGAAATGTACCGTTTACAAATTCCCGAATTCGAAGAAAAAAAAAAAAAAAGAATTCTAAAAATGTCTATTCGTTTTATTTAGGCCAAATTTAACACCGGAAAATGTAAGTGCCATATTTAACACAGTTTAATTTTATTGATTATATACTTTTCAAGAGTAGAAAGGCAACTTAAACTATCAAATGGCAATTACGAAACCTCATATCTTAAAACTCGCATCGTCATGATAACCGTTTTTACACGGAAGAAAGGAGACACCAGTTTTAATACTCTTATCAATTACGGGCACCAAATGTTCGCCATGGGAGCTACAAAATTATACTGGATCGAGAAAGAGCACTTAAAAAGTTCATGGGCATTATCAACGGTATGGGTAATTTGAGTTAAAAAAGGGATTAGAAAAATTGGATCGCGTAACTTCTAGAATACCGAATCATCGAATAGTTTGACATTTTAAACGGAAAAAATATGAACAACATTTATTCGATATTTTAATTATAGCTACCCACCTCAGCAAGATGTGACACAAGGTCAGAAAGTGGGGATGTATTCCATCCTCTAGGCATTTTGTTTCAAATTTTATTTGACACTTTTTAAGCTTCTCTTCGGACTAGAGAGAGAGAGAGAGAGAGTAGCGGCAAGAAACTTGGAAAAGGTGATTTTTGTAACAATTTTATTTTGGTGGTTTCAGTAGAACTCTAACGGAAGCAGTAAATATGAGATTACAATATTACTTATGGATACTAGTATTTCATGCTTACGCAATCATCAGTGTAGGATGACAATTCCTGTCGATTAGCAGATTCAAACGCAGCCATGAAGTCACCTTTGACTCCATTTTTTAAGCCTTTACCACCGAACCACTAAATAATTGCCACGAGAATGAAGAGAATTAATAACTAATAAAGGGTCAATTCGGGCATGGACATTAAACAATCCGGAGTGTTCGAATGACAGAAGTCGTGAATGTTTCATAAACACAAGTTGACTGCAATTCCCTCTGTAGGGGCGCCTCAGGCTACAAGCAATAAACTTGTCTTACTGAAAATCCGGGTGACAAGACCTGGGAGGGTGGACCTCCTAGATAATACCTAGACAACGTACCTCAGTTCGACAGGTACTGAGCCAGTTCCTGGCACCGCACCTGTCAGGTTGATTGTTAAGAACGGGTTCTTTACTCGTACTTTCTACCCAGTCTCCAAGCAGCCATAGCAGCAAGGAGACTCGTCCTCATCGATATAATGAAAGGTGTCAAGCAAGTTGTTGTTCAATATTTCAAAAAAAGAAGTTTGCTTTGCAATATTTCAAAAGGTGTAAGCAATTTATGCCTATTATTTTTACATAACAAGATATTTGTTGTTCAGCATTCCAAAGAGATTAAGATATTTGTTGTTCAGTATTCCAAAGGGATAAAGATATTTGTTGTTCAGCATTTCAAAGAGATTGAGAAATTTGTTGTTCAGCATTTCAAAGAGATTAAGATATTTGTTGTTCAGGAATTTCAAAGATATTGAGAAATTTGTAGTTCAGCATTTCAAAGAGATTGAGAAATTTGTTGTGCAGCATTTCAAAGAGATTAAGATATTTGTTGTTCAGCATTTCAAAAAGATTAAGATATTTGTTGTTCAGCATTTCAAAGAGATTGAGAAATTTGTTGTTAAGCATTTCAAAGAGATTGAGAAATTTGTTGTTCAGCATTTCAAAGAGATTAAGATATTTGTTGTTCAGCATTTCAAAGAGATTGAGAAATTTGTAGTTCAGCATTTCAAAGAGATTAAGATATTTGTTGTTCAGCATTTCAAAAAGATTAAGATATTTGTTGTTCAGCATTTCAAAGAGATTGAGAAATTTGTTGTTCAGCATTTCAAAGAGATTGAGAAATTTGTTGTTCAGCATTTCAAAGAGATTAAGATATTTGTTGTTCAGCATTTCAAAGAGATTGAAAAATTTGTTGTTCAGCATTTCAAAGAGATTGAGAAATTTGTTGTGCAGCATTCCAAAGAGATTAAGATATTTGTTGTTCAGCATTTCAAAGAGATTGAGAAATTTGTTGTTCTGAATTTCAAAGAGATTAAGATATTTGTTGTTCAGCATTCCAAAGAGATTAAGATATTTGTTGTTCAGCATTTCAAAGAGATTGAGAAATTTGTTGTTCAGCATTTCAAAGAGATTGAGAAATTTGTTGTTCAGCATTTCAAAGAGATTAAGATATTTGTTGTTCAGCATTTCAAAGAGATTGAGAAATTTGTTGTTCTGAATTTCAAAGAGATTAAGATATTTGTTGTTCAGCATTCCAAAGAGATTAAGATATTTGTTTTTCTGAATTCCAAAAAGATTAAGATATTTGTTCAGCATTTCAAAGATATTGAGAAATTTGTTGTTCAGCATTCCAAAGAGATTGAGAAATTTGTTGTTCAACATTTCAAAGACCGCAAAGAATTTAATGCTCATTATTTAAAACAAAAGTTGATGTTCATTGTTTTAAAATATGCAAGCAATTTATTCTCGATATTTCTAAGAGAATAAACAATTTGTTGTTAAATATTTTTAAAACAAGCAACTTAGTTGTTGCCCACGGGTACAAATAGAACAAGAAATAAAATAGTTTTTATTTCCAGAATTCACCTCATATTAAAACAAAAATGAAGAAAAAATATATGAGGTATGTACCCATACAAAACGAATATAACATATTCCAAAAATTACGTAAATCAATCGAGTAGTTGTATTTTTATAAAGAAAGTAATATCTAAGCGATTAATTGGAATTACAATATAAATCTTTTACGGTTTACTTATTGTAGAGTTATCTCCATTTGTTTTTGTTTTTTTTTTGTTTTTTTGTTTTTTGTTTTTTTTTTAGATTTACAACTTTGTATTTCTGCTGTTCATTTTGCTGGATATTTAATGGTCAAATTAATAAGACAGCAATTTTTAACATGGGGGAGTGGATTGGTTATCTGAGAGGAAGATAATCATTAATCAGAAAGGGAGCGTACCTTGCTTGTCACTGATATCCCATCCGCAATGCAGAAACCGGTAGAAAAATAGAGCAGACAATCTTGACTATAATCAAAAGACAGAATACAAAATTTAAGTTGACATATAACATATTTCAACAAAGACGTCAATATAAATGTATTTAAACAAAGACGTCAATATAAATGTATTTCAACAAAGACGTCAATATAAATGTATTTCAACAAAGACGTCAATATAAATGTATTTAAACAAAGACGTCAATATAAATGTATTTCAACAAAGACGTCAATATAAATGTATTTCAACAAAGACGTCAATATAAATGTATTTCAACAAAGACGTCAATATAAATGTATTTCAACAAAGACGTCAATATAAATGTATTTCAACAAGGACGTCAATATAAATGTATTTCAACAAGGACGTCAATATAAATGTATTTCAACAAGGACGTCAATATAAATGTATTTCAACAAAGACGTCAATATAAATGTATTTCAACAAAGACGTCAATATAAATGTATTTCAACAAAGACGTCAATATAAATGTATTTCAACAAAGACGTCAATATAAATGTATTTCAACAAAGACGTCAATATAAATGTATTTCAACAAGGACGTCAATATAAATGTATTTCAACAAGGACGTCAATATAAATGTATTTCAACAAGGACGTCAATATAAATGTATTTCAACAAGGACGTCAATATAAATGTATTTCAACAAAGACGTCAATATAAATGTATTTCAACAAAGACGTCAATATAAATGTATTTCAACAAAGACGTCAATATAAATATATTTCAACAAAGACGTCAATATAAATGTATTTCAACAAAGACGTCAATATAAATGTATTTCAACAAAGACGTCAATATAAATGTATTTCAACAAAGACGTCAATATAAATGTATTTCAACAAGGACGTCAATATAAATGTATTTCAACAAGGACGTCAATATAAATATATTTCAACAAAGACGTCAATATAAATGTATTTCAACAGAGACGTCAATATAAATGTATTTCAACAAAGACGTCAATATAAATGTATTTCAACAAAGACGTCAATATACAACATACTTTTACAATAAAGTTTATGTACAAAATATTTTTTCTGCATTAATTATTCGATTCCACTCCATAAAATGCTTAAATGTTTTTTCTTTCTTTCTAATTTTTTTTGAGATGAGGATTATAATTCGTATTATTTGGATCATTGGGACTACTGTTCTCATTTTCAGTGTTATTGTCACAATGTTTTAGTTGATGTAATTTCTGATCTTCTGGTGTATTTTGTCAAACTGAGAATTCTTTCTGCCAAACTCGGGAATCTACGTAAAATTTTGAATGGAATCCTTTATTTAACCCACGGAAGTAGCATGCTCTCGTTCCGTCAGCTATGACTGGGGAGAAGCCCTAAGTAATTCGCGATTGTAAATTTCGTCCGCACTGAGGATTGAACCTTCAACCGCCAGAAGAGTGCATTTGAATGTTTTTTTTTTTATCAAGTACTTTGCTCACTATGCCACGAGATGAGAATAATAGTCCGAAGAATCCAAATAATGCAAATTAAATTTTCTTTACGAATGCAACACAGGCCATATGAATTTCTACGATAAAAGTGATGACGTCATAATCAATCGCTTCCTTGTTTAAAAAGGGGGGGAATGAGTTAGACGTGTTGAGAGGAGAGAGAGAAAGATGTTCATTCAAGTGTATGCATAGATAGTGCCATCCACGTTCTGCCAAAGTAAATAATCTGCAACATAACTGTCTGACGCGTGTATCAGTTCTGCAGATATTACGCCAACATCAGAAGTCACATCTGAAGTCACATCAGAAGTAGGTTGAATATAAAATCAGTTGAGAGGAAATACATTTTTATATATATATATATATATATATATATATATATATATATATATATATATATATATATATATATATATATATATATATATATATATATATATATAAGCTTTCGCGTGCAAGCATGCCACCCCAAAAGATAAAGGCTACACAATTCCAGTCTGGCTGCTTGCGCCCATTAAAATGTTAGCGATCCACTATTTAAATTTTTTTCTTTTTTTATTATTGACGGCCATGACAGATGGGTTGCCTACGGATGTTTATATTCATAAACGCAAGAAATTAAAAAAAAAAAAAAAAAAAAAAAAAACAACCAACCAACCAAACAAACAAACAAACAAACAAACAAACAAACAAACAAAAAACATAAGAAAACACAGGTAGAGGGGAAATAAGAAGAAAGTAAGAAGGAAAACATTACTCTTTAATTATGCACCATTATATATATATATATATATATATATATATATATATATATATATATATATAAAGGTTAAAAACTTCAAAGATTATATATATATATATATGTAATCTAAATCTATAATAATTATATATATATATATATATATATATATATACATATATATATGTATGCATATATATACACACATACACACTTCAGAAAAATGTAGTAGTTCTTCAAATCTCATTATAAAACATATATATATATATATATATATATATATATATATATATATATATATATATATATATATATATATATGCTTCAGAATAATGTAATGCAATAGATCTACTGGTATGGAAATCCAGTGATTATTGGTCTTACAAAATATTATTGCTGTAATATTTTATAAAGAGAATCCCAGCTAAATAAAAATTGCTCAATATACCAGATAGAGCAAATAAATCATAATTTAGTAATTTAAATTTTATGACGTGAAATGGTTAAATTTAAAATCTAGAATTTTTATTATATGCAAGACAAAGAATACAATTCAATAAGTATATCTCCTTAACCAATAGGTTTTCGATGTCTACCCATCTCCTCAGAGGAGAAAATATTAGCAAATACTATAAATGGTTTATACTTAATTTGCTAAATAAAATAAACATAGAAAATTATAATTAAAAGTTTTTAAAGTTTTTAAAATATAGAGTAAGAGAAATTATATATTGGTTCAAAATGAAAAGGGTATTGAATTTCATATCCAAATAGTATGGTAAATTGTGAAATTTTCCTTACTCTACACAGATCCGAAGAGAATCGCAGGTGTGCGTGTGAGGGGGGGGGAACAAATAAAGCTTGACTTGAGATCGAAATGAGTGGAGACTGCATATTTTGCTTCATCCAGCAAGGGCTAGGGTGCAGATTGTAATGTAAAGATAAGTGTACCAAGAGATTGTCGCTGGTTCCTCCTTAAAAGACATTCACAGCAACAACTCGTCTACTTACCATTATTGAAAAGAATTTTTCTTTCTTCCTCTGTGCCTAATGTCAAACGAAATTTCCATAAACAGAGTTTCTTCCTCAAGAAATTCCCACCCATCGAACACATTACACCAGAACTGCTTCCCTACATGGTCGTCTTCAAATCCAATGTAAACAAATACTTGTCATAAACTGCCTTCATAGCTCTTCAAATTGTGTATGTTCCATTCATCATTTTGAATCGCCTCATAATATTCTTCATCCTTCAGCTGATAATCTAGCCTTATCCTCGAATGGCTTTTGGCCTTGACTCGTTATTTTGAAACCAAAGTCAACACCAAAGTGTACCTGGATGTACTGAAGAGTTTGGTGATCCCCTGGTGCAATCAGGTGGCCGTTGACAGATCTTGGGTGTGACAGCAGAACTCAGTGCCGGTCCACAAGTCCAACGAATCCCAGGCTTAACTTCATATCACCAGCATGACCTCTCACAGCAGCAAAGCCAACCTAATCGCAGCCATCCGCTGAGTATTTGCCGATTTGAGTGTTTAGTAAGAAAGAAAAAATTAAAAGTTTAGTAAGAAAAGAAAAATGAATATTTCTCGCTTTAAAAAGGCCTAAGCGAGAAGAGAAAATACAGTATAAGAGTAACCGACTAACTGCCTGACTAGCTTGTATGTACAGGGTGGAGAGATAAGGTTGTCGCCATAAACAAAACAACACCACAACTTTATTTGAAAACTTTTATTGAAAAAATCAATTCAGGTAACTTGATTATGTAGTAGAGCTGACATCTATTCAATGTAGCCACCTTCAGCCTCAATCACTGCCTAGATATAGATCTGAAACAGCCCCACGGTATTGTGTTCCACAGACGAGCAGTTTCAGGAAACAAACTTTGTTCATGGAAGTTGTCATTTAATTTTAAGTAGAGAGAGAAAGTGAAAATATTAACAGTGGTTCTTGTAGATAAACGATGTTTTGTTGCGAATGTTTTACAAGAATGGGGTACCATAGATTGAAGCTCAGTCGAGCAGCTGCCATGAAAATAACGACGGGGTAGAGAAAAACTAGCGACCTCTTGAAGTAGTAGGGAAGAGAAAGGATTTCAAAGTCACTTTTATACAGGGTGAAACGATGAATTTGAAAACAATGCTACAGTTTTATCTTAAAACTTTTATTGAAAAAAATCAATTCAGGTAACTTGATTATGTAGTAGAGCTGACATCTATTCAATGTAACCACCTTCAACCTCAATAACCGCCTTGATACGGGTCTGGGGATTCTTAAATTCGCAAGCTGTTCAAGTCACATATGTATCCTGAAGAAATATACCAAGTAAACAGTAATAAACAGTATAAGCCAGTGGCTTTGATCCTAGGTGAGTTGAAATGGCTTCCTCCAAAGAAGGAAGATTCAAGGGAATATCAAATTCACAAACAGTTCCCCATCACAAGTATATCCTTGTCAAGGGAAACGACAGCATTAAGTTCTTGCAGTTCTTGCAGGGAGGTGTCGACATCTTCTTACAGCGCCTGGTATTCCCAAATGATCACCCATCTGATGCCAACCAGGCTCAACGTTTCTTAACTTCAGTGATTTGACGAGAACCAGTATGTCAAAGTAATTTGGTATCGATTAGCATGGTATGAGTTTTGGATCAGCTTGATTCTAATGTTGGCATTAGTTTCGCTGATTCTTTCTAGAAACAGGTATTTATAGGAGGGACCATGTGAAGGTTGCAAACATCTATAAGTAAAAATAGCGCTATGAAAATGATTAGATTCAAACTTTGTGCACCAAAGTTGCCAGTTCACATCGTCATCCAATTTACCATAGCCACCTTCCAGTGTATCAAGGAATAGACACCTGATGATGTAAAGATAGATGGAAGGACATTGTCGAACGTCATGAAAGGTGAGAGACTGAATAAGTCTCGAGAATTATCAGAAGCAGATGACGTTGTTGCCTTGAAGAAAACAACACTACAGCTTTATTTTTAAAACTTTTATTGAAAATAAAACAAAACAATTCAGGTAACTTGATTATGTAGTAGAGCTGGCATATATTTAATGTAGCCGCCTTCAGCCTCAATCACCACCTCATTACGGGTCCGGAACTGAGAGCATACCTTTTCCACAAGCCTACGTTGGTCGAAATCTCATATTACAGCAGTAAGTAGTAAAACTCATCTTTCTTTCTTTCTATCTTTCGTAATTGTTATCACACAAAGGACTTTCTTTGCAGATGAGAGCAAAATCTTAGCAGCGTACAGTTCGGGAAGTTTTTTTTTCCCTCTATATTTCTTTTTTTTTTCTTTTTTCCTAATAGAATTGTTTGTTTGTTTCTATCCACCAAGTCTTTTCTCTTCTCATTTTTTAATTGTTTTTCTATTTATTAGCAACGTTTTTATACGTCGAAATGACCTTCATTGGAAATGATGATAATTTCGACAATTCATTTAGATTTAAGGATATTAAGCAAAAAAAAAAAAAAAAAAAAAAAAAAAAAAACAGTAAAGGAACTGAATGTTCAGCAATTTTGTGTTTCTCTTCTGTGGAACATGGAATAACAGCCTGTGATTTATTACGCTAATATTCAAGAGTGGGGAAGCGTCTTCAACAAAACATATGACACAGTTTTTATTGTATTCCTGTCTTCACTTCATTTCTTTATCAATTCCGGTGAATTTCATACATCAAAGACATTCAATTCTCAAGAAACAAACAAGGTATATCCAATAAAAGTAAAATATAAAGCATCCACTTAATCATGGCCGTCACCAATAAAAAATTTCTTTCTTAAATAAAAAAAATTGAGAACTTATATTTTAGAACGGAATTTTTTTTTTTTTTTTGGGGGGGGGGTTGCAAATAATTTTATGTTTCTGAATTTTTAAGATGTGGATTGATCATTCGTATTATTGGGATTCTTAGGACTTACTGTTCTCATCTAGAGTGTGATTTTCACAACGTTTCGATCAATGTAAAATAAAATTTATATAGACACGTCTGATTGAACACGACAGAGTTATTCCTTTTTCCGAGCTTTCTGGATATCTTTTCCATTTGCCGAGTGACCTTTTTAATTTCGGTAGTCATATTATATAGAATGGCACCCAAAAGTTGTTGTTCGGACATATTTTTCTCAAGCCCTTTCTATCGGTGCATCCAGTTATCGTCAATATATATGCTCACACACATGCACATATATATAAACACACACACACACACACACACACACACACACACACATATATATATATATATATATATATATATATATATATATATATATATATATATATTAGTGGCCTTGCATGGCCACAGGGGAGACCCCCAAGCAAAATAATCCTTAACAAAATTCATCCCAAAGCAGCAAAACTAAAGCTGGCTTGCCAGGACACTATATATACAAATGAAGGCAAATATGGGCGTATTTTATTGGTGTGAAAATATAGGTTATTTTTTTTATCAATTTTCATAAAATTTAAACCAGAGAATAGTTCTTTTTAATCTTCAAATAGCCTGCAAATTTTCATCTAGTTTCGTCCCGTAGAACAAAGGTTATGAGCATTTCAATATTCAATTTGGCTACGAGTATATATATATATATATATATATATATATATATGTATGTATATATATATATATATATATATATATATATATATATATATATATATATATTTATATATATATATATATATATTTATATATATATATATATATATATATATATATATATATATATATATATATATATATATATATATATATATATATATATATATATACCACTTTTTTGGCAATTTTGTAAGTTCCAAATCTCAGCAACTACTGATCAGAATTTTACAAATGAAGGCTCGTCAGAAAGGTAATGCCCTGAATTGTGTAGTGGATTATGTGGCATTTACCATAAAGATCCCACATGAGGGGGATCATCCTTAATCCAGAGCCTATTTTTGGTACGTTTTTACAGCAATAAAATGTTTCAATCATAGTCATTTATTTTTCTAGTTTTGCATATGAATTACAAAATATCTGATATTTCCTCCAAAACCTCTGGTCTTGATGTAGAAGGGACTTAAACATGCTGCTATGGTTTCAAATGATTTGAAATAACAGCAAGGGGAGACTGGATTACAACTATTTGTCATATGTTATATTTCCCCTCTTTGGTTTTCATATATAAAGTAAATTTCACAGTGTATAAGGAGTATTTGATACTGGATATAGTCATAATATTCCAAAAAAAGGGGAGATATAACATATGAGAAATATTTGGAATCAAGTCTCTCCTTGCTGTTATTTCATATCATTTGAAACTACAGCAGCAATTTTTAGTATCCACTCCATCAAACCCAGAGGTTTTGGGGGTAAGAAAAAAAATAAATAAATAAAACATATATATATATATATATATATATATATATATATATATATATATACACACACATATATATATATATATATGTTTATACACACATATATATATATATATATGTACACACACACACACACACACACACACACACACACATATATATATATATATATATATATAAGCCTAACGAATTCTCACGAGAATGAAGCGCAGAATATTCTGTGTAGCTTAATTGCCATATATATTTTCATGACTTACTACATTATTTAATGGCAACCTTCTGTCTCTGGAGACAATGGCATTCTGCATCTAGTTTGGTTTACTACAATATCTGCTGTGGCTAACCAGGTGCAGGCCTGGGCAGGTAATAAAAGAACCTTGGTTTGCCCATTTATCAGGGTCCCCCTCTCGGTGTTGCAGGCAGTCTCCAATGGAAAGGCAAACCAATACAGTCGGTGCCAGGTCGGATTTTTTGTCAGGGTTTACTCCCTTAGCTTTTACCTTTCCCAATGCATCCACAAGGCAGTGGGGCTATTTGCCCATAGCTGGAGGATTCTTCATAGTACACAATAAATAACGAAATCACCACAAAAAAAACAAACTTTGTTTTTTACCGTCAGACACTATTGTTGTTGTATTTTTTTAAATTAGTGACGTTAAAGATTTCCAACTGATGATCGAATAACTCAAAGAAGCAGCGATTAATGATGACCTCCTACTAAGCTGAACTAATATAGAATTTAATACAGTATGGGAACCATCTTCTATAATATAAATCTCACCTGTCTGTTTAAATATATGTATGTATGTATGTATGTATGTATGTTAATATATATGTTAGTATGTCTGCCTAAAACTTTCGACAGAGGCAACGGATTTTCACAAGATCGGTATCGTTTAAAAACTCCACCCTTCGGACGACAAAAATTGGCTAAAAACACTAATTCCTTCACCCTACACTGGGCACTTTTCTACAAGGAGGAGGTCGTTGTTTTCGCCAATATTTTCGAAAGTCATCGACTCTTTTCGATTGACTAGCCTTAATTTAAACCTACGTCACTTCCGGTTTAGCAATGGACGCAACAGCGAAGACGTCACTTTTTTCATATTATTTTCCTCCTTCGCGGTACAGGTTCGAGCCTGCCTGCGTACTACCACTTTTTTTTTTTTTTTTGCTTAACCAACACCCTTACACACAACTCCATTTTCTTTTCCGCGTTCACGTCACGGGTTCGAGCCTGCCTGCTTACTACAACTTTTTATTTTTTTGTTCAACACACACCTCCAAACACCCAGGCAACACCGGGCACCCAGGCTAGTTACTTATAAATAATAATGATAATAATAATGATAATAATAGAGAACTGGTACACCAAAAGTGAAAAATTGCCTATTCCCACCTTCCCCTTTCTCACCTCCTCTCTCCGTTCCTTCCCCCCCCCCAAAGATTGCATCAGCACAGCTAGTACCCCACCAAATAGTCAAAGGGTCATAGAGGATGGAAAGCACTACTCAGACCTCCACCGGATGAGTGCAAACAGGACTGGAACCTTGAGGAGGCTTGGTGCACCTCAAATTCCAGTGAAGACTAATGGCCGCTACCAACGAGAAATCAATGGTAACCAACTGTTGCAATAACGTAAATTAATTTGCAAATGATATCAAAAGAGGTGGAGAGTACTGGAAATCTGGAAAGACTTGTTGTCACTCAAACTCCAGGGAACACCACAAGTTTTGAAAAACTCCTAGTTGGGTTGAGAAGAAAGTTTTTGTGGAATATTTAATTTTGATTTCAAATGCATTTTCAAATAAGTTTTTGTTATAATACCTTTACTTTATATATCATTTTAAAGGGTGTTTTTGTTATAATACCTTTACTTTATATATCATTTTAAAGAGCTTTTTTTCGCTCTGTCTAATCGTTTGAATTGCAATCGTTTTAAAATAATGATGTCGTCTTTTCAAAATGTTGAATACAAAATAAAATAAAGAAAATTCGCACAATTTTTTAAAATTTTAATTCAAACTAGGTGGTACAACTGGCTGAAACAACTCGCAATGTCAATGAAGCATTTGACTCAGGAACTCCTACTGAACACATCACACAATGGTGGTTTAAGAAATTTCGTGGCGGTGACAAGCGTCTTGAAGATGATGAGTGTTTTGGTCAGCCATCGGATGTTGACAACAATCAATTAAGAACCTTAGTCAAAGCCAATCCATGCACAGCTGTCCGAGAACTTTCTTCTAAATTAGATATAACGTTTACAACGATTTCCAACCACTTTATATTAAAGACTAAGAAATACTGGAAAGACAAAAAAACTTGATAAATGGGTGCCTCATGGATTGAAGCACAACTAAAAGAAACGCCGTTGTGAAGTGTCCTTCTTTTACGCAACAAGAATAACCTGTTTCTCGATCAGGTTGGGATTTGTGATCTAAATTGGGTTCTTTATGACAACCACCGATGCTCAGCTCAGTGGTTAAACGCCGATGAAGCTCCACGACACTTTCCGAAGCCAGAGTTGCACCAGAAGAATGTTATGCTGACTGTTTGGTGGTCTGCGATTGGTCTCATCCATCAGCTTTTTTAATGCAGGCAAAACCATTACAGCAGTGAAGTACTGTCAACAAATGGATGAAATGCATCAGAAACCTCGACAACAACACCCAGCATTAGTCAACAGAAAAGGCCCAATTCTCCTCCACAACAATGTCCGACCACACGTTGCTAAACTGAGTCTGCAGAAGTTGCCTCATCTGCAATATTCCCCAGACCTCTCATTTGCCGACTACCGCTTTTTCAAGCATCTCAACAACTTTCGGCATAAGAAATGCTTCAAAAACCTAATGTGTTGATTCTGATGGTGCTTATTTCGATCAATATATTTTTTGTTTTCGTAGAGATATTTAAATCTGAATTTAAAAGTTAAAAACAACAAGAGCTTTCTTGAACCCATACCGTGAAGGAGGAAAAGAACGGGGGAAAAACACTGGCGACTGTGCTGTTACGAAGACCACCAAAGAGGAAGTGACTTATGTTTAAATAAAGGCTAGACAATTGAAAGGAGAGGATAACTTTCAAAAATATCGGCGAAAAAAGCGACCCCCCCTGTAGAAAAGTGCCAAGTTGAAGGTGAAGATATTAATGTTTTTAGCCAATTGTTTGATATTTGTCGTCTGTAAGGTCGAACTTCAAAACGATACGGATCTTGTGAAAATCCGTCGCCTCTGTCGAAAGTTTTAGGCAAACATGCAAACATACATACATACATTTATATATTGGTAACTAAAAATTTTCGCCCCAAACCGCTTACAAAGCATGCCCAATCTCTGAAATCCTTTATGTCAATTTTCAAGCGTTTAGACCAGAAATTGACTGAGTAATTTGGTAGAGACCGCAAAGGTCAATTTTTTTTTAAATTTTGACCCCTATTATGACCCCTTAACATTTATTGTTTTGGGCTCAAATCAAGTTATTAAGTTAGATCCATGTCCAAGGAACGTATTTCTAAAATTTCAATGGTTTATACCCAAAATTGGCGGAGAAGTTTGGTAGAAATCTCAAAGATCAAATCGTTAAAGTTTGCCCCCTTAACAGCCAAATTTCTAGCCGAAAACGGATTACAAAGATTTTCCCAAATCTCAGTACCCTGTATATCAAATTTCAAGTCTGTAGACTTAAAATTGACAGAGTTATTGCGTAGGGAAATATACACAGACACACTGACAGACAGACCCTTTCACTTTTATAAATATATAGATTGCTTGCTCCTTATATCTTTACTGTTATATAAAACGTACTCTGTGTGTGTCTGTGTGTGTGACTTTGTTCCCTATGGATTCGAAAACGGCTGGGCCGAGTTTTATAAAATTTCATACAAAGATACTTTATGTGCTTGACAGTGTTCTTAGATAGTTTTTTTATTGGAATGTCTTCGATAAGTATCGGTAATCGATAATCAAAATAATTTGATGAACGAAGCAACAGGAGATTTTGACTAAAGTTAACACCTTACACAGCCTAACATCTCAAGTGCATTTGAGAAATTTTACTATCACACAAGCCGAATGGCTTGACATATAAAATCAACAGTAAGTCCTTAGATATGACAGGGGCGCGTCAGAAATGAACGTTTCTGTTTAAATCGCAATTGAGCTATGATACTTGACTTTTGCATTTGAAACTTTAATTCAAGCTATATATTACATTGAAAAATGCGAGCATGAAAAGTAATATGGTTAAAATTAAACCTAGAAAAGTAAAAGAACTAGTTGTTTAAACTGGAAAAGAAAAAGACAAAATATTCTAGTAAAAAATATAATAAATTTATAACTTAAAATATTGCAGCATTAAGAATTGATTATACAATGTTAAATTGAATTTAAAAATATATATATATTAATGCTGCAATATTTTAAGTTATAAATTTATTATATTTTTTACCAGAATATCTTGACTTTTTCTTTTCCAGTTTTAACAACTAGTCCTTTTACTTTTCCATGTTTAATCTTAACCATATTATTTTCCATGCTCGCATTTTTCTATGTAATCCATGATTTTTCCAGGATTTGCTTTGTAATAATATTTTCTTTTTTGTCACTGTGTAGAGGCATCTAACCCTTATCCTAACCCCAACCCTCTCAGTGCACCGTGGAGGGAGAATTAAAGATCTATATTTTTTAAAATACTTCAAAAATATTGGAATGAAACGTTTTGTTTTATAGTTGGAATTTAAAAAATATTTTTTTAAATACTTTAAAACATAATTAAATCAAACTTTTTTTTATAATTGAAATGATTTTTAAAGGTATTTTTTATAATAGTCCAATGTTTTCTTTTAATAAAGACAAATTTAATAAAATTTAAATATATAAATGGACTACGAAAAAACGGGTTATGAAAAAGAAAGTAAAAACGAGCCAGAGGAAGTTACTCATCTATTAATACGAGATGACAGCTTGTTCACTCGGTCTAAAACATGAAGTATCCTGCAAGTGTGATATTTGCAATTCTTTATCCAACGCAGCATCATCATTTAAGATGCCCCCAAAGTGTATCAGAACCATTCGTGGTACTTAATAACGGCAAGCATCGCCCATCGTCTTGCAGTAGATAATTTTTTTAAAAGATTCACACACACACACACACACACACACACACACACACACACACACACACACACACACACACACACACACATATATATATATATAGCCTAATCTTCTTCTTCTTCTTCTTCTCTTCTATTCTTTCTCTTCTATATAAATAAAATGAACTCATTTTTTCCCGTCGGATTTTGACATTAATAGGATTAAAAATCAAGATATTTCATGCAAATATAATATGCACAAACGGCAGAACAATATCTGAGGTGTGTTATAGGCTTATTATTTCTCAAATTCCTCGATAATCTTAGATTTCTATACTTTTTCTGCTGAGAAGTCACGGCCAAAATCGGTTAAGATCAATGGAAGTGGTAAAATATTTTCTCTCTAATAAATTCCTCCTCCACCTGCCACCACTTAACACCGTTTGGGGATCGTTCACAAGGAACAGTTGAGAAGAGAACACCGGTTTGGCTTCGTAGTTCTTTCATGTGAAGTTATTTAAAATCACTAAACTTAGCTGCAGTGCTCTGTGGCGTAGTGGTTAGCGTGCTGGACAATTCACATTATATTTTCATGTTCGCGCCGACCTACCGTAGTCGTTTTTTTTTTCCTAAACAACTGGAATGGACTTTTCTTGGTGGCCGAACTGTTAACGTTGCAGATGTTTTTGTTTTTTTTTTCACACTTTATTTTCCTACTTTTACTCATGACTCCGGGTTTGATCCTTCCTACTTACCTACCATAACATTTTTTAAAACTCCCCACCCCCGTCCCGGAAACAAACACTCGGGCAACGCCGGGTACCCCCGCTAGTATCATATATTATATATATATATATATATATATATATATATATATATATATATATATATATATATATATTTAGTAATGTGATTGATAATTTAAAAATCAAATTATAGTTAAATAAAAATCCGTTTCATAAAAAAGGACAACAACAAAATCAATTATTTGTACGATCGTTTCGGAAAACAGTGTTTTTTGTTGTGGTAGACATCAAGTTACGGACAATAATTATTACATATAGTTTTTTTTATCAAACAAGGTTTCCTCATCAGCAAATATTAGGAAGGGTTCTTATTAAATGTAAAAGACACTATAAATAAACCTAGCATTAAAAGTAAGGCAGATGTATCTTTTAATTTTTCGCCTTTAAAAAAAGCTATAGCAAGCATTTATATGAGTACTTTAAACATAGTTCCTGATTTCAAAAGGCGAAAAATTGTAAACTCATTCTGGACTCACACTAATAAATTTCATATATATATATATATATATATATATATATATATATATATATATATATATATATATATATATATAGAGAGAGAGAGAGAGAGAGAGAGAGAGAGAGAGAGCCTAATATCATAGTAATAAGATATCCCATACAGAATATTCCTGAAGAAATTCTGCCAAAACCTAACCAGTCTAAAATAATAAGGAGGGGGGTGTTTTTGGATAAATACTGGTTCTTAATTTCCAATTTCAGAAACGATAGCCTTGATGAAGTGGATATTTTCTATTTTACCCAAATATCATTATGTAAACAATTGTTATCAACAACTGTCAACCTTGTATTTCCTTATCTGCTGTGTTGTTGAGTGTATTTTTAATCTTAGCTCTTCAAATAAGAGTTATTTTTTTTTTTACAGGGTTAGTATTTCTGAAACGATATACTGATGTATTATCTATACTACGACTTCCTCACATATTTTTTTTTTTTTAATTTCCATTCAGAATTTTTGTATGATACAAAAAGAAATTGGTGCTTCTACAGAATTGGGACGAGATTTCGTAATCGATAAATGGAGTTTTCAGATAAAAAACAATGGTTTCAACTGATTTCTTTTGTCAGTTCTAATAAGTTACAATGGTGGCTTCCAAATTATGCAGTCGGAATTACCTGAATATTACTGAATTATTGCAGAAACAACTATAATCGTTCATTTAATTGTTGCAGGCTTTTATCCTTATCTTTTAGTTGTTTTCACGATGTTTCGGACAACTATTCCTCTTCAATATCAAAAAATAAACAAATAAATAATACTCATTTCAATAAACATTCCAATTAATTAAATAATATAAACTTTTATCGTGTTAGCAGGTGGAAAATTGCCGCCATTTTTATTTAATTTGAACGGAAAATTACCTCCCTGTTGAACTCGCCTGTGTTTTACGATCGTTTTCATCAAATTCTATTTTTATTTTCTTTAATAAATAATTTTCTACCTCATCGATTTTCGTAATTTTTTTTTTATAATCATATTAAAAATACGAGGAATACGTAGATAACATTGTTTTAATGTGAAATTCAGTTTTACGATTTCCGAAATTTCGTCCCAATTCTGTAAAGCGCTAAAAAATGTACTCGGCGTTTTTAAAACTAACTACTTATAAACACAGCTGCAAGATTAAATCCACTTATCTGAATATTTTGTATTTAAAAAATATATTTTTATTATTATCGAGTTATCACTTAGCAAGAACTATTCAATGATAACAGTCAGTGAGAGGGACGTAATTGCAAGCCGAAAGATGAACACTATAGAGGACACGCCTGAATATTTCTCCTAAGACACTTTTAACGATATCAAGTTCAATGTTAACAAATTCTTGTTGAACTATCCTCTTATATAATTTAATTTCTGATCAGTTTTAACCATTGCTATCAACCCACACATTTTTTGTTGCCCCGTCCTAATGACAAATTAATTAACGCATAGCTTCAAGTAGCCTATGGGCTTTTATAAGTGGTGACTCGTTAGTATATAAAAGAAACCCTCCTCAATGTAACCCTTAAATTTTTGGTATTTTCTATACTCATGGATTTGGATCAAAATTGGAATAAGAATTCTAGAGAAAAATCTTAGTATCATTTTAATCTTCATCAAGCAACAACATAAAAGTGGTGCAAATTATTACAATAATAATTTTTTAATACCTACAGACACTAGTGTTTCATCCTTTTAAGAATCATCTGTGCTGAGTGACTTGATTACTAGCAGTCAGGAAGTTTGAACCCGTCCACGAAGCCATGTCTGACTCCATTAGCAAGAAACAAACCCCACGGCCAATCTCAACCGCAAGAAATGTCGTTGAAATTTTAACATTAATTTTTTAAATGTCGTAACATCCGGTGATAGTGATCTAATGATTATAATATCATGATCTACTCATGTGAGTTTAGGTGATCGACTTTCTAATTTTACTAAAGTCATTTCCTCTGATGCGATGAGCCATTTATTGAAAATCCATGAATAAAGAAAAAAAAACCGTAAAATTTTTGTGTTCCTTGTCGGATAATAACTTTTTGTAAATTTTTATTATTTACGGAATTTAATTCCAAATTTTCATTTGATAAAAAAATCAATACGAAAAATATATAAATGTTTATATCTTTTCTGTATTTATTTCCTATGTGTTGACGTGTAAGAATACAAAAAGTCTTGCGAAAGAAAAAAACGAAAATATTTTTTTCAAAAGCACATATTTTCGACCGAACCTTCGGCCTTCTTCATATATATATATATATATATATATATATATATATATATATATATATATATATATATATATATATATATATATAAGCAAAAGATGAATAATAAAAATTACATAAAAGTTTATTATAACAACAGAACAATGATGGAAAATAAAAGAAAGAAAGAAGGAAACAGAAGCCTTTTAAGCCATGACATTTCAAAGCTAAATGCTTCTCACCAGAGGAGGAGAAGGGCCAGAAATATACAAAATGTAAATCTATCTATCTATACGCCTATAAATTCGTTTTTCTTT
This sequence comes from Euprymna scolopes, assembly GCF_053919585.1. Taxonomy (NCBI): domain Eukaryota; kingdom Metazoa; phylum Mollusca; class Cephalopoda; order Sepiida; family Sepiolidae; genus Euprymna; species Euprymna scolopes. The sequence goes on along the minus strand of NC_136489.1, from coordinate 123,279,628 downwards.
TGTGTGTGCTGATATTCATATTAAAACCCCTCTTTTCTATTTATTGAAAAAGAAAATACAATTTTCTTATATATGGGTTGTGGAATTGCATTCACTAGCAAAAGATCTAGTTAATTTGCGTATTCTTTTAAACATTCATTTTAATTAATTCCCTATTGTTTTTTTCGGTTTTCTTATGGGATGATCATCTAGAGTTAACTATTACGTGTAATTATATTCATGCAGATATTCTACATGATTTATACTTGCATAATATTTGCGTAAAATGTTTCCATATATATTTATGTATACGTATATATTTTTGTTTAATCTATTAGTCTATCTATCTATCTATCTATCTATATATATCTATAAAAGTGAACATGTCTGTGTGTCTGTCTGTGTGTCTGTGTATCTCTTTGTCTGTACATTTCTCTACGCAATAACTCTGTCAATTTTTAGTCTACAGACTCGAAATTTGATATACAGAGTACTGGGATTTGGGAAAACCGATGTGATGGTTTTTCGGCCAGAAATTTGGCGATTAAGGGGTGAAAGTTCAACGATTTGATTTTTGAAAACTCTACTAAACTCCTCCGACAATTTTGGGTCTAAACACTTGAAATTTTAGATATAGGTTCATTGAACATGAATCTAACTTAATAACTTGATTTGAGCCCAAAGCAATAAATGTTAAGGGGTCATAATAGGAGTCAAAATTTAAAAAAAAATGACCACTTTTTTTTTTTTGCTCAACATACATCTCCAAATACCCGGGCAACGCCGGGCACCCATGCTAGTATATCTATAAAAGTGAACGTGTCTGTGTGTTTCTCTGTGTGTGTGTGTCTGTCTTTGTACATTTCCCTATGCAATAACTCTGTCAATTTTAAGTCTACAGACTCGAAATTTGATATACATGGTACTGAGATTTGGGAAAATCGATGTGATCGGTTTTCGAACAGAAATTTCGCTTTTAAGGGGTGAAAGTTCAACGATTTGACCTTTGAGAACTCTACCAAACTCCTCCAACAATTTTGTCTCTAGACACTTGAAATTTTAGATATAAGTACCTTGGACATGGATCTAACTTAATAACTCGATTTGAGCCTAAAACAATAAATTTTAAAGGTTCATAATAGGGGTCAAATTTTAAAAAAAATGACCCTTTTATATATATATATATATATATATATATATATATATATATAAACTGGCTTTATAACATTTTATAAATTAAAAATTTCGCTTCGAAATGTTGTGGTCTAAAGAGGTTTCTTTTTTTCTTCGTTCTCTCTTGAAGATTCATTTCTGTGAATTCTGACGAAATTATCGGATCATAAACATGATTCGGTAATCGATACATGGGTAAACAAGCAGATTAAAACGGTAATAAAAACATATTTCTATTTGATGCATTGTATGTTGAATTTCCATTATTCAACTAAGCACGTGTAAGACGTACTATATAAACATGATTAAAATACTATGAGTGTGAAATAAATACATCTTCTGGGTTTGGAGTGATAACACACACACACACACACATACATATATATATATAAATATATATATATATATACGTATGATTATAAAGAAATATATACTGTTAATGTACTATTTTTTTCAAATTGCCACAATCAATTAAGTTCAACAAAAATGAATTTACACTTTCAAAGCATATATATCGCTAGTAAACATTGCAAAGCCAAATATATGATTTTTATTTTTAATATAGTGTGTCTTACACGTGTTTCGTTGAATGGTTGAAATTCATAAAATAACTCATCAGAAACAGATTGATGTTCCTCGAAAAAAAAAAAAAAAAAAAGAAAGAAAACACAGTTGGGGATCCATTTTTTTCTTTTTCTTCAATTAAAAAGGACAAATGTTGGTAAATTGAAATGATAATCTTTAAAAGTCATAAAAGTATCTTACTAATTAAAGAATATGGTGGTACCTTTCTGAAGAAAAAATCTTGTTGGAAGTTAGAGCACACAAGAAGTGGTTAATTTTTATAGCGCCATATATATATATATATATATATATATATATATATATATATATATATATATATATATATACACTAGCAGGCCGCATGGTATTGCCCGGTCGTAAAATACGTTTAAATATGATATTTTGATTAATGTAGATTTCGTTTTTATTATTATACTAGACTACCCGTGACCCGTTGGGTCAGTATGTTATATTAGCTATTGAATTAATGTACGAGCATGACACTTGTGACGTAAAGAAAATAGGGTTTTTTTTTACATAACAGAAACATTTCTATGAAAGTATATTAAAATGAAAAAAGAATATAGATAGATTTCTATGTCGTTCTGCTTATAATTGTTATTTTTGAAAAAAAAACAACCTTACAGCCATTGAATTATAAGTGTTTTGCCATACTTATAGGTAAATGTGCACTGAACAGATACCATAATACTTTAAGTTAAATTTGAATTTTTATATACCTTTTAATTTAAAAGCGAAAAAAGAAAAACAATTGGGACGTTGAAAACGTACACGGTTAAACAATAGGTTTTTATTGTCGTGTTGATTATTTGTTTGCATGCACAACCGGAAATCGTAAACCGGATGTTGAGTTACAACACCCGTTACAAGGTCACTTGAGTGTTATAATTATATAGATTATATTGGATCCAATATATAGTAATGATTTTAAAAAAATTTTTTAAAATGACTTGTGCGCCACCACCGAGAATCGACACCAACACGTTTAGCTTATGATTTATTTCTTCCTTTGACGTTAATTCCTGAGCTATGAAGAGCAAAAACCTTACAGCCAGCCGTGGTTCTCTCCAGAATATGCTGCTGCTATTGTGCACAGATATCACTATTTCCATTGCTTCCAACGTAATAGATGTACTGAGACTAAAGCCGCTTTCAGGACTGCCAGCAACCACTGTAAAAAAGTAAGAAAGAATGCAAGAGAGCTGTATGCTCAGTCTGTTAAGTTCAAAGTAGCTGAGCAGCGGCTTGGTTTCCATCAGTTTTGGCAAATAACAAACAGAATCCTGAATAGTGTGTGCTCTATCCCAACCATCATTAATATATATATAAGAGAAAAGAAATTTAAACTATATATATATATATATATATATAGATATATATATATATATATATATATATATATATATATATATATACAGCAGATCACCGAACTTAAGCAACGTTGAGCCTGGTTAGTACCAGATGGGTGACCATTTGGGAATTCTAGGCACTGTATCTGCTCTCCGCTTATCTCGGCATTTGTTTCCAGTCGTCCTGTACTTCACTTGCCACTGGTATTTAACAATGTCGTCTCAGGAGAGGTGTGGTTGGAGATTGCGCACCTCCTACCACAAAAATTTCATGCGCAGGCACCCCTTCGTAGGTATCCATCGTCTGTTAAAGACTGAGGGAGACCCCTCCATATATATATATATATATATATATATATATATATATATATATATATATATATATATATACTTTGTTACATAAGATAGACAATTTCTGTCTGCATATTTTTGTTTTTATCTTTTTAATTTCCGTGTGTGTGTTTGGTTTTAAATGGAAACTGGCTGATGTATCCTCCATATTTCAGTATTTGTACTTTCGGATGTATATGCACCCATCATCAAGGGGTAGCTATCTGGTAAAGATTTTATATTCAGTATCTCAAAGCGGGAATTTGTCATTCAATATTCCAAAGAGAAACAGTCTTTTCATATTGTAATATTTCGAAGCAGAGAAGCAATTTTACGTTGAATATTTTAAGGCGAACTAGCAAATTGGGGTCCAATATTTGAAAGGTAGAGTATAAGCAAGTTGTCGTTCAATATTTAAAAGTAATGGCGACAAAATGACGCGTTAGTATGTAGGTCATGCAGCGTTCCACTCATAAACCAAGCTCCATCTATAGCAGAATGTCCGCCAATTTTTTTATGCATCATTTTTCAGTTTGAAGTTCGAAAAAAGATAAAATTTCTTTTTCGTATAAAATTTAAGAATCATTGTCCTCACGAAATATTAGCAGTACAGGCGTGACTTTGTCAAAATTAAATAACGGGACAACCGGACCAAGATCACTGTGTAGTATCTGTTCTGATGTTACACTTCTCCTTTTCTGTCCCCAATCAGTGGAAGGGAAATCTTTCATGAGTGAGACAATTTAAAAAAAATTTTTGTCCTTATCCAGAGTGCCCCTTTTTGGGGAGCTGGATTTTCGACACATTAAAAACCGACATTGTGTTTAACTTTGCCCTCGTGGCGAGACAAGGAAATATGAACGTTAAGATAAGTGAGTGGCAAAGCCTGATTTGATGTTGCTTAATTTTTGTGAAGTGTTGTCAAGAACTGAACATTTTAATATGCTGAAAGAAATAAACGGTAAGATGAACAACATCTTGGTATTTGGAATATAGACTTTTTATCATTTATTATCTTGTAAATAATATAGTTTTGTTTGCTGTCAGGTCATACCGGAGATAATTGTATAGTGTTTCTTTCAGAAAAATAATGGAATTTTGAACTCTACACCATAAAGGGTTTACCTAATCTTTGCACCCCATTTTGTTTTGGGAAAGTGCGAAATCATCTCGTAGTTGACATTACTTCCCAATCTACTCTGATATGAATTGGATCCCATCTATCGATTAAATAGAATCTTATATTGATAATAAGATATACGTATTGGGTTCGTCATAAGTAACTACATCCTCTTCGTAGACCATACTTTGGGGTAATTGCACCAAATTGGGGGGGTAATTGCGCCAAATCCGGGGGTAATTGCGACAAAAAAAAAAAAAAAAAAAAACTGCTTCCAATAGGCGTGATTCCTATTTACAATGCCTCCCCACGGGGCAGAGTTAGACACCAGGGTTGTTTTTTAACGTGGAGAAAAGGAACAAAAATAAAAATTGTCTCAGTCGTGAAGGATTTCTCCTCCACTGACAGAGAACAAAAAATTGAAGTGCAGCATCTGAAGAACAGATGGTATTTATTTGCTCCCCCACCGAGCAAATTAGGCACAAGGCCAATTTTTAATGTGAGGAGTGAAGGGAGGGGGAAGGGAAAAAAGGGGACCAGCTCCCGAGAGGTGGGAAATGGGAGCTGGTTAAAGATCAGGCATGTGGGGTTGCCCCCACATCTGGTCTTTGCTAGTCATAGCTTGCAGTATCTGTCGGAACAGATACTACACTTTGATCTTGTCCCAAAGGCCAAGTGATTGCCAAAAGAGCATTGTTAGCTAGTTGGCAAATTACCCCAAGGTACGGTATTAATTACGAATTAATTTACTGTATGTAAATAATGAATAGAAAATAAATAATGGTTTTATTTAGTGCTAGTTAGTTAACAATAAATATTTTCAGGATTATATCAATTTAAAAAAAAACAACAACAAAAAACAAACAAAGGACTAAGGGTTAGGCTGAAGATATTCAGCAGATCTAAACTTGTATTTGAGACTCACGCTACACATTCATCGTTTTATTCTTATACTAATTCTCTCGATTGAACAAATAAAATACAACACTGACTACAATATGATCGCCTTCAATTCCAACGTAAACAAGTTCTTGTTTAGCCCCTCGTAATGCACTTTTGTGCAAATATGTGCATTATGAATGCATCATTTAATACAATAATTATTTACTTATAGTTGCACTTTATCAGATGTTGTCAACTATGTGTGAATTCATTGCTTGCACTAAAAGTGTTAAATTTGTAAGAGGAGCAATGATACAGATGGGAGTAGCTAAAGGTTGGTTGTTTAATGTAGTGTGACTCCCACTAACAATAAATCAATAAAAATACTGTTGAGTAAAAAAAAAAAAAAATGTGTTCCTTTTATGCAGCTTACTAGCTGCTGCTGATAGCAACGCCTCAATGACACCTGCTTGGTCAGCAGAAAAGAAAGATTTGAGACTAACTTGTGTCTATCTCTGCAACATGTGTCGAAGGTGTCGAAAGGTCAACATTTTTTTATTAAGCATGTTGAGTTGTAATTGTGGCATACGGCGCCATTCTTTGTTCTTTGCAGCAAAACGATGCAGAGGTCAACTGAAAACCTTGCTCAGAATGCAGAAACCAGATACTGAGCTGATCCTGAGCCCTTGCCTCTATGAGGTTTTCCGCTGGATCTGTGATTGGTTAATATTTGTATTTGTTTCTGTGGTGGATTGTTGTGTCAGGACATCATTCGTTCAGGACGCAGTAAATTCTATGGCTGGAGCTGACCCAAAAAACACTTGTCTTTCTCCAACAACTATCATCATCTAATTAGTAACAGTTTTCTGATTAGTAACAGTTTTCTAATTGATAAGAGTTATCTAATTAGTGACAGTTTCCTAATTAGTAACATTTATCTAATCAGTAACAGTTTTCTAATCAGTATAAGTTTCCTAATAAGCAACAGTTTCCTAATTAATAACAGTTTTATAATTAGTAACAGTTGTTTTATTAGTAACAGTTTTCTAATGGTAACAGTTTTCTAATCGGCAACAGTTTTCTAATTGGTAACAGTTTCCTAATAACAGTTTTTTTTAATTAGTAACAGTTTTCGGATTTTGTAAGAATGCACAAATGTCTTTATTTTCTTTTAAAACTAATTGATAAATGTTTTTTTCTGATGTTAAGGGCGAAATAAATTCATTGATTGATATAATAATTAAATGAATGATTTTATGCTACAAAACAGGTGCTGTCAAGAATTGTGTTGCTTAAAAAAATAAACGGTAAGATGGTCAACATCTTGAAATTTGAAATATAGACTTTTGTAATTTATTTGTTATATGCTCTGTAATTACATCAAGCTTAATAAATTAAAGGATTTGTAAAAATAAAAGATGAAATATAATTGAAGGAACATATTTCCACAAGATTATATATTCATATGTAAGCCTGAAGAATCCTGGAGTGGATGAAACGCGGAATATTCAGTGTAGCTTAATCGCCATATATATTTTATAACTTACTAACTAGCTTTACCTACGTATTGAGCACTTTTGAAGAAAATACTTAAAGTTTACGCATAAATTTATACTTTCGTATATTAATTTTATGTGAGTAAATGAAGTAGTTATATATATATATATATATATATATATATATATATATATATATATAATCATATATCTATATATCTATAAAAGTGAACGTGTCTGTCTGTCTGTCTGTCTGTGTACATTTCCCTACGCAATAACTCTGTCAATTTTTAGTCTATAGACTCGAAATTTGAAATACCGGGTACTGAGATTTGGGAAAATCGATGTGACGGGTGTCAGCCAGAAATTTGGCTGTTAACGGGTCAAATTTCAACGATTTGACCTTTAAGAACTCTACCAAACTCCTCCGACAATTTTGGGTCTAGACACTTGAAATTTTAGATATAGGTTCCTTGAACCTGGATCTAACTTAATAAAGTGATTTGAGCCCGAAACTATAAATTTTAAGGGGTCATAATAGGGGTCAAATTTAAAAAAAATTTACTCTTTTTTTTTTTTTTGCTCAGCATACACCTCCAAACACCCGGGCAACGCCGGGCTGAAATGCTAGTTTATATATATAGTCATATATATATATTCAGATATATATATATATATATATATATATATATATATACATATTCACACACGCACACACACATACGCACACGCACATATATATAATCATATATATATATATAGTTTTATAGATATATATCTAATCATAAATTGCGTCAATCGCTTTATTGCAGATTAGTAAAATATCAATATTTCACTAAAGATTTGTTATTGTTGTTTTTTCAAGCGATAAACACGGTTAATATTGGCTCCGCCTCGGAGCTCATTTTTTATTTTACTTAGAAAGTCGCCCTTTAATTTGTTTGGACGTATATAACAATTTTATTTATTTATTATTTTTAAAACAGTAATCTACGTACAGGCGTGTTTCGAGGTAATTACCTCTCGTCAGCGTAGCTCAACTGTTTCTAGGGATCGAACGTCAGACCATGTTTACCACAGTCCGGTGCCTTAACCGTTAGGCCACAAACCCTAGATGACTTTACTGTTTATTTTTATCGCTTATGAATTTAGATTTGTTATTGTTGTTTTTTTTTCAAGCGATAAACACGGTTAATATAATAAAAATAATAAATATCTCACTAAAGATATGTCACAAAAATATAAAAATTGTATCATCAAATGACTGCTTTAAGGTTAGTAATTTCCCAAAATTTTATTCAAATTCATGCGATATTCATAAAGTTACGATATTTTATTCTTTATCAAGGAATTTCCACTTATCATCACTTTATTGCAGGTCTCTTAAAATGTATTAGGGCAAAAATACACTGTCTAATCATGAAAACGTTTTATTATATTTTTCTGTTAACGAATAATAAACAAAAGCACATCCTAGGTGCAAGCCTCAAATAAATTAATTATTTATCGCCATATCAACCATTTTTTAAAAAATAACTTTAAACAACCTTTTGTCCACCGAAGAAGTCAATTGTTTGATCTGAAAAGGAGTTATGGTTCTGGCGACATCAACTACTTTCCTCCACAGGGCATCCTTTGATGTAAATTGCTCTCCTCCCTCATAAGCACCTCTTTTCAATATTGACCAAAGATGTTCAATGGGGTTAAGATCCGGGTAATAAAGAGGCACATAGATTCAAGGAAGGCTGTAGTCGCTCTAGCAGAATGGGATGGTACATTGTCATGCGTAAAAATCATCTGAAAGCGACGGTGACAAATGTTGATCCAAAAAGTTTGTGTACGCATTGATGGTAAGTTTTACACCCTCTGGAACACAGAATGGTCCAGCTAACTTATCCCCAATGATTCCCGCCCAAAACATAATCCCTCCACCTCCTTGTTGGCGATGAACTCTGTAAGGGGTTGGAGTTCTGTTCGAGTTCCAAATTTTGGCCCAACCATCTGGACCGTCAAGAGTAGTACAGGTCTCATCTGTAAATAAGACACATTGGAAATCCATTTTCATGTACTTCTGTGCCCAAGCCATTCGTTTTTCCCTACGTTGTTTGCTCAATGGAAACATTGGAATAATTTTGATGTTCCTTGCCATCTCATTCAACACAGATCTGTCTAGATCTTGGAGCGATTCCAGCTCTTGCAAAAATGGAAGCACTAGTGTTGTTTGGGTTTCGGTTGACTTCCCTAGGAATTTTCCGAATATCAAGATGTGCAAGATTTCTCCTGGTGCCCTTATCCTTTCTGGATTTGAGGTTGGGGTTAGGGTTAGGGTTGTTCATAAATGAAGCCAAAGTTCTTGAATTCCTTTCGAGCTCCATATTCTGAACAATCCTTCTGAGAGTCCAGCAACAATCCTTTCCTTTTGGATAACCGTCAATCGCCTCTTTATTGGCATTTTAAAAAACCTGCAATAAAGCGATGGACATTATAAATTACTTGATAATAAATAAAATGTCATAACTTCATGAATATCGCATGGATGTAAATAAAATTTTGGGAACTAATCTTGAAACAGTCATTTAATTATACAATTTTCATTTTTTTGTGACGTATATTTAGTGAAATATTGATATTTTACTAATCTGCAATAAAGCGATTGACTCAGTTTATATATTCATATATATATATATATATATATATATATATATATATATATATATATATATATACTCACATATATATATATATTTCATATATATATATATATATATATATATATACGTATATATATATGTATATATATATGTGTGTGTGTGCGTGTGTGTGTGTATATATATATATATACACACACACACACACACATATATATATATATATATATATATATATATATATATATATATATATATATATATATATATATATACTTCAAAATAGTTTTTAACAATCAGTTGTTATGGAAACGTGAGATTGTATAATACATAATAACATGGATTTTACCAAGCAAGCTGGATCTATAAAAACATTCATATCCTTTTTCTACAAATCCTCCTGCTACAGGACTTCTGATAAATGTATTATTTTCACTTTGACTTTCCATGTCTCACTGACTTTAGCAAATAGGGTGCATACCTTTATAACTATTTGCTAATATTTTCTCTCCTCTGATGAGATGGTAGACATCAAAACCCTATAGGTTAAGGAGAGTAATTTTCTTAAGCATTCTTTGTCTTGCTAAGAATAATAAAAATTCTTTGATATGAAACTCAACCACTTCATTTCATTTCAATGAGAGTTTTTTGAAATTCATTGAATTACAATTTATATATATATATATATATATATATATATATATATATATATATATATATATATATATATATATATATATATATATATATATATACACGAAGGGCGATCAAGGTTGGATCTTTTTTGATCTTATAAATCTACGTTTATTTATTATCTGATCTTCCGTGGCACAGTTGATAGAGACGTTGAATCTCTACAGTTCCAGATGAGCATTGTCTGAAGATAGCGGTTTCAATCCTACCCAAAACCAGCCAGAGGTTTACTTAACCAAAAACGTGGGGGAGATGACAACAACTATGGATGGCAGTGAATGGTGAGAATGCAGTTAGGAGATTCGGAGTTCCTATCCATCGCGGTTACCACCTGATGAAGGCCAGAGGAATAGTTGGCCGAAACGTCATGAAACAATAACTAATAAAGACGAGAATAAATAAAAATTAATATAAATAATACTCATCTCAATAATGAGTTCCAATTAAAATAATATATATCTATAGCTAAATATTTAAATATTTACAAATACTCGGAATCATTCATTATATTGGAATTGGTTAATATAGAACAGAATCAATAATTGTATGGAATTCGGGGAATATATATATATATATATATATATATATATATATATATATATATATATATATATATATATATATATATATATAAAATAAGAGTTAATTAATTCTCTGGCAATGGTAATTTTAAACTTTACATGAAACTCGAGTCTGCAAAAGAAGTTAAGATTCCAATTATAACTCAGTTATATAATTAAGCTTATGTATAAAATGTGTGGGTTTCTATTTCTTGCCTTGCAGGCTTTTATGGCAGGTTTTTTTGTTCTCGAAACCAACATTCATATCAATCAGAGTACATTCATCGTCAGTAAATATAGCCGAATAGTTGTAGTATTGAAATCATTACTTACGAGAGAATATTATTTCATTATTTTGACTCTCGAGTATATATCAGTAATGTCTTATACGTTTTTAGATAGAGTGATATGGTTCTCAATTAATTAACTGTATCGGGTATATACTCGAGAGTAAAAAATATGAAAAGAATATTCTTTTGTGATAGCCCTAGTCATTACAAACGTACTATCACCTCCACCAGATTAGACATGCTTCGTAGCAAACCGATATTATCTTTGCCTGTTTTATAATACATCGACACCTTTTAGGCTATTTAATACCAAAACACAATACCTGCTATAAACAATTAGTTATTTATGGTCATCTTTACTCCAAGACTGTCGGGAAAAAGTGTTGTATTGTGGGGTTCTGTATAACATGGAAGTGGGTGTATATATGATGTATACGTGTGTCATCTAGTGGTTAGATTGTATAAGAGTGTATACACGTTTGTATATGAGTATCACAGTCATCTGCATGACGTGTGTATATACGTGTGCTCATCTATGACCGTCTAGCGTTGTGATCGTCTAATCTAGAGTCCATTGTGTGTGTATGTACATTTAATCACAGCTCATGGCGGAACAAGAACATACATAAATACGTTTTACAACACAAAGGATGAATAACGCTTATTTGGGGTTTTAACATCTGGCCAATCAGAAAAATATCTGGTCCAGTTTTGGTCTTGTTTGACGGAAAGTTGCAATAGAAATTCTTCCCAAGAAATGACAGCCTCGGTTTTTATTTTCGATAACTTTTTATTCCAGGGTGTTTTTCCCCCTTTTGGAAATTGGCAACGCTGATTCTGACTATTGCCATTTCTGACCACCTGTCTATTTGGAGCCATCACGATCTGAAGACGGTCTTTTTCCCTGTCTCGACTCTGGCTGACTCAACTAATTTTCACATACTTCAAAAAGACCATTTCCCCTTCTAAATGATGTCATTAGTATACTTCACTAAGATAATCACCTGATGTTTTTACATGTCATTATTTCTAAGTTGCCAACTAAATTGTTATGATAACATTTTTAAGTTACATTCTTAAATCAATGTAAATAAATATTTATTCTAAATATTTTGATTATTCTAAAACATATTTTAGCTGACAAAACTTTTTGGCTTGAATAATCATAATAAATAGCACATCTTTCGGCATTGACCGGCCAATATCTAACAAAAGTGAAGTGCAACTCATTTCCATTTGCCTGCTTTCCAGCTGACTACAATATCGTTGTCTTCAAGTCCAACGTAAACAAGTTCTTCATGAACCGTTCCCCTTAAGTAATTCAATTTACCAAATTTACATTTCTAACGATTACTATGATATTATCCCTTTGACAACTGTACACTCTTTAATCCTTATCCTCGAGTGCCCTCTGAGCCTTGATCAGTGGTGATTTCTTTGTAAAAAAAATGTATGACTGTTATAAGCAGCATTTTCTGAATATTATTATCAGTAATGGAGCGATTCCAATTTTTTTCCCAAATCCGATACAGTTATTGATTCTGTTCTGTATTAACCGATTCTAATACAATGACTGATTCCGAGTATTTGTAAATCTTTAAATATTTAGCTATAGAAGTTTTTTTTTTTTTTTTTTTAATGTTTGGATTATTATAAATTTTTGCAAACATAAAAATACACCTGTTGGAGGAGTGATCTATAAGTTTTAGATTGATTGCCTGTTTAAAATCAATAAATATTTATAATTTTAGAAAAAATAGAAAATTAAATATAAAAAAATAAAAGAAACTATGAGATTCTTAAAAAGTTCCGACTTTTTTTTTAATTCCTAATTCAAATTAATCGTCCCATCACTAATTATTATCTCTAAAATACTAAAGGTGAATGCATGTGTGTCCAGTTTGCTTCAAATTTATATTATGATGTTAATTTGTTACATTTTATAAAATACATAGAACGTGATGGTGACTAAGTAGTTAACAGCACAGACTGACAACCTAGGTATGCCAAGTTCGAATCCACTTCGTTCCACGGAAAAACTTTCACTTAAAGACGTTGGCAACCTTCACGTGATCCTTACTGCAAGTACCCGATATCCTTCTAGAAAGAATTCTATTAGGTTGAAAAGAAAGTTCTTGTGGACTTTTTAATGTTGATTTCAAATGATGTATTTCCAAATACGTTTTCGTTATAATACCTTTACTTTATATATTATTTTAAAGAGCGTTTTTCGCTCTATGTAATCGTTTAAATTATAATCGTTTTAAAACAATTACGTCTTCTTTTCAGAACGTTGAATACAAGATGAAAAAAAAGCAAATTTTCTTATTTCAATTCAATCTAGGTTGAAAAGCTTGTAATATCAATGAAGCGTTTCGCTCAGGAACTACTACTGAACGCACAGCACAATAGTGGTTTAAGAAATTTTGTGGCGGCTAAAAGAATCTTGAAGATAATGAGCATAGTGGTCGGCCATCGGATGCTGACAATGATCAATTAACAGCTTTAGTTGAAGCCAATCCACGCCCAACCGTTCGAGAACTTGTTTCTAAATTAGATGAAACTTATAGAACAATTTCCAACCACTTGAGGGATGGGAAAGACAAAAAAAAAAAACTTGATAAATGGGTAAATTGAGCAACAACCAAAAGAAACGCCATTATGAAGTGTCGTTTTTCCTTCTTTTACGCAACAAGAACGACCCGTTTCTTGACCAGATTGTGACTTGTGATGAAAAGTGGGTTCTTTATGACAAGCGATACTTAGCTCAGTGATTGGATGCCGACAAAGCTCCACGACACTTCCCAAAGCCAGAGTTGCACCAAAAGAAGGTCATGCTGATTGTTTGGTGGTCATCCATTCCAGATTGTCGGAGTAGTGCTGTAAACTCTTCCCTTTGTCAACTGCAGTAATGCTAAGCTGGTTAGTAATGACAGAAGTTCTTTGAACTTATACCATATACGATGTAATGCTCCTGGCCCACTTCAAGTTGTCTGATCTAATTGAAATATTGCATGTACAATGATTTATATCTCTATGAGTATGGGACAAATTACAGCTGTGAACTAATTTTGGTTTCTGATTCACAGGTGTTTGAACTGAGCTAGGTGTTAAATGGAGCCTGTTCAGTGTCGTGCAGTGATCTGGTTTTGTATTTGAAAGGTGGAACACCATAGGAAACTTTTGATGAAATTAAAGAATCGTATGTTATTGATATCCTATTGTATGACCTTCTAGAATATATGTCATAAATTCAAACAAATCTCTGGAAACAGCTCCCAAATCTGGTCACTACCCTTCTGCGATTGGCGAAGCATTTATCAGTCAAGCTGATGCTGCCATTTTGGAAGATCAACACATGACTATTCACAAAATAGGCCAAGAGGTTAAGATTAATACAGGATTGTGGAAACTATCATGTTATATTGTGGTTGTAGGACCAACCTACGATGTTCTACAAAAACGGTCTCCAGAGCTGCATTAAATGATGGGAGAAATACGTAACTCTGGTAGGCTCCTACGAAGAGAAATACTAATAACTGTGGCAAGTTTCGTTGTTCTACTACTATGAAAAAGTTAGCCAGGGGCATTACTTATTGAACGCCCTTTCTAATTGTTGCAAACACACTAGCACCTGCTTTTCCATCTTTATAAATTGAGACCAATAATTTTTCCATTTGTTGTCTGTGCGCTTTCCTCTTTCAAAGAAAAGCCTTTTTGGAATGCGGTAAATAAAAAAAATATGATTGGATGTTTGCTGAAGCTTTTTGATGATGTCAAATTGCATCGGAAGTAAAATGTCAAGAAATGGAATCATGATCGAAAAGTAATGAGCGAAATGATTTTTGGCTTCCAGATGAAGAGATACCGAAAATCTGCCACAGCTTGCAGAGAGCTTCAGAAGTTATCTGGCAGCTTATTGATGGAATGAATCCTTGCATATATCATTGCCAAAGATGAAAGGAGAAAATAGAAGACCATGATCAATCACGGAGAGAAATTGGCAAATTAATATTCTTTTCTTTTCCTTCTGTTGTTATGTTTATGGATATCTACGGCATGAAATTAGATGAGAATTTTCTATTCTATCTATGCAGTTGTTGCAAACCATTACATAATGATTTATACTGCAATCAAAGTTAGCAAATGCTTAATACGAACTAGGTATATTATCTAATACATAAAGAAAAGTCAGTCGGATTTCCGACTTTAGACTCATGTAACATTGCATCTAACAAATAGATATCTAATTCTGACTATCACTTTCTTCTTTTCTCATCCTTGAAGTATGTTTTTACACTAAAAATAGTAATTCAATTTAGTTTTTTTTTTCGGAAAATAATCATATCAGCTAGGAAGCTTGTTACACTGGAGACATTTTTCGTTTATAACCCTAAACAGCACTAGCCGCTTACAAAATTGAAAAAAAAAAGAAGAATTTTCTATTTTTTTAGATGATTTTAATTTCAGTTAAATAATTACATTTTTTTTTAAATAGATTATTTCTTACGACATTTCTACTTATTTCTTAAGATTATTTGGATATCATAGCAGGAGGTACAATAATGTGTTTACAAATTTGCCTTTCTTTAAAACATGTAAACTGATAACAATTATTCAAAACTAAGAGAGCAGCACTATCAGAAGTCTTACTATTCATATTGAAGCAGAAGTGTCAAATAATAAAATCTATATATTAATACGATAGCATGTGTGCGTTATTTTGTGTGTCATATTTACATCTTTTTCTTCCAAATGATTGTCATTTAATTGTTATAGACTTTCATTTCTTGTAATAAATAATTTTACCAAGAATTCTTCGCAAGTTTTGGTTTCGATTCCAGCTGAGGGAACTCAAGTTATATATATATATATATATATATATATATATATATATATATATATATATATATATATATATATATATATATATATATATATTCTTCATAAGTTTTGGTTTTGATTTCAGTTCAAGCTGACGCATCCAAGTCATATGGATATCTTTTTTTTATTTTTGAAACCGCAACTTTATAAAATATAAAAATCGATAGAACATTAACTCTATAATAATATATACGAAATCTGCATAAATTAAAATATCATATTTAAGTGTATTTTAAGACCTGGCTAAGTGGGGCGTCCCTGCTAGCTTAGATAAATACTTTTGGAGTTTTAACAAAAGAGCTACAATAATATCAGTAAGCACCTTCACTTGGCCTTTTGGCCAAGATCAAAGTGTAGTAAAACCCCATTAGGGATGCTCTGCTTGTTTTCGGTTCCCCGGAAAACAGTGGGGGATCTAGCCACATAGAATAGTACAGGGGGGTCTTACTAACAACACATTAGTAGTTTTTTCCTTATTTTTGAAATGAACATTTTCATTAGTTTTTTCCCACTCCACGAACATTTTATGCCAATTAATTCAAGAACTCTTTCTAATGAAATCGAACTTTATTTTCTCACACATACTCACACAAAAAAAAAAAAAAAAAAAAAAAATGCACACACAACATACAGAAATGAATATACAAATTGTACATAGTTAAATTTTACATTGAACGCTGGGGTTATTAGTTAGATTAGGATCCACAGAGTGATTGAGGTATTTTGGTAAATGTTGCCAGTCAAGAGTAAGACTTCAAAGTCTCATCTGTTACATAGTCAAAAAGACCCTGTACCCTCCCCCTCCCAATTTCTTGTAGGGCCTTGTGCCTAATTTTGTTGAATTGGATTTTTTGTACGTTTTTTATGTTCAATTTTTTCTTTCTCAATAAAATATATAAACAAGATCAAAGTGTAGTATCTGTTCTTCAGATGCGGCACTTCCATTTCTCGTTCTCTTTCGGTGGAGGAGAAGTCCTTCACGACTGAGACAATTTTTATTTTTGTACCTTTTCTCCACGTTAAAAAATGACCCTCGTGTCTTACTCTGTCCCGTGGGGAGGCATTGTAAATAGGTACACTAATATCAGGGCGTTTCCATTCTGAAAATCCACAGAATGTCAACATCAATATATTACATATGAAAGAGTCCGCTGTGGAATTTCCACAGGTCATGTTTGTTGTTATTGTTATTATTTTAAACGGAAAATAAAACGACCACTGATAATTAAGATCGTACATATATATTTTTATAGTATTATTACCACCTACTTATTACTTTACATATTTATTGTCTATTATTTATAATTAATGGTTCCCATACTGTGTTAAATACTATACTTAGCATACTCGTCACCTAGCATATGCACTGCTTCTTTGAGTTGTCTTAATGTCTACCATTTTTCTTTGTCTCTAATATTTTCTTTGTCATAAAAGGGTAGATGCCTTCTCCCCCCCCCACCATATACGGTCATCTACACCCGATTTTTCAATCTCTCCATGTATTATGGACAACATGTCTCACATTTGTATGGTTTTCCACATTAACATGGAATCTCATGCACACAGTTCTTAGTCATGATTTTTTTTTCTATAAAGAGCTTAACTTACACAAGATGTTTCCAGAGAGTCAAGTTGCTCTTGACTACTCTTCTGATATCATATGGATTACATATTCTTTGAAGTTTCTCAGGCAAATCCTTCATAGATGGTGAGTTTTCGGGTGGTGCCCTTTGTGTTTTGTTTCTTGAAGCTGATGTTATGCTCTCTGGATAGTTGTTTCGGTGGAGAGTTTCTCTTAGACTGTCCCTCTCCTCTTTGTATGCACTGCTGTTACTACATATCGCATTTTCTCGGTATTGTAGGCAACGGACGATTCTTTCTTTATATTATACTAGCCTGGATGCCTGGCGTTGCCCGGGTGTTTGTAGGTGTGTGTTGAGCAAAAAAAAAAAAAAGTTGTAGTAGGCAGGAAGGCTCGAACCTGTGACACGAAGGCGGAAAAGAAAGTGGAGGTGTGTGGAAGTGTGTTCGTTGAGCAAAATAAAAAAAAGGAAAATTGCGAGTACATAAAAAAAAAAAAAATACAGGAGTAGTAAGCTCAAACCCATAACGCGCCAGAGGAAAAAGAGGTGAAACAAAACCAAATGGTCTTCCCAATGTGCCTACCGTGGTTGTGACGTCACGGGCAGTCGAAATAATGCGTTTTATCCGACGTCGTGGAAACGATGGTTGAATGACTTGCAAAAAATGTTAGCGAAAAAAGCGACCTCTCCTTGTAGAAAACTGCCCAGTTGAGGGTGAAGGAATTAATGTTTTTAGCTAATTTTTTCGATATTTGTCGTCCGAAGGGACGGGCTTCAAAATGATGCTGATCTTGTGAAATCCATCGCCTCTATCGAAAGTTTTAGGCCTACATACATACATACATACATACATTTAAAGATTTATATTATAGATGGTGAAAATAAAAGTTTAGCTACTGCCCAGTGAAAGATAGTTTTTGATATACTGATGACCAGTTCGAGTTATCAACACATCTAGGAATGAGAAATTGTTATTACGTTTCCTTTTTCATCATGAACTGTATAAAGTTCACATGGTTCAGTAATTTTTTTTTATCAACTTATCAAGACCTAGAGGCCACTCGAGGATAAGGGTTAAAGCGTGTACAGTGGTCAAAAGGACAATATCATAGCAATCGTTCGAAGTGTAAATTTGGTAAATTGGATTAATTAAGGGGAATGGCTCATCAAGAACTTGTTTACATTGGACTTGAAGAGTTCCACAGGTGTGAACTTCTGATGTTTGCATATCTTCCTGGTGGGGTCTGAGTATGAATGTGTCATCTACATTTAGTGGTGTTGATTCTCACGCCATTTCCTAAAACTATTCCATATACATATCGGACACACAACAAACTTTAAATTAGAACGATCACAAACGAACACACGGATATACACATGTCAGATGTGACACATATGAAAAAAACTATATACACTTACTATATGGATCCCCACAACGCAAAATAAAGAAGCAGCTTTCAGGTATTAAAAGGGCTCAAATTCCTGCTTTATCTTGTGAAAGAGATACACAGGTAGAAATTGCCATGAAGATAAAATCTTCAAGGATAGGGAGTTCAAACAACAATTAAAAGGTACACGGAAAAAAAGTATTTCAAAAACAGAAAAAAAAGAAAAAAAAAAACAAGGCCGTATAATGTATACAACCGCCAAGGAAACCAGGTCTTTGAAAATAGCATCTCTTGCAGATAAGACGAAAAGTTCTTCAGAACTTGCTGCTGAACGTAGGGAGGATGCAAACAAAAACATATCGACTCGAACAGTGAGAAGAAGGGTATTAGAAACGGGACGAAAAGGATGCAAAGTAAGAAAGGCCAACAAGAAAAAAATCAACTTTGCAAAAAAAAAAAAAATCATGAAACTTAGACACCTTATAATCGGGTCAACAGTGTTTGGTCTGACGACAATAGTAATCCCATCACTTTCTTTCTGCGGATATATATCGGATTCCATCACAAAATATGTAGTTTCTACACAGAAGATCAATATCTTCGTTATTGGGGTGCAAGTCATCTTATCCCGTACGACCGTTCGCGTCTCATCAGTAGGGATTTTGTGAACAGACTCACCATCTGATTAGAATGAAGGAAAATATTGTTAACTATTTCCACAAACTGATCTGAATTCTTGACATATGATGAAGATTTGCCTGTGATTTGGGTGATTATATCTACCAGGAATTTGCTGTCTGCATTTTGCATGTGGTATTAGTTAGGCCCTTGTTCTTACCGAGGATCTATTTTCAAAGTCGGATTTTTTTTTTTTTTACTTTACAGTAGCCATTAGATTCTATTAAGTCTACCAATTTCTTGGAATATTCCACTCTATCTATTAACACTGTAGCATTGCATTTGTCTGCTGGTAGTATTTTGATAGCATACCGAACCTTTGGCCGTTGACAATAGGCCTTAATACTATCTTTATGAATCATAGGAAAGCCGTCTATGTGTGGTAGCTTGGTGTAATGCTGCACTAGCTGTCTGTATTTTGCAGGTGGTATTAGGTCATTGTTCTTACCGAGTATCTGTTTTCAAAATCAGATTTTTTTAAATTCTATTAGTGTTGAAGGGGTAAGATGGGGCCTGGCTAAGGCATAAGGGTGGCTCGAGGCCCTTAGAGGCGAAGGGTAGAACATTAGACCATGTAGATGAATAAAGAATTTACCATTTATGTTTGGAACTGTTCGTCTCGTCATTCCTTACAACAAAAAGGTAAATGTGTTTCAGCATCATCTTGTAAAGAACTTTGTATAAACCTTCCAATTTGTGTCCTCTCCTCCATCATAAGTGAAGTATCTCCTCCTCTCTAAGATCTGTTAAGATCTTGTATTATATCTCTGCAGTCTGTACTAATAAAATGAAGTCCCCAAGAGTTGTCATCATCATCGTCATGATGTAATATATAAATGTCTTCCCATAAGAATTGTCATCATCATCGTCATCTTTAAATATGAACCCATGCTAAACAACATTAGGTTTGTCAATTTCTTGAAATATTCCACTCTATCCGTTAACACTGTAACACTGCCTTTGTTTGTTGGTGGTATTATGATATCATCATCACTGCGTAGTGACTTGAGAGGTTAGGTTTCGGAGACTTTGAAATCTCAAGTGCTTGTTTCATTTTCCACCCTGGCTTATCTCCTTGTGCCTTGGGTTTATTCAAGGCTGCCTCTTCTATTGGAGCTATCATATCTAAGTATGGAATCTACTTGATATTGGTGGCGAAGTTGAGACCTTTGTTTAGCACTGATTCCTCAAAGGGGTGGGGGGGGTTAGGTGACGTTTACTTTTGTTGACAATGGCTTTCATCGGTGAATGGTGAACATAATTATGTCCTTAGCTTTGAGATTTTCCAATTGCATTTGGCATTTGGCAAGATTTGACCCCTCCCCCTTAAATTCTTCCATATATGATATATCCAGGTATTTTTGGATGCAGGTTTTGTCATACTTTCCAGCCAGGAAGGGGCGAGGTCGGTTAAGATTTTGGCCTGTAATTGATGCTTCTTTCACCGGATTCGGTCTCAGACGCGCTCATGCCCTTACTCGTCTTGTGATCCTGTATATTCACCTGGAACTAACTTGTAGTTTTAAGGTTAAGCTTGGTGGTACAACGTTTGCATAGGAATATGAGGTGATTAGTCATTCTTGACTGTTTTGTTTTGGTTTCCATTTTCTTATTAATTTGGGTCCATACCGATTTGATGCAATGTTTCTGAATTTTTTTATTAGATGAAAAATGATTATTGGTATTATTTGAATTCTTTGAACTGTTCTCATCTGAAGTGTTATTTTTGCAACGTTTCAGTCGATGTAACTTGTGACCTTCTAGCGGGGCATACTCTCGTTCCGTCAGCCATGTAGCAATTCAGAATTATATTGTGAGTGCATGAGGATTGAACCTTCAACTTCTAGAAGTACAACATTTTACAATTGGATTTTGCCAAGTACTCTATGCCACGAGTCCTTGTGGACAATTCTAGTTTGAATTTTAGGAGCCTTAAATCTTAAACCTATTTTGTTTTGTAGATGAACAACCTTACTAATAATTATATATAAGCATTTATTACTACACACACACACACACACACACACACGCACACACACACATACACACACACATATATATATACTCTTTATTTTTTTTTTTACATAAGCAGTAACATACTGCTACAAAGTCATGAGCATGTTTCAGTCAGTTGGTTACTAGTAACTAGAGACCTCTTCAGACGAAAGTTTTGTAATCTTTGCTTTGGTATAAGCTGTATCGCCTGAAGAGGTCTCTAGTTACTGGTAGCTAGCTGACCGAAACATGATCATGACTGTGTAGCAACATATTACTTCTCATGTAAAAAAAATAAAGAGTATACTCTGCTCTACTTCGGTATTGAGCACTTTTGTATTAACCTTGTTAAACTTCATTGGTTACTTAACCTATGGAAAACAATAACCTCAGATTATATATATATATATATATATATATATATATATATATATATATATATATATATATATATATATATATATATATATATATATATGATCTGGTATTCCATATATACTTTCATGTAATATGAATAACAAATGATTTTTTTGCGCGTACATATGGATAAACGTCGTTATGTTTGATTTTCATACATACATATATATATATATATATATATATATATATATATATATATATATATAGAGAGAGAGAGAGAGAGAGAGAGAGAGAGAGAGAGCAAGCGAGAGCGAGAGCATGGTACCTCTCCCCACCTGTGGATAAATAAAGGGTTCCATTTGAAATTCTGTGCAGATTCCCAAGTTCGACAGGACACACCTGACTAACCTGGCAAGCAACAAAATCCCACCCCTTAGCTGTAGAGGTCATTAAATGCTGGACAGTTTTCTACTCTCTTCCCTCAAACTGATAGACTTTAGCATTCCTTCCCTATTTTCCTGCTTTCCTGGTTATTCTAACGTGCATAAGTTTACATGCAATGCCAACATACAGCTTGCTGCTCAACTCCCCACAATCCCCTCATTAGATATGATCCCAAATAGTAACCCCTTACGTTCAAGTAGCAATATACGTTGTTAGAGACGAAAAAGAGTAAAAAAAAAAAAATTTTTAAATAAAATAAAATAAAGGATGCAAAAGTGTTCTATTTTTACTCGTCCTAGGACGGGTATTCTTCTAGTTGAGCACATAATAGTTGAATAAAGAGACTTGAAAACAAGTTTGAAAATTCGCCTCCGGCCTACAGGAAAGCCAAGTAAACCTACTCTTCTGTTGGAAGATCAGATAACTTGAATAGACTCACTTCCAGTCATTCTTTAGCACTTTTGTTTTTGAATACCTTGAATATAAGCGATTCCAGACAGATTATCATGTCCTTCTCAGGTTCAATAAAAAGAAGAAGCGACGTTTTGTTATCTATAATCTTAAAACAACCATTTTCGAGGTATCAGACGATAAAAAGAAATTACAACAAAGTCCAAAAGATTAATAACTACTGATACAAAAGATTTTGCTCAAACGAATAAAATAACAAAGATTATCTCCCCTTTTCATTTCAAAGCAATCGAGTCTCATTTTATTTATTGCCATACTTTTATAGATTTTGTACGAATGTATTAAATCAATCAAACAATATATTTGGTTAGATTAAATAATTGGCGTTTCTACACTATTTGGACGAGATTTTGTAGTCGATAAATGGAGTTTTCAGATAAAAAAAAACAATGGTTTCAACTGATCTTTTTGTCAATTCTAATAAATTACAACGGTAGCTTACAAATTATGCAGTCGAAATTACCTAAATATTACAGAATTATAAAACAAAACAACTTTAATTGTATAAGCAGGTTCAAAATTGCCGCCATCTTGTTTAAATCAGAACGGAAAATTACCTCCCTTTTGAACTCTACTGTGTCTTGCGATTGTTTTCATCAAATTCTATCTTTATTTTCTTTAATAAATAATTTTCTACCGTATCGATTTTCGTAATTTTTGGATATAATCATCTTAAAAATACAAGGAATACGTAGCTACCATTGTTTTTATGTGAAATTCAGTTTTACAATTTCTGAAATTTCGTCCCAATAGTGTAGAAGTGCCAAATGATTTTAACATTGAATATATATATATATATATATATATATATATATATATATATATATATATATATAGGGTGGGCCAAAATAAGGGTCCTATTTTTAAAAATTCATAAATTCATGTAAGTTTTAAGAAGTGTTTTTCGGTCAAAATTTGTTTTGTTTATTTCAAAAAACCCTCGAAAGGGTCAGTCTACACACACACAAAGTTTGGTGAGTTTAACTTTTATTTTGTGGAAGTTATTCAAATTTAAAGATAGGACCCTTATTTTGGCCCACCCTGTATATATATATTCCTTTTTTTTTTTTTTTAATTTTATTTTTTTTTTTATTCAATTTTCACCCCAAACAAGGCACAGTGCCACTTTGAAGCAGGGGGCTACTATTAGGGACTTAATTAGCGGGGTCATTATGAAGGGAGATGAGTAGAAAGATGTTTGTTAACATTACACTTGAACTTCTGCATATCATTGCAGTTGGGAAAGCAGAATCCCGGAAGGGAGTTCCAAAGATCCGCAGTTCTGGGGAAGAAACTATTGGAGTAAAAGGCTTTCTTGCACCTAGGGATCTCTACTGTAAAGGGATGAGACTTAGTAGCTTGTCGGGTTTGTCGGGGGTAGTTACGTCAGGGACGTGGTTTTTACCAGCATGGTCTCTACACAAAATGAAGACATTAATAACCATCTCCATTTGACGCCAGGAAAGATCGACTATCACTGGCATTCGTCATCATAGCCTCAACAAGAAAGAAAAAACCCAAACAAACAAATTCTCACTGAAAAAGGCCGGATTCGACCGAAATAAATGACTTATATTGTTTTTATTTATTGAAAAAAAAATCTTACAGCATCAAATTTTCTTTTCGAAATGATTTCTTATATTTTAATTATATTTATGTTAAACTTTGAGATATGCCCAGTCAATCATGCATTAAAGGTGGTTTTCCACATAGATCTGCCTATATGTGTGTGTATGTGTGTGTATGCGTCCCTTCGATGTATATACTCTCCACTAACCTGACAAGCACTAAAATCCCACCCCTTCACCGTTGAGGTCGCCAAGTGTCAAAAAAAAAAAAAAAAAAAAAAAAAAAAAAAAAGATTTCTACTCTAATAGTTTCTTCCCTTGGGATTGATATACTTTGGAATTCTCTCCTTGTTTTTTTTTTTTTTTTTTCTGTTTCCTTGACTGCACTAACCTGCAGGAATTTAAATATTATCTGAACGGACATCTCGCTGCTCAACTCCCCACAGTATGTTGTTAGACATGATCCCAAATAGTAACCCTTGTTTGAGGTGAAAAAGGGTACATTTTTTGTTTTGTTTTGTTTTGTTTTAAACAAGATGGATGTGTAAGTTCTTTCCAAATTCTATGCCACCTTTAAAGAAGAAGAAGAAGAAGAAGAAGAAGAAGAAGAAGAAGAAGAAGAAGTTTATGTTCTTATAAATAAGATAGTTATCTAAGGCTCAAATTTCTTTGGTGAACCCCAGCTGGTTCTGGTCAAACGCTTTAGGTCCACTCCTTTAATGGGAGAGGGAGAGGGAGAGGGAGAGGGAGAGGGAACTTTTTATTCCCTGACCATAATCTGGAGTAGTTTCACAGCTGGGGAAAGGAGTATTTCAGGATAAAATCATACCCTTCACAAATCTTTTTTCAGGGTACTTGAGATAATCAAATTCACAAAGCTGTCTAGGAACATTTACACAACTTAAAAGTAGACATCTCTATCTATAGAAATTTAGGTATGTTTATATATGTTTATATATTTGTATGTGCAGGATTCACTTTTAAACTAATTAACCGATCATTATGAATTTGGGAATGGATTAAGGGATCTACTTGGCATAAGGGATCCAAATGTAGACTGTATTTAGTTTAAATTACTTTTATGCAGAGAGAGAGTAAAAGGGGTGAAAATTTAAATACCTTCATTTTTTTTTTTAATTATCAACAACAGGTATTAGATATCACTTAATAAATATTCCACAAATTTCATGGTTTTTTTTTGTGTTTTAAAGGGAATTTAAGGGGACTAATATGGGCACAAAATTCTGATTGAAAATTCAAATATTTCTGATTCACATCAAATATACCCATTGTCATTGACAGCAATTAAGTAAGGTTCTCTTTAAAGTCTTTTAAAGCGTTTTATGGAGCACAACCTCCAATTTAAAAAAAAAAAAAAAAATCAAATATTTCCAATTTATATTAAACTAGCCTGGGTGCTCGGCGTTGCCCGGATGTTTGGAGGTGTGTGTTGAGCAAAAAAAAAAAAAGTGGTAGTAGGTAGGCAGACTCGAACCCGTGATGTAAAAGTGAAAAAGAAAGTGAAAGAAAATCTGACGTCTTATCGTTACTCCATGACGCAACTGGAAGTTTGGAAGGTTAAAATTAGGCAAAGCAAATCCGACTGATACAATGATTTGCAAAAATGGCTTGCAAAAAATCGACCATTCCTTGTAGAAAACTGCCCAGTTCAGGGTGAAAGAATTAATGTTTTTAGTCAATTTTTTCGATATTTATCGTCCGAGAAGTCGAGCTTCAAAATGATAATGATCTTGTGAAAATCCGTCGCCTCTGTTGAAAGTTTTAAGCATACATACATACATACATACATACATACATACATACATACATACATACATACATACATATACATGGTCCTGGATATGACCTTAAACTATATCCAGTGGTGAGGCCCCAGCTTGTGGGCTTTGGGGCGTGTGGAGCCACCCTTTAATTGCCATTGCTCCCAGGTCCACTCTGACCCGGAGTGGTAGTACCTGTTAGGGTCCCAACTATGTGTTAAATAAAAACTGACTTGAAAAGAACAAATATATTTTATTAAAAATGTTTTATTCTGAATCTTTGAATTCGGTATTAAATAACCGGAAAAGGGTTGATATGCTGTAAAACAAAAACAACCAACCAACCATACATACATACATACATACATACATACATACATACATTTAAACAGACAGGTGAGAATAATATTATATATACATACGCATCGCCATTAGACAGCAATTAAGCAAGGTTCGCTTTGAAGTATTTTAACGTGTTTTATGGAGCACAACCTCCAATTAAAAAAATCAAATATTTCCGATTTACATTAAATATACCCATCATCATAAGACAGCGATTAAGCAAGATTCCTGTTGAAGTATTTTAAAGCGTTTTATTGGGCATAATGTCCAATTTAAAAAAAAACAAACAAATATTTCAGATTTGCATTGAATTTGATCCATAGTCATTAAACATTAATGAAGCAAGATTCCCCGAATTTCAATTTCTTCTTAAGACCCCTTAAGCTTTAGCTTTAAAGTTTGGACCTTCTAGAATTAAAATCATGTAATGAATTTTGATATAAACTGGGAGAAGTATTTGGTATCATCAACTATTGATTATAATCTTTGTAAGCGAACATAGAGTTGATAAATAACTGTTCTGTTTGAAGAATAAAGTTTACCCACCTTGGGACGGGTATTCTTCTAGTTTTCAAATATAGATAAATTCTGGAAGAACCTCTTATATATAAAGTTTACAGTTAATTGATTCTGAATTACCTGTGTTGAACAAGAAGAAAATAAATACTAAATCATTGGGAGTTTTTTATTTTATTTCAATGGATTATTTTAATGGGTCATTAAAGAAAAATGTTTACCAATTCTTTTTATCTGGAATATTCTCAGAAGATGTCCCTCGCCTCATTCTTCCCTGTCGTTCCCTCTCGCCCCCATCCTCTTTCTATGTTATAGTTATATATCATACTATCTATTAAAATTATATTATATTCTTATATGTTATCGATTAAATGTTATTAATATTGTCCATTAAAATTATGCAAATTAGTTGTAATCGATAATTTTAATAGATGATTTTAAAGGATATTTTTATTGATATTTTAATGAATGCTTTTAATTGATATTTTAATAGATAATTTTAATAGATAATTATAATGGACAATTTTAATTTATATTTTTTTTTACAGGAAAAAAAAATTGAATTTATAAAATTTAATAGTGAAATTCGATTCATTTGAATATCGTATTAACGCAGTTTCAAATGAATTGCATCTCCATGACGGCAGAGTTAGACACAGAGTACATTTGTAATATGAGGAAAATCAACTCCGCCAAAAACATTTGCAATATGAGGAAAATTAACTCCGCCAAAAAGAAACCATTTTGGATTGGGGCATAATTTTAAATTGCCTCAGTCTAGAAGAATTTCTTGTTCATTGACTGATGACAGAATAGCTACTACACTTTGATTCCATCAAAAAACCGAGAAGTGAGTCACCACTCTTATTAATACAGTGTTTTCGCTAAGAACATATTGGAGAAATCGGTGCTTCTACACTGTCAGAACGAAATTTCGAAAATCGTAAAACTGAATTTCACGTAAAAACAATGGTATCCACGCATTCTTCATATTTTTAAGATGATTAAAAAAAAATCATGAAAATCGATAAGGTAGAAAAATATTTATTAAAGAAAATAGAATTTGAAGAAAACGATCGTATTTGCTTATGTAAGACACAGGAGAGTCCAAAAGGGAGGTAAATTTCCCTTTCGATTTATTTTATAAAAACAAGATGGCTGCAATTTTTCACCTGCTAACACAATTAAAGTTGTTTTTTTTTTTTTTGATAATTCAGTAATATTCAGGTATTTCGATTGCATAATTTAGAAGCTAACATTGTAATTTATGAGAATTGACACACACACACAAAAAAAAAATCAGTTGAAACCATTGTTTTTTTTTATATGAAAATTTCATTTAGCGATTACAAACTAAGATTCGAATAAAAATAATGAGTTCATCATATTTTGTTATTATTATTTGATGAATTCGGAAGATTTACTTTATATGGATTAATTTCCTGATTTTTTTAGTGAATTTTTAAGTAAAGGGAGGGGTCAAAAATGTTTATACATTTTGAGCATCGGCTATTCATTTTTCCCAGACCTACATTTTATAAAGTTTTAATTTTTCGGAGATTTCGGTGGTACAACCTAGCTCTACCTACGTATTGAGCACTGTTGAAGTTGAAGTAAATACTTAAAGTGTACGCATAAATTTATACTTTCGTATATTAATTTATGTGATTAAATTAAGTAATCATGTATATATATATATATATATATATATATATATATATATATATATATATAAGTTTCGTGGTTCAATTTTAAATTCTGAAAAAACAACATATAGAGACATATATTCGATTTAAGAAGTTATTGCTTCTATATATCCCTTTTGTCAAGCAATAAATTCTTAAATCGAATATATGTCTCTATATGTTGTTTTTTCAGAATTTAAAATTTAACCACGAAACTTATATATTGCTCTATTCTTAAATATTGAGCTTTTCCTTTTTGACTAGGATCTCCTTGAAAGTATTACTTCAAGTAATATCTATCAGGATTTTTCATCTGAATTCTATCAGTGTCTTATCTCGCTTATATATATATATATATATATATATATATATATATATATATATATATATATATATATATATATATATATATATATATATATATATATATATATATATATATATATATGAGCAAACAGTTAATAAAATATGTTAAAAAACACTTTGAAATGAGTTAAAAACATTTAATCTGAAAAGGAAACACTAGATAAATGGATAGTCCTTAATCCGCGGAGTTTCGAAGAAATACTCTCCTTCTCATCAGAGGGTAGGAATTAGCAAAATGCGGGGTCGGATTTTGCATGCAGAAGTATTTGATGAAACAACAAGTAAGTCAAAGATCTTACTTGAAAACAAAAAAAGTGAAGCAGAGGGAATATGGTAAAGAAAAAGGTGATTACACATGAATGGATAGTCTGGTGGAAGATAAATAATCCAGTGACGGTAAAATCCAAATGTAAAACTTCAAAAAAGTTAAAAGAATTTCCATTTGTACAAGTAAAATCCAGGGAAATCCCGTAATTGGAAGAAGATGGTCCATAATAATCCAAAGGCAGAAATCCATCGAATAATTCACAAAAATGTGTACAAGGAAAAAAGAAATTATTTTATATATATATATATATATGTGTGTGTGTGTGTGTGTGTGTGTGTGTGTGTGTGTGTGTGTGTGTGTGTGTGTGTGTGTAATATTAATAAACTTTTTAGAATAATGCTTTGAAAAATGCGATCAGAATGCTTCTATTTAAAATTCGTGCTAACAACGAACACACAACACATTAAGACTTTACAAGAACCGTTAAGAAGATCGGATACATTGATGTATTTCGTAATTGTCCTTCCAAAAACGCGTTTTATTTATTTTTTTTGTTTGGTGTAATAAATAAATTTTTAAAAAATGTGGAAAGAGAAAAAATAAAACAAAGTGTTGGAAAATTTAAGGAAAGTCTCGTGAGTAAAGACAAAGTGATAATAAACAAAATGGAGGCAAAATTTAAAAAAAAAAAAAGGAGCAAATAAAAAAACACACCTGAAAAGTATATTAATTTAGTCAAGTTTTATTGAAAGAAAGAAATGCCAAATTGCTTTTATTTCCCAAAGCAGGGGTTAACAATTAATCTCAGGTACCAATCATAAAAATTAAAAAAAAAAAAAAAATAGAACATACAAAAATAGGGGTCTCTAATTGAGAGACTAATTCTGGAATTAATTCTATCGAATGGAACGACAAAGGTAAATTTATCGTCCAAACAATAGTGACAAATAAGACAAGAAAATATACGGTGTCCCTTTAAAATAATCATACAAAAATAGTCTTACTTGATTTGTAAAACCTGAAAGAAAAGAAGCATGCGAAAAAGGATCTTTAAAATGTTTTTTTTTTTCCTTTTTTTCTTTCAGTCCTTTCCTAGAGAAGCACTCTCACAATCTTCTAGGACCTTCTGGTTCGAATGTAATTTTTTTTCTCTTTTAAAATAAAAATGCCCTGATGAGAAAGGGATTACGGAAGAATTATTTTCCAACACGGTCGTTTTCCTTTGTTTCTTTTTTGGAGAACACGTACGCCGATGTTTTCTTGTCTCACATGGCAACAAATTTAATTTCTTACAGAAAAATATCTCATAAACCAAACAGTTCTTCCGTATGTCCTTGAAACTGATAGTTCCCCAGGTGATAATGCCTTGTTGCCTTTAAATTAACTGGAAATGAAATTAACGTTTTTCTGCAGAGGAGAAAAATACAGAACATAATATTTAACGTAAAAAACTTTTTTCTTGGCGGGAGTTATTATCAGCACGACCTTCACAGACTGGCGAAACCCGAAAACTGAGGAAACCTGGCAAAGCCCTTCCTCCCTCACCCCACCCCTCTCCTGACTGGGTTATTAGTCTTTCTCTATATAGGAACCACCCAGAGTTATGCACTTCTCCCATCGTTTGATGCAGCTCTGGAGACCGTTTTTGCAGAACACCCCAGCTTGGTCCTCCAACCACGATGTGACTTCAGAAACCAAGGCTGCATCATCTTGGAAACGCTTTCCTTTCAAAAACAACTGGCTGGGAAGAGGTGAAAGTCATAGGGCGCAAGGTCAGGAGAGTAGGGAGGATGGGGTAGGATTTCATAACCACACACCCGTGCTTCTGATCTGGCGACATGTGAGTTGTGGACCAGAGTGTTGTCCTGCAGGAGGAGGGTACCTTTGCTGATCTTGCCCCGCCTCTTGATTTTGATAGCTTCCCTTAATTTCCTCAAAAGTGAAGCATAATAGGCTCCTGTAATTGTGGCACACTTTGCCAGGAAATCTGTCATCACTACTCCGTCCTGGTCCCAGAAGACTTTGAGCATAACCTTGCCAGCGGAGGGCTGCAGCCTTGCCTTCTTTGGAGGTGGTGAGTCCAAGTGCTTCCACTGCATTGACAGGGCTTTGGTCTCTGGATCACTGTGATAGACCCAGGTTTCATCCTGTGTAATCAGTCTTTTGAAAAACTTTGACTCATCTTCTTGGCACATCTCCAAATTCATCCTCGAGCACTGAACGTGTTCTCGCTTCTGGGATGGTGTGAGCAACCTGGGAATCCATCTGGTAGACACCTTATGCATATGCAAATGGTCATGAATAATAGTTTCCACAGACCCTATACTAATCTTGACATCTTGGGCTATTTGGTGAATAGTAATGCGCCGATCTTCCAAAATGGCAGCCTCAACTTGATGGACAGATGCTTCATAAATTGCAGAAGGGGGGGGGCGACCAGGTCTGGGAGCTGTTTCCACAGACTTCCGGCCATGTTTGAATTCCCGATGCCAGCGTTTTACAAGGTCATATGATGGGGCATTATCACCATAAGTTTCTTTCATTTCATCAAAAGTCTCCTGTGGTGTGCGTCCTTTCAAATACAAAAACCGGATCACTGCTCGACATTCAACAGGCTCCATTTCACACCTGACTCAGTTCAAACACCTGTAAAACAGAAACCACAATTAGTTCAGAACTGTAATTTGCCACATAACCCATAGAGATATAAATCATTGCACATGTAAAATTTCAGCTAGATCAGACAACTGGAAGTGGGTCAGGGGCATTACTTATTGCACGCCCCTCGTATATATATATATGAACTCCCATGTAGGTGGAATACTTCACCTACTATTTATGCAACGCCCTTAAAGTAAAATAATTGGATACTTTCATTACATAAATAACACCATATACGCACACACACACACACACACACACACACACACACACACACATATATATATATATATATATATATATATATATATATATATATATATATATATATATATATATATGGGTGTGTATGTGTATACCAGAGTGGAATTTAGGAAAATTCGTCTCTGGAAAACCCGTACCCGGAAAACTCGCCCCTTTTTGCTAGGTAGGAAAACTGGTCTCTTATTGAATAAATAAGAGGCCAGAAGAGTCTATCTGTGAGTCATCCACGTTTACACACGAAATCAACACGTTGTAACCTCAGTCACAAAGTTGACAAAAAATAGGAAAGAACTTCAACTCGCTTTTTTCGTGTGACAACGACATTTATTTCCTCATTCTCCCGCCATGCGTGACGTCTTATTATGACTGATGTCACTCATGGGATCGTCTTCTCGCACGCGATCGCCTTCTCCAACGTGCCCTCTCTCTCCTTTTTGTATAGTCTTTTCCTCTTGCAGTGAGGTCATTTCGCATGTTGTATGCATTTGCATACGCTCGCCCTCCCCCACCTCCGTTGCATATAAGGAATGTTTACATAATACATTGACGTAAAGCCTGTTCAGATGAAGACATGTGTTGCATGGAGAGATATGATATGATAGATATATAATGCGAGTCTTAAAAGCAGACCTAATGACCTCAGAGGAAGATTAAATATGGACAGTACGAGAAGATATGTGCAGAACAGGAGACTTCGATGGTATGGCCAAGTTGAAAGAGTCGATAAGAGTTCTTGCGTCAGTCGATGCAGAATAGTTGAAGTAGCTGAGTCAGTCGGAAGAGCAAAGACAAATAAATAAATAAATAAAATAATTAAAAAAAAAAAACACGTGAGAAAGTGATAAGGACCGACTTGATAGAAAAGGAGGATAAATAAAGACCTAATCTAGAGACGAGTTTAGAAGTTTATAAAATCTGCCATACAACTTCCCAGCATGCAAAACAGATGTTAAGCCGACGCCGACAAAACATTAATAATTACCATATGAAAATTCTTTGGTGAAAGAAGAAAATTAATGTAGATTATTTTGTATATTTCATTTCAGCTATAGTCAGGTTTTCTGTAAAATATGAATCTGATAAAACCTGTATCTTTCGATAAATTAACCAACTTTAACATTGAATATGTCATCTCCTTTATATAAATTACTAGAGAGAGAGAGAGAGAGAGAGAGAGAGAGAGAGAGAGAGAGAGAGAGAGAGAGAGAGAGAGAGAGAGAGTTACCCGTTGAGTCTCCCACTCAGCTCGGATTAGATTGTATGAATCAGAGAAAAAGTGAGTTTGCAAAGTCAGTTAAATTAAAAAAGAAAAAAAAAAGCCCGAATCCAAAATTAGACTTTCTGTTCAATCTCCCCCTTCCTCTGTTTCTCTATCTTTCTCTCCAGCTATGCGTAAAACAATATTAATATTTGTAATGATACTTCCTGCTTTATCATTAGTTTTATTACTTTATTTATACTGATAAGAAACAGAGGGAGAACGAGAAATATCACCTCTCTCTCTCTCTCTCTCTCTCTCTCTCTCTCTCTGTCGATATATATATATATATATATATATATATATATATATATATATATATATATATATACTGGCAGCCCGCCGGGCGTTGTCCAGTCGTAAGATACAGTTAAATAAGATATTTTAATCCAGGCAGATTTCATATTTATTGTTATAAAGCCAATTCTCTAATGATTATTATATTGTACCTAATACAAAATAATAAGATCAAAACTAAAAATATATATATTTGACTTGGGTGCCATTAAAAATCACTGTGGGTCATTGATTAGAGTAGATGATAAATCGATTAGATTGAAAAATGGGCAGTTTCTCTGATTTCGATGACAATAAACGTATTTGGGAGTGTGGAACATTCATAGATCCTCATTCAATCCCGAGCAACCTCGGGTCTCCATGCTAGTTATTAAAAAAAAAAGAATTATATTACAATCTTGCTTGTGTTAATTCTTCGGGTCTCTCTCTCTCTCTCTCTCTCTCTCTCTCTCTCTCTCTCTCTCTCTCTCTCTCTCTCTCTCTCTCTCTCTCTTTATATATTTTTTCTTCATACAATTCCAAACAAAATATAATGATTAAAACTTATATATATATATATATATATATATATATATATATATATATATATATATATATATATATATACTAGCAGATCAGCCCAGCTTTGCTCGGGCCCTATGTACTGTTCATAACTTTTTGTGCATATGTATATATATATTAAAGCGTTTGACTCATGTCCAAGTAATCTACATCTAAAATTTCAAATGTTTGAACCCAAAATTGGCGGGGGAGTTTGGAAGAGTCTGCAAAGGTCAACTCTTTTAACTTTGATCTCTTGGCAACTAAATTTTCGCCTAAAAACTGATTAAAAAGCTTGCTACATGTCTGAATACCCTTTATGTAAAATTTTAAATGCTAGATCCAAAATTTGCTGAATAGTTTGCTAGAGACCGGAAAGGTCCAATCTTTTGAACTTGGACCCCTTGGTAGCAAAATTTTCTGCAAAAAAAAAAAAAAAACAAATAAAAAAACAGATTAAAAACTTGCCCTATGTCTGAATACACTTTCTGTAAAATTTCAAATGTTTAGTCTAAAAATTGGCTGAGAGGTTAAATCTATTGCATATATTTTGAAAACCTTTTCTCTCTGATGAGAAGAATTGCATTCTTCGGAACTCCATGGAATAAGGGTTTTCTTGTTTTATTTGTACTTTTTGTGGAATAAATTAAAATTTTGTATACTTTCCTTATAGGTTTATAAGGTTCTTTGCAAATTTGAATAAATTTTCAATATCAAATTATATATATATATATATATATATATATATATATATATATATATATATATATATATATAGAGAGAGAGAGAGAGAGAGAGAGAGAGAGGAGGAGGATGGCGGAAGTGAGAATGCTAAAATAAGAGTGGAAAAATCAAACAACATAAAGTGAGAGAGGGTGAGAGTAATAGGCAGTAACTTAATAAGAGATCGGATGATTGGAGAGAAAATTTCAAATTACGGATAATTTGAACAGTTAAAATGGATAAAAAAAAAACAAAACAAAAAAAAAACCCATAAAAACAACAAAACATAACTGAATTCTAAAACCAAGAAATATTTTAGTATAACATTTTTGTAATTAGGAAAAAAAAAAAAAAAAAAGAAGAATAGTTTATCTTGATAATTCATTTTTTTTTTCAATTAAGTGCATTCATTTTTTCTTTCTTTTTTCTTTTTTTTTTCTTTTATTTTTCTTGATTCAAACACAAAACACTCACACTTTCACTGCGCGTCCCTCATTTATTTGATATCAATAATAAAAAAAAAAAAAAAAAAAAAAAAAAAAACAGAAAAGAAAAAAGATGTCAACTGATTTTATATCCGGAATATTATTACAAGATGACTTTCACCTTCTTCTTCTTCTTCTTCTTCTTCTCTACCTCTTCCCTCTCCTCTTTCTCCTCCTCCTCCTCCTACCCCTCCCAATGCTATATTTATGAAGGAGGTTAACCACAGCAGAATCCAATTATTCAAATATGCCTAAGCAATTATCTCGGCCTCAAACAGTGTTTGTTATTCTTTACTAGATATGAAATGTCTTGCTTACATCTGAACATCGACTACTTACACTCGTTTCTCACTGCTGCAAAGGGAATTTTCAAAGGTTACATTTTCAATAGTATCTTGGGGGAAAACCATCCAACTAATGGTAGTTGATTTTCATACAGAGTAGACTAAAGAAAGAAAAATTTCTCATATTAACATGCTTTCTTTTTAATCTAAAGAAAGGATCTTACACATGTACCTCTTCCAGCTTCCGG
This sequence comes from Euprymna scolopes, assembly GCF_053919585.1. NCBI lineage: Eukaryota > Metazoa > Mollusca > Cephalopoda > Sepiida > Sepiolidae > Euprymna > Euprymna scolopes. Next base: position 123,243,434 of record NC_136489.1, on the reverse strand, counting down.
TTTTCTAATGCCTAACACCAAATTGTTAAGCTGACAATAGTTTTAAAATACTGAAATTGGAATCGATCTATCTGCCAGTTTTGTTTTACCATACACAAAGATTCGAAAAAGTTGTACAAAAAAAAAAGACAAAAAAAAACAAAACAAATATATAACAAATAAATATTATCAAAGGCAAGATAAGTTACTTTTCTACCTAACTAGATAAGTTTTTAGTGTTTTTATTTGATGTAAAATGTCTAATCGGTTCGAAAAACATGCAGTGTTTATCGATAGATTTGAAAAAGACAAATGGCGGCCAGCTCGATGTTGAATACGTTAAGTTTGCGAAAATGAATCCAAACTAAAAAAAAGTATACAAAATATTGTTACAAACCCACTGAATATATGTCAGCCTATGTCACGGTAACATATACTGAGTGAGTTTCTAACAGTATTTTGTATAGTTTTTTAGTTGGAACTCATTTTTCCAAACTTAACGGATCCTACTGCCAGCTCGCCGCTATTTGTCTTTTCCAAACACATCGATAAACACTGCATGTTTTTCGAACCGAATAAACATCTTAGATTAAATAAAAACACTAAAAAATTATCCAGCTAGGTAGAAAAGTAATTTATCTTGCCTTTGATAACATTTATTTGTCATATATTTGTTTTTTAACAACTTTTTCGAATCTATGTGTATAGTAAAACAAACCGCTATCTCTCTATTATAGAAGACAAGAAAAGTACCCGTCCCAGGACGAGTAAAATTAATTCCCCGAACAGTTTGCACCACTTTTATGACTTCTTATGAAGATTAAAATCAAGATATAATGACACTAAACCTTGTCCATATTATTTTGAATTTTCAGACTACTTGAGTCCTATTCGCACTGTGTTTCAGTCGATGTAACCTCTAACCTTTTTTCAGATGTATCTTGTCGAACTCGGGAATCTCTCTGTCGAAGTTGAGTATCTGTACCGAATTTCGAATGGACCCCCTTTTTTTTTTCTTCGTATCAACAGAGATAGCATGCTCTCATTCCATAAACCATGACTGGGTAGAAGTCCTAAGTAATTCGCAATTGTATTTTGAATATTATCCGCATTGAGGATTGAACCTTGAACTCCAGAAGAGTGTAACTCGTAATTGAATCATTACCAAGTACCTTATCCACTATGCCACGGGTCCTTGTGGACAGATTACTGAGTTCAACAAGATACACCGGAAAAAGATTGGAGGTATTACGCGAATAATTCTATTGATGAGAACGGTAGTTCAAATAATACGAATTATCAATCCTCATCTCAAAATTTCAAAAACACTGAACCTTATGTCTTGAATCCTTATTCCAATTCTGATAAAATACATCATTAGATTATTTTAATTAAAAAAAATGTCTAAAATTTAAGCTAAATGGGTCATAAGAAGAAATTGAAATTCAGGGAATTTTGTTTAATTGGTGTTCAATGACTGTGGATTAAATTTAATGCAAATCTGAAATATTTGATTCTTCAAATGGGTAATTGTTCCCATGTTTGAAAACTGAAAATTTGGGAATATTTATTAATTTATGTCTTTTATGGTTTTTTTAAAATTTCACAAAAAATCAGAGCTATCGGAATTTTCACAAAAAGTTTCCATCCCTTCTGCTTGGATGTTTGTTATTCGTTTAGTGATTTACAAATAAATATAATTCGCTTGTCAATTTATTTCTTCTTCTTCTTCTTCTTCTTCTTCTTCTTCTTCTTCTTCTTCTTCTTCTTCTTCTTCTTCTTCTTCATCATCATCATCATCATCATCATCATCATCATCATCATCATCATCCACATGATAACGAGGATCATTACCATGAGTATGATCATGACGATGATAGTGAATTATCATGAGTATGATGATCACGACGACGATGATGATCATCATCATGACTATCATGATCATGATCATGATAGTCATGATAATCATGATAATGACGATGATGATCTAATGATTAAAACTGCTTGCTTATAAATCGGAGAATACTTGAGTTGTTTCTCGGAATAGTTTTTCTAAACATTTTGCACCGTTGCCAGGACATTCTATTTAAGAAGCTGCGTCTATTATCAATTATGCTCCGAAAATATCACCCTTCCGACCTCTTTTGCTACGTAATGATATTCGGAAAATCTATGATCTAACCATTTACGATGCCGGTACTTTTTATGCAGAAAAAGTGTTGGATTCGCCATGAAGCAACATAAATATATTAGAACACAATTTGGCGCGCATCCAGTTTCACACCACTATGAAAGAAAAAAAAAATGCTCGTAAAACGAAAATAAACAAAATGGCACAAAATATTTCATCGCGTACTTATGTGTTAAGTTTTGAAAAAAAAAAAAAAAAAGACAATACACCCAAAAACTGCGCAAATTCATCCAGTATTAGTTAAATAAGGAAAAAAACATATTTTAAAGGCAAAATATCTTGTCTGCAATTTTCTTAAAATTGTCACTTGTTATCTCCCCTTTAATTAGCTCTTCGTAAAAGGAGAGTTTAAATATCACACAGTCATCAATTAATGATACCTGTTAGAAATCGTTTCAATATTGAATTAAGTTGCATAAATGTTGGTGCACTGTCATTTATTTTTAACTTACAGGTATGTACATAACGATTTTCTGGAGTTATACATTTTCATTGTTGGGATTAAGCACCCGGAATTTATAAGGGTAAATCACAAATTTTAAGCAAGTGTAATTTATTTAATATAAGATGTTTATTCGATTCGAATAACATGCAGTGTTTATCGGTGTGTTTGAAAAAGACAAATAGCGGCGAGCTAGCTATAAGATACGTTAAGTTTGAGAAAATGAGTCCAAACTTAAAATCTATACAAAATACTGTTAGAACTCCCTCAATATATGTTACCGTGACATAGGCTGACATATATTCAGTGGGTTTGTAACAATATTTTGTATAATTTTTTAGTTTGGACTCATTTTTCTAAACTTAACGTATCCTACATCGAGCTGACCGCTATTTGTCTTTTTCAAATCTATCGATAAACACTGCATTTTTTTCGAACCGATTAGACATTTTACATCAAATGAAAACACTAAAAACTTATCTAGTTAGGTAGAAAAGTAACTTATCTTGCCTTTGATAACATTTATTTGTTATATATATATATATAGTCATCCACATACAGTACTGTTTCGCTGTTTCACAGCTCATCAGTGCGGCTAGACAGGCAACTACCTCAAGCCAGGATTGAAACCCGACCGTTTATACGGCAGTCAAGGCTTCTAACCATTACGCTATTGGCGGCTGCTTGAACGAGTAGTGAGTTTAACGATGTTTTGATATCGTCCGATATATATATATATATATATATTGGGGGACAACTTTTCGAATCTATGTGTATGGTAAAACAAAACCGGTAAATAGATCGATTCCAATTTCAGTTTTTTTAAACTATTGTCAGCTTAACAATTTTGTGTTAGGCATTAGTTATTGCCCAATGACAGGTATGTATATTATGTACATAATGATTTTCTGAAGTTATACATTTTTAGTTTTGGGATTAAGCCTGTTAAGCACCGGGAATTTATAAATGTAAATCACAAATCTTAAGCAAGTGTAATGTCCCAAGATGGAATTGCGCGAGCCTTTTCTAGTCTCGCACAAAAACACACATTCACATTTCAAGCTATATTACTTGTCACATACATACGCGCACACAAACATACGCGCCCACGTCCACACACGTACATATATTCACGTTCGCGTACATACACTCCATACCCTCACATTCACGTGTATATACACACACGGTAACGCACACACATGTACTCACACACACGCACACGAACGCACAGATGGACGACGTCACTTCCGCTTTCTAAGGAAATACACACATGCGCAAAAGACCACCGGAAACGAGTATAAAAGAGAGAGCAACAAGCGGCTCCTCCTTTTTAGGCTGAGCTTTCGAGCCGGTCGGTCTACGGACCGACCGCGCGCGTCACGCCCACTTACTACTATGTATGGGGCACGAGCTAACAGACCGTATGTACACATTCTCACTCTTTATCTCTCTATCTACTACTGGTCCCTGAGAACACCTTCGCGTAGCTGACTACTAACTGATGTCAACTCTCTATCCTCTTCTTTGTCTACACGCTGGACTATCATTCCAATTTCCACTTCAACACTCACTTCTCTTCCCACGCGCGAACAAATGATAGAACTTGAGATGAACACATATTTCCTTTTCCTTCTACAATACCAGTCCCGCAACGAACATTGGTTACACATGCTGCGCGGACATGAACACATGTTATAACTAAAACATTCTTTCAACAGTAAATAAACAACGTTTATCTTATCCATCAATTGAGTTTTTGTTTCCTTCAATTCCATTCGTTCCATTATTTTCTTGTAGCGAGTTAGGGTATCATTATATCCTGGTCCGTTACAGAAAACTGCCACCACATCTCAGTGGATGCCTGGACAGAGTGCAAACTCGCGTGTGAATATCTCTTCTCTCCCCTAAAATCTCTTTCTCACAAAAGAGACGTTAGTAGTCTCCTTTTACTCTATCGCTATTTCCATGGCAGATGCTCGACTGAGCTCCAATCTTTGGTTACTCCTTCTAAGGCACTTACAGAAAGAATTCTTTCTTTTCTCTCTGCGTGTGTCGATTGCCGGACAGAATATCTATGGACAGAACTTCTTTGCAAGAGATTCCAGTCAGTGGAACACAACACTATGGGACTACTTCCTTGGTGACTAATTTGGTTGTCTTCGAATCCAGTTAGTTATCACTAAGTTATCAAACAGTTCATACCTTTGATCAACGTGAGTATTCCCATAGTGTTCCTCATCTCTCAGCTAACTTATCGTTTTGTCTCATTAACTTTTATTCTCAATTCGTTCTTAGCTTTGATAAGTGGGAATCTAATTTTAAAAAAAATGCAAAAACAACTAAAAAGAAGTCTGCTTAATGAAATGTGAATAAATTCAAGAAATTTAGGGTTTGTATAAAACAAATAAATATTTTAGAATTTAAATCGGGGAATCGGTTTATCATATAAATTTAGGTGCTAAATGTAGAGAGTGATACGCGCTATTTTTTAAATCGTATTTCCACGTTTAATTAAAGTTTTATGATATGTTTTTTTTTATTCAATTGTAAGGTTAAAGTACAGAATAGGTACAAAACACCCTCCTCTCCCCATGTTAAGAATGGCTTTTTGAATAATAACGTTATTATTTCAGCACGGATCACTCTCTGCATGAGTACCTAAATTTAATCTAAAATGATCAGCCTATTCCTGACCAGATAACGTTTGAACGACATGCAACAATTTTCTGATTTTAGTTTATATATTGGGGGTGGGAGCACCCGGACTTAGGGTCAGTGGTAAGGCTAAATAGTAATTATTTTTTGATAGACCTAAATATCGACATACAGATATGTTTCCATATCTCAACTAATAAATTCAAATGATTCAATTTATGCTACTTTTAGGTGAAGAAATTATGTACTCTTCTAATATATGTTCTACTGAATGTTTTCTAATGCTAACAATCGCTAGATCATCTATTGGAAAAGCAAAAGTAAATCTGGCAAAAGAACGATATGATCGTTGGTAAAATGTTGAAAAATAAAAGCATAGAGAAAAAGACAGAGAATATATCAATAAATGATAATAAATAATACATGCAAAAGTATGTTGCCAAAGTAGTTATATGTTTATGGCTTGACTAAAAGACCTATTATAGAGAAAAAAAAGACCCTTTAATGCCAGAAACAGACGGTTCACTGGAGCTCAGCCAAGGAATTTTTTTCTCTCAGTACCAAAGACAGCAGAGTCCAGGCTATTTCTGAAATGGTCTTTTTCCTGTTGACTGTGGTGTTTTACTGGTCCTGTGCAATTCTAGAAGGTCCACTCTCCTAGGCGTTGCCTTCTCTCTTTGAGAGGAAGTAAGGTTATTGCTAATCATCTGAGACACCTCTACTGTGGAATGTCGACGGGACTGCCCATACATTTTTTTTTCGGGTCATAGTATTCCTCCTTGGAGCTAAGCTCTTCAATGTCATTTCCCGAACCTTGTGTCATATACTCCCATTGTGGGAGGGAGATAAATAACAGATGGCTCCCTGAATGAGTTTGATTCAAAATACGGATTGGTTCCTTATGCGTTAATTGGACTGCAATCACCTGATTTTTTTTCGGAGCAGATTGTACACTTCGTTTTTTTTTTTTTTGTATTTAGTCAGTGAAGGAGAAATACTATTAAACTGAGACAATTTTTTTTTAAAATCTCTGTTCTTATCCAGAGTGCCCCTTTTTATAAGGGACGGATTTTCCCTACATTAAAAAACCGATATTTTGCCTACCTCTGTCCGCGGGTGTTGGCAATTAAATAGAGATTGGATTACAATCACATCCAGAAACAGAATAGGTTTCTTGACGTCTTCTCCAGACAAACACAGCATTCAAAAGAGGGTGCAAAAAAGATTTCTGTATCCCCACCTGTTAAAATTAAGTGTCTGTTGATTAGTCAAAGAGAATTGTCTTAACCAGTCTGATGGATCTGTAGCGTGGTCCTTAGTTTTAATAGAGGCCATCTTGGATAACAAGAAAGTCTTTTGGTGTGTGTTTTGTATAATACCAACTTGAGCGTGTGTATGATGATACGCTTAATCAAACGTACTTGTTGTATTGTTTGTTCTTAATCGATGTATGCTATACGATGGTGTACCATATCACCATACAGAGATATATGTACTTGTAACGGAAGGTTCATCTGAATGTGTGTACGTGTACGTGTGAAATCTGCTAGGTCCTTCAGCCTCACTTTCTTTCTCACTTTGAGCCGGAACTTTCTTTAGGAAGGGACTTTTCTCTCCTCTCACCGTTTTCTCTGCTTGAGCAAAAGCACAGTCGCCTATCCGTCTGAGTTCTGTCTTTTATTCCTCTTAAATCTCGGGAATTCTCGTGGCTAGTCTCACTCTCTTTCCCATAAAACCAACCATGTCTGCTGCTGCTGCTTCTTCTTCTTCTTCTTCTTCTTCTTCTTCTTCTTCTTCTTCTTCTTCTTCTTCTTCTTCTTCTCCCAGCCCCTGTGTGTTGACAACAAACAGAGCAGACTTTCTGTCTTTTGGAGGTGAGTGCATAAGAAGAATTACTACTACAGTGACGTGTCACTAATGTCTAAAGTAGTTCTTCACTAGTTGAACCCTAGCTTATCGTGTTGCTCATGATGTGTATATACTCGTTTTCATTCTACACTTATATGCGTGCATGTGTGTGTCATGTATCCGACACATCTAATTTTCACTGCTCCATCTGGAATTCATCCTGTTCTTGGAGGGGAGGCTGGAACCTGTTGGACGAATGATCCACTCAGTTTTTATTTCACTTTCCAGGATGTCGACCGCAGATGAAAAGGGAAAGTGAGTTTCTTTTGCCTTATTGGGGTTTTCTTAATAGTCTCCATTTCTGAGGCACGTCATCTCTGTAGGGGAGACGACATAGGGGGGGGGAGACAGCTGTTAAACCCAACCGCTCTGTTCAAAGTCCAAGTTCCAACTCCAATGTGATCTCCAGCTAACCTGATCACATGGTAACATACATGTAGTTCCGGGTCAGCTGCTAAGATGCTTCCGGTAAACTTGTCTATGATATGGTTTTATTATATTTTGACAGCTTTTATTAACATTCTTCATACCCATCTCTTGTTTATCTCACCAGTTAGATACATAGATAGATAGAGATGGATAGATAGCTAGATCGATAGATAGATAGATAACTAGATCAATATAAAGATATTGTATTCTACCTACTTCATAACATATGGCCAAGAACCACATCAATGCATGAATAGTAAAATTGGAATCAATGAAACGTCGAGACAATAGACGGGTCACCAGGTAGCAAGTATTATCTCAAAATATGAACAGAGTTTTTTAATGAAAATTGAGAAAAACGAAATTTTATAACAAAACATTTTTATACTTGAAATTTTGTAAGAATACAAAAGTTATTTTCACATTTCATATTCACGTTCATCATGCTAACGCGTGTCTGATGAAGAAAGTTGGGTTAGTAGTCACAAGTGAAAATGTCCATTGTGTGAATATGCGTGTGTAAGTAATATATGTATGTGAGTATTAGAAAGCGTGGAATTGTGTATGTGTGTGCGTTGGTTTACCTTATTCTTGTTAGTGATGTGAGTAGCAGTTCGTTTCTGTTTGCCTGACTATCGCTAGTGTGTAGTAATGTGCACGATAGTTTTATAAAGTTGGTGTGTGAGTCATTGAATCCTTTTCTTTTGCGACTTGCCTCCCTCATGCCTTTGTCCTGAGAGAGTTGGTGAACAAAGTTCTTGGGTTCTTCTATGCACGACGTGGTGCCTGGCTTTTGTATAGCCCATTTTAGACAATGATAACGTCTTTAAGTATGGCCAAGAACATCACTGATATTTAATATAAACTGTGTATAAAATGAGACCAGAGAGGGTGCTGAGCAGACTTTTTGGTATTGTGGCCGGTTTGAGAATTCCGGAGAAAACCGGTTTTGTCGACCATATTCTTGTAGGAATTTGTAAGTTCGCACTGTATGTGTTCCTTTTTTTTGGGGGGGGGGGGTTGTAACGATTGCTATACATTGCAAATATTTTGAATTCAAACGTTTCTGTGAAAACTTCATTGCTTTAGAGAATTAGGAGAAAAGAATATTTCAATGAAGCGGAAAAGAGAAAAGGGTAAGTAATTGGAGACATCTGCACTTTAGCGTTCATCAGAATCACTTTTCAGTCTCACTACAGGTCTATGTTGGAATACAAGGGAGATAATTCATCGTCCTAATGGGCAATAGAGATAATAATTTAGGACAAAAAAAGGGATATAACTCCTTTTTATATGAACTGTAGATAAACAGATATTTCGTACATATGCAAAAAAAGAAAAAAAAAAAGAAAAAAAATAATAAACAAGAAAGGGATTCATTACTTGTAAAGAGATATTTGATTTTTGTACACGTACATGAAAAACAAGACAATTGGATGAATAAATAAAGATAAGGTAATGGCCAAACAGAAAAAAAAAAAAAACAAGAAATAAAACAAAACTTTGTAATGATTTTGCTTTTGATTGCAAACGTCGAAATATCATAGTCCCTCTGGGCATCCTTAGGAGGAAGAATAGGAAAAGAAATGTTAGTTTTGGACAATGCAGCAAAAGTTCACGATTACAATACTGTTGTATCACACGAATGGAATAACAGAACAACATGTTCACGTTAATAATATAGTCATCACTCTTCTTTCAGTGTTTATATACGTATAGAGTTATTTATTAGGCCTCTTTGGATATCTCTTATTTTGATTGATTCATATAGGTATAATAATAATAATAATGATAATAATAATAATAATGATAATAATAATAATAATAATAATAATAATAATAATAATAATAATAATAATAATAATAATAATCAAAATCAAGATAATACCTATAATTGTAGGAACACAAGGAACAATTCCAAAAAAACTTTGAAACAAAAACGGGAGAAATTAGAATCGGAGGATTGACTGGAAGAATACAACGAATAACAATAATGAAAACAGATGAAATATTAAGGAACCCCCTTGAATGCGGAGACTAATACACATAAGCCACATGCGCGGACCAGACAAACTGCTACAGAGACAAAACATGAAGAAGCGTCACCAGGAACCAAGAACATAGAAGATACATATCTATAAGTTCTCTATCTCTCACATATCCCCTCCCCCATCTCCTCCAATTACCCAATCACCGCCCCCCCCCAAAAAAAAAGAATGCTGCCAAATAGCCGAGAAGGGTCAAGGATGATGGAAAGACAGAGGAGAGAGCACAGACCAGACATCTGCTGGACAAATGCGAAGAGAACTGGGACCTTGGGGAGACTTATTGCCACTCAAATTCCAGTGGAGACCAATGGCCGTTGCTATCAAGAGATCGATGGTGGGCAGCTGTTGCGATAATACAAATTCATTTGCAAATGTTATCGGAAGATGTAGAGAGCACTGGAAAACAGGGGAGACTTGTTGTCACTCAGATTCCAGAGAACACCACAGGCAGATCCTTTATGACCTGTGTGAATGCTCCTTGTGAACTAATAATAATAATAATAATAATAATAATATATATATATATATATATATATATATATGTGTGTGTGTGTGTGTGTGTGTGTATGTAAAAAAGAAAAAGAGGGGATGACTTTCGAAAATATCGATGAAAAAGTGACCTCTCCTTGTAGAAAGGTGCCCGATTGAGGGCGAAGGAATGAATGTTTTTAGCCAATTTTTCGATATTTGTCGTCTGAAGGGTCGAGCCTCAAAACGATACCAATCTCGTGAAAATTCGTCGCCTCTGTCGAACGTTTTAGGTATACATACAAACATACATACATACATACATTTAAGCAGACAGGTGAGATTTATATTATAGATGTTCTTTTTTTTCATGATTAAAATCAATATTTTCGTAGCGTTACAAGAACAAACAATAAATTAAAAACAGTCGACACTTTTTCGTTTTTAAAACACATCATTTATTACCTCAACACCAGTTCAAAAAATCTCTCAGTGCCACATATTAATGTAACCTGGCCATATTTTCTTTCTTCTGACCACACGCTGGCCACAGCCGGCCCATTCTCATCTTCACTTTACACGTCTGTCTCCTTTGGTGTCGACTTTTTTCTTCCCGGCCATGTGAGGTCTTTTTTTCTTTTTCTTCAGTTGCAAGCCGGAGCACACTTACCAATTTGCATATGCGTTCAAACGCTGCTCCTGCTGCTAATACAATCCCTTGCCATCCATCCTTCGACTGCTGCTGATGTTTTCTTATGCGCTCTGCTACATTCCAAATTCGTACAAATAAAAACTCTTACGTAGGTGCTTATTTAGAATTACACTTATTTTCAATAATTAACACACAGGAAATGCAGAAGAACCTTTAAAATGTACGTATCTGCCATGAAACGTCACGTAAATTGATGAAGCATTTTATTTAAGAAAATCAAATTTCATGACGTCCCGGGTGGGAGAGCAGCCAGTCGCCATATTTGTTTAGAACGCATTTAAATTTAAGGGCGTACAACAAACAAGGGTGGACAACTCGATTTGATTAACAAGCTTCATATCTATATATCTATAAAAGTGAAAGTGTCTGTCTGTCTGTGTGTCTGTGTACATTTCCCTACACAATAACTCCATTAACTTTCAGTCTACAGACTCGAAATTTAATATACAGGGTAGTGAGGTTTGGGAAAATCTTTTGGATCGGTTTTCGGCCAGAAATTTGGCTGTTAAAGGGTCAAAGATCAACGATTTGACCTTTGAGAACTCTACCAAACTCCTCTGCCAATTTTGGGGTTAAATGCTTGAAATTTTAGATAGATATAGGTTCCTTGGACATGGATCTAACTTAATAACTTGATTTGAGCCCAAAACAATGAATGTTAAGGAGTCATAATAGGGGTCAAAGTTTAAAAAAAATTGACTTCTGCAGTCTCTACCAAATTACTCAGACAATCTGTTGCACTTTTTAAAAAAATCATTGAAAATTTTATATCTATATCATTAATTGCTAGATGAAAGATAATGTTTTTAAATTGCAACAAAATGTACATTACATAAAATAAATCCAAGGTAATTTTTTGATTCAATTGAAATGAAATTTTTATACCTTAGTTTGTAAAATTTATAAAAGTGCACTTTGAAGAAAATAAATTTCAAATTGAATCTTGTACATTTATTTTTAAAGCCTACATTAAAAACATTTTGTTTAACAATTTTCATGCCTTGGATGAAATGCTTTTCTAACTTGTATCTTATCTTTTTAAGATTATATTTTAAAACTCTCCTTCTTTCTATTTCAGTTTGTATTTCTCCTTACACCACAACTCATTTTTGCAACCCCCTCTTTGTATTATTACAGGTCTCAATATTCTCTGTTTCAATTTGTATTTCTCCTCACACCACAACTCATTTTTGCACCCCCCTCTTCGTAATACAAGTTTGAATAATGAGAAAATCTGGATTATTTTAACAAAAACTTTAAAATAACTTTTTTAGATTAAATTTTTAAAAACTTCTTTTAGAATAGAAAATCTTTAAAATTTAATAAGGAACATATCTCATATAGGTTTCATTAACAAATATTCAGTAGATAACGAGAAAAGTAGAGATAAAAATTTCAAAAGGACTGTATAACTGGTTACGGTCAAGCCAGCGAAAGTCTTTGTTATTGTTATTCTATTATTTATTTATTTATTTATTTAAAACATTTTGTGTCCTGCTCTTTCGTGCGAGGACTAATAAAGGCAACCTTCCAACCTCACGCTACAAACATTTTCAAAAGATAATTTTCGAGTAAGTAAAATAATTAAAAAGAAAACTTCCGAAGGAAGAGAAAGGAAAGAAAAGCCGAGGGAGGGGGGCAGAAGCATGTGTCAACGCAAAAGGAGGAAATACACATGACTTCATGGCAGAAACTTTTAACCGCATGGTGGCATGAGAGGACTTTTAAGCACATGGCGATGCCAGAGGAACGTTTAAACAAGATGCAGGACTTGTAGTCCTCTGAACTTTTAACAAAGTTGACGGACGACCATGTGCCTTGTGGCGAGCTGTAGACATAGCAGCTGGTTATGGCTGTAGACTTGGAAACTGTTAATTGACCCCAAGAAGAAAAGCCAGGGTACGACCATATTGTCGCTGGCTGGAAAATATACATGTGGTTTGGTGATGAAATGACCTTTAATACATGTCTAAAACAGGAAAACGGAAGTGAGCTCCACAGGTATGAACTTCTATGTTTCTTTGCAAGAGTTTTGTACACAATTTTACATGACGATTATTTGAAATCGTTAGAAAGGCTGTGCCACGTTACAGTCTAACTATTCTGTATTTTCACCTAACAATTTAATAAAGAAAAAAACACCGTAAAACTTGAATTTAACTTGAAAATCCTATAAAAAATCGCAGAGTCCAAAAACTGGAGTGTTAGTGTGTGTATATGGGATAACAGGAAGATATGTTTACGGAGTACATCGTTCGTTTAATAGTGTGCATATGCTGTCGCTATGTTTAGTAGCTTGTGTGTGTGTTGCTTGCTGAGGGTGTTACAGCCCCAAGCGGCCTGGTACAGGAATTCATAACTGCTGATTTTAGGTTTTATTAAATTAGGAGTCAATACAAAAAAAAAAAAAAAAAAAAAAAAAAAAACCCTCACTGCCGCTGCTGTGTTTTACAAATGAACAGAGTAACATTCCAACCGTCCGTACGCTACAATTGAATATTTGTTTACTTTTATAAAAATCCAAAGTATAAAGAGCAACAACAAAAAATGTCTAAAGTTCAGTTTATCCAAATCAGATGAAGGGGATCATCGCTTAAAAATAATAAATAAATAAAACGAAAAATTAAAAATTTATAATATATTTGAACGGTCTGTTTGTTACAACTGAACTCTTGTTTGTGTTTATAAAGGACAGACTAAACGTAATATTGAATTAGCCCGTGTTAAAAAAAAGAAGTCTGAATTACAGTTTATCAAAATAGACAGGAAGTTGATTATCGCAGGTTCGCACAAAGGAAATAAGCTTCTTTTTTTTTTTTTTTTTAATCTGCTGTCGGCCAAATAATTATCATTTAGCTTACGTGTATCCTAACATTACTCTGTACAAAACAAGAAAGCAAAATAAAATGGAAAACAGAGAAAACAGTTTTTTTTTTAAAATTGCAAACATATTTATATCCTGACATGTTATAAATCGATAGTCAGTAAAATGTAAGATTTTAATTCAATTATTAACAAACAAATACGGCCGATAAACTGAAATGGATAGTGCATTTAAAGAAAAGATTGTGGTACTTGTACAGTTTAATGAATACATTAAAAAATGAGAATATAGAAAAAGTTTATATTGTACGTATCCGTTATGGAATGAAGTTTTCCGAAAAAAAAAATTCACTTAATTTCATTATGTAGTTTTTTTTTTTTTTTTTTTTTTTTTTTTTACAGCGAAAAGCAATTTGCTATGATACTGAAACAGTAATCAAAACTTGCCTGATGACGACTGATGAAACTCAGTTGAAAGTACTTGTAAAAAACAACCAAAAGAAAAAACAGATGGACGAAGACGACTATGGAACTTCCTTGCACAGATTCGCCCGAGGAAAAAGAACGATCGAGCCAGAGATGTCTCGTGATGCGGGGTTCGAATCGTTCGACTGGTAGTAATCGTGACACCCTGCACGGAAGATTCCCGAAAGGATGAAACACTAGTGTCTGTAGGTATTTAATTATTATAGTGAAAAAATAATTATGACAGCCCCTTTAAGAAATTCGTTTCTTATCGTTGAGCACTTTCAGTTGAATTAAAAGTCGGTCAATTTAGCTCTTATGCGTAGATCATCGTATAACGATTAGATCACTGTCTGTCTGGCGTAAATGAACACTTAACATTAAGATGTTTAAAAATTCAACGTTATTTCAAGCGGTTAATGGTAGCCGAATGGATTAGGTCTCCGCTAATCGAGCCAGAGATGTCTCGTGATGCGGGGTTCGAATCGTTCGACTCGTAGTAATCGTGACACCCTGTACTGAAGATTCCCGAAAGGATGAAACACTAGTGTCTGTAGGTATTTAATTATTATAGTAAAAAAATAATTATATATATATATATATATATATATATAAATATATATATATATATATATATATATATATAGTAAAATTGGTAATTAGTAAAAACCTGAAGAGAGTGCGCAATACTATTGCAGAGCAAATATGTGTTTTATTTTTTTATTACCGTTTTATCTAAACATATATACATATATATATATATATATATATATATGTCGCTATAAAAATTCAACAATCTTATATTTATAAGCGATAAAAATCGTGCATAAAATTGGCAAGAGCCTGGTAGTCTCGTGGTAAAACACTAGACTACTTATCGAGCCAGTGTAGGTTGTCAAAAAAGTCTAGCTATACTGATAAGGGGTAGACTCCAAAACATTCATGTATATAGATGACTTACTTTTATGCACGTAGTAATTATTAATTAATAATTAATAAATAACATTTAAATAAAATAAAATAAAGTAATACGTCCTAAAATGTGGGTGAAGAAATATGTAAACAAAGGGCAAATAACTCCTTTCTTATAACAAAAACGCCCAGGGTGCGGAAAAAGAAAAGAAATTAATCGCTAATAAAAAATAAATAAAAATTCAACAATCATATATATATATATATATATATATATATATATATATATATATATATATATATATATATATATATATATATATATATGTTATGGCGAGATGAGCAATTCACCGCCGGAACTTTTTGTCGAAAGAACGTTATCACCGGTCACCGGTTGAGAGAGCCTTCCCTGGGCGGGAACACTTAAAAACGTAACATGCTGTCTCTGTAAATATTCTCAATAAACTTCTCTAATTCTTTATTACTTCAGAACCTCTTTATCCATTTATTTTCCTTGTGGAATACCTTTCTTGAATATACTTTTATTACGGCCACCCACCGCAGGCGCAGGATATATCAACTGGCGACGAAGATGAAATACGAACTGTAAATTCATCTAAAAAAACAAACAAAAAAACAAAACAAAAAAACAACAAAACAAAAAAAACACGTGGTAACCGAGAACATTCTGAAAATTGTTGTTCACAAAGTTCACTTTTAATTGAAGAAAAAGCTTCTTAGAAAGCGAAAGACTGGTGTCTGCTACAAATTTACGCAAGCAAAAAATAATTTTATATTGCTGACGAATAAACTCCGTTTTTCTCTTTTTAAACTCCCAAAGAGTTGACGTTATATAACGTGTGTGTGTCTGTGTGTAAATTGTGACTTTCTTCATGATTAACGGACGTGTTTTTTGTATTTGGTTAATACGATAAAAAAACCAACAAATGAACAATACTGAGGAATCTGTGTTTATTTAACAAAGAAAATTGAAAAGGAATTTAAGAATTCTGCAAGGCTCTAGCCATTGAACATTTAACAACGGCAATCTACCACCGAAGGTCAAATGGCATAGCAGAGAGGTTCGTCGATACATTCAAAAGAGCCTTGAAGAAAAACCAAGGCATGGACACTGACGAGAAGAGTCTTGAACAATTTTTATCGGTGTACAGGATAACTCTGAACCCAAACACTGATACCGGTTCGTCACCAGCCGAACTGATGTTTGCACGGAAAATCAGATCTGTATTTGACAGAATTTTACCAAGTGCAGCCAGAGTAACAACAACAAAAGAAAATTTTCCAACAAGGTTTTACGAACCTGGTGACAGAATATTCTTCCTGAATTACAGGAGTGGAAAAAACTTTTGGGAGGAGGGGATTATCATGAAAAGAATCAGACACATGCTATATTCTGTAAGAAGTAATAAATTCGACTGTCGCAGGCATATAAATCAGCTAAGACCTCGACCCACTGATGACTACAAACAGGCAGAAGAAAATGACCTGCCCCTAGAAGTTTTGTATGATTCTTTTAATATTCCCCAACCCTTAACAAAACTTACTCCAGATTTGAGAGTTCCAGCTTCTTCACCAACTCCACCCACTCAAACGCTATTGAGGAGAAAAAGTACAAGGGTGAAAAGAAAAGTTAACCGACTGAGCCCCAAGCCAAAAAGCAAACGATATTAAGCCAAATTCTCTTGGGAGAAATTGTCTTAGGGGGAGGTGTTATGGCGAGATGAGCAATTCACCGCCGGAACTTTTTGTCGAAAGAACGTTATCACCGGTCACTGGTTGGGAGAGCCTTCCCTGGGAGGGAACACTTAAAAACGTAACATGCTGTCTCTGTAAATATTCTCAATAAACTTCTCTAATTCTTTATTACTTCAGAACCTCCTGATCCATTTATTTTCCTTGTGGAATACCTTTCTTGAATATCCTTTCATTACGGCCACCCACCGCAGGATATATCAATATATTAGACATTAAGAGGAGATTATAGATAGATACCCGTTCACATACACCTTTCACAATAAAGCTAGAACCCAGAATTAGATAGAATCGAGCAATTGCATCGACAACGGACAACGCTAGACCCAAAGTAGGTTTCGATGTACTGCATCTCATCATTGACGTACTCCAACATAGGCGCGAACCCAGGTCGTCGCACTCATAAGTGTGCAATACTGACGACCTAACCATATGGGTCACGGTGCAACTATTGGCTGTGCCTCGATTTTTTAAATTCTTATATTTTTATCCAGTTCTACATTCTACGATGTGACAAGCAACACGTCCTATACAACTAAGATAGTTACTGCTGGTATGCAGGCGGTAGATATCACATCTACAAACATTAACTGCAATTAGCCGACTCCCCAGACACGATTTCGGAACAACCTTATTTGTTGAGGGACATCACGTCCCTACAGAGCATTTTTCTACACATATTAGACATTAAGAGGCGATTATATATGGATATATAAATACCCGTTCACATACACCTTTCAGTTGCATAAGACGCGTTGCTCGTCACATCGTAGAATGTAGAACTGGATCAAAATATAAGAGTTTAAAAATCGAGGAATAGCCAATAGATTGCGCCGTGGCCCATATGGTTAGGTCGTCAGTATTGCACACTTCGTGAGTGCGACGATCTGGGTTCGCGCCTATGTCGGAGCACGTCACTGATGAAATGCAGTACATCGAAACCCACTTTGGGTCTGGCGTTGTCCGTTGTCGATGCAATTGCTCGATTCTATATAATTATGGGTTCTAGCTTTATCGTGAAAGGTGTATATGAACGGGTATACATATATATATATATATATATATATATATATATATATATATATATATATATATATATATATATATTGTATAAACATTAAAATAAATGCAATTATGTTTCAGTACTACTTTTACCTCATCAGGTTCACAGATGAAAATGAACACAATTTGTCCAAAAGATTCATGATTAGATATTGCAGATAACCAAACCATACAATCAGCAGCAGTCATTACATTCACTCGACTTGTCGATGATGGAGAGAGGAAGCTTTTATTTTCTTCAACTTTCCAACTCAACTTCCCGCTGCAGTCTTTATATATTTACTTACTCTCTAAACCGCCGTCCCAAGATCTTACACAATAAAATAATATAACTATTATCAATGCGTGCAGATACACACGCATACAAGCAACAGAACGAATACATACACGCAAGCCACATGCATAAAACATGAAAGAATATCTACGTACGCATGTTAAAGCGATTTTGGGGTTCTTTAAAGTACAGGATAGCAAAGAACCCCAAAATCTATTAAACTGTAGAAGAGAAATAGCAAATAACTGTGTTCACAAAATAAAATTTACTCTAGGATAGCGATACAAAATAGTTTTAAAACTAACAAAAACAATAGAAAATAAACAAATAAATAAATTAAATAAACATGAATATACATAAACGATCGCACATATATATATGTGCATATATGTATGTACACATATCTATATTTATACATAAACTAACAAAAAAAAAAAAAGAAAGAAAATGTCTGCCTTAAACCACTAACCTAGTTTTAAAACAGATCCTTTGTTCGATAAAAGACATGCCCATTGGCTGATAGGAAGGGGCGCGGTGGATACTAGAAAGCTGATTGGCTAACTAAATCCTCAATGGAATAGGACCATATAAAAACGATAAACAACCACAGAATTCGCGCATAAGCCTGAGGAATCCTAGAGTGGATGAAACGCTGAACATTCAGTGTAGCTTAATCGCCATATATATTTTATAAATTACTATATATATATATATATAAACGTTTGACTCATGTCCAGGTTACCTACATCTTAAAATTTAAGTGTTTAGACACAAAATTAGCGGAGGAGTTTGATAGAATCTGCAAAGGTCAACTGTTTCAGCTTTGACCTCTTGGCAGGCAAATTTTCGCTAAAAAACTGATTAAAAAGCTTGCTGCAAGTTTGAAAACTAAAAAAAAAAAATTAAAATGTTTAGACCCAAAAGTTGCTGAATAGTTTGCTAGAGACCGCAAAGCTCAATCTTTTGAACATTGACCACAAATTTTTGGCCCAAACCTATAAAATACACTATACGTAAAGTTTCAAATGTTTACACCAAAAATTGGCTGAGAGGGAAAATTTTTTTTTAACTTTGACCCCAATTTTGACCTCTTAAGATTTATTGTTTTGAGCTCAAATCAAGTTAAAAAGTTTGATCCATGTGTTAAGACCCAAAATTGGCGGAGGAGTTTGGTAGAGTTTTCGAGAGTCAAATCGTTGAACTTTGATCCCTTGAGGGCCAGATTTCTGACCAAAAACCGATTAAATGATTTTCCTAAATCTCAATGCCTCTTATGTCAAATCTCGAGTCTGTAGACTGAAAATTGACAGAGTAGTTTGTTAGGAAAATATACGCACACACAGAGACACACACAGACAATTTCACTTATGTATATATATATATATATATATATATATATATATATATATATATATATATATTATAGCTTCTTTTTTCTCCTTTTTTCGTCTTCTACTGACATATTTCTGGCCTCCATGATGTGTCCATTGTGGTCTATATCCCTTCTCTCACTTTTGTGTGCGCTCATAATTTCAACTCAACTCTATGGTACTTCTTCACTCCCTTTTCCTTCTACCCTAAATGTTGTCTCTGCAGTTTTATTCCTGTGTTTTTATGTTTTGTTTTTATTTTGTTTGTTTTGTTTCTTTTGTTATCTCATTATATTGTTTTATATTTTATCTTCTTCACCAGTTTAACGTTGATATCTTAATTCTTAATTCATTTTATTTTTAACATAACGTGATAGCTCTCCAGACAAGAACTTTTGTGAACTTTCTCCAACATCTATTTAGGACTGAGCTTCTGATGAGTTCTCTAGTTGATTACAACTAGTTGATCGAAATATATTCATGAATGCGTAATGATAAGCAAATGTTTACGTAAAAATAAATAAAAAGTATATATATATATATATATATATATATATATATATATATATATATATATATATATATATATATATATATATATATATAGTCTTTGAAGTTTTTTTAACATTTGAAACTACACAAAAAATTACTTTTTATCATTCGTTAAAAAAAAAAAAAACACTTAGTCAGTAAGTCATTTAATCACCTGCAATCACTGCATCAACTCTCTCGAATTTACTATAATACCAATTTTTTAAAATTTTTCAAGGGATCATCAGTTGTTTACCATGAAACACTGTTTCGGGGATTTAAAAACAAAACAGTATATTACTTAATGGCTCCCCAGCAGTGTTGATCAAACACCACCACCCTTAATCTTAGGAAGAAGACATGTTACAAAAAATTTTTTATCCAATTTCCTATTCTTAATTGCAATTACTAACCTTTTCATAGTATAAAAATGAATTTCTTACCTGTGCGATTCATCAATTTCCACATTTAAAATGGATACATTTAATTTTTCAGTCTTGTATTTATAAGCTTCACTATCACCCCCACTATAATTAGTAGTTTTTATATTTACATTCTTATTTATTTAAAATTAGATATATAAAGGTTAAAAATATTTTATTTTTACATATATACATTTTTTTTTTTTTTTTTATAAATTTATTATATGTAATTATAAATACATTTTATACATTGCTAATATAGTTTTGGATTTCCTTTATTAATATAGTCTGGTTTATCCTAAACTATTCAAAAGCATCAGGATAACGAACAAATGCTTTATTTAACTGTTTAAATATTTTATTTTTATCCCCACCTTGTTTTATCATCCTTATTACTAAGCTAGAAACTGGTGGTATAAAATCTGTTAATTTTAGAGTAACGCGAGCTATTCTCAAAAACTCTGACATAATGGTTCCATAAAACACAAAAACAGGGCAGGTGCTATCCTTATGGGGCATACGTACTATTTTAAAGGGGAATGCGTTTCTTTTATCAAATATTTTATAAAGAAAAATCCCATCCTCAATTTTTATATCTAAATCCAGAAATGTAGCCTGTTGTCCTCTATGTTCACAATTCAATTTTAGTTCGTTTGGATATATAAGATGTTTACTTTTTTCGAATTCATCATTTATCGTTTATGCATATAAGGTCATCTATAAATCTCCTACACCCATGAAAGTTATATGTTTTAGATATATCTGTTTTTAATAATGATGACATATATATACTCGAGTCAATGTAAATACAAATTTGCCCAAAATGGTGCAGGATCCAATCCCATTGGGATACCTATCGTTTGGAGTAATATTTTATTTCCTATCTGAAAATAGCATTCTTTAATAAGATGACTTACAAGTATTTTTAAAATACCTTTAGAAACACTAGTTTTGATATTTTTATTTTTACACCAGAAAGCTTTAGAGTTTGAAAAGTCTATATATTTACCTTTTCCACCTTCAAACGCTAAATCTACAGTATCATTTAATTCTTTTATAAGTTTTTCGTGCGGAATTTTTGTATATAGCGTACTAAAATCATAAGTAGCTATAGATTTTGCTTTTATTCTGGAATTTATTTTATCTAATTTTTCTTTTACTGGTTTGGAATTATTTACTACCCAAAATAGATTTATATTACTATAGAATTTACTTTTCAGGTGAAAATTATTTATTTGATTTATAATTAATTTAAATATTTTAGATACAGCTTTACTTAGAGGTTTAGTTATGCACGTCTTAGAACCTACAATAAATCTAGCACCAACTGGATTTTTATGCATTTTAGGTATCCAATACATACATGGAAGATTTTTGTGTTTGTCTTCTAACTTTAATCCTACTTTTTCATTTATAATACTATTATTCAAAATAATGCTATCTAAATTACTATTACTTACTTTATAAGTATCCGAATCGTTTCCTATAAGTCCTACTTCTATCAATAAACGTTGTATATAATATTTTTTACATATAAAAGCTATATTGTTTGCCGCTTTATCAATCGGAACTATTACAAACTTTTCTTGAAGTATTTTAAGTTCCTCCCGTATTTCTGAATTTTTTAAAAGAGGATTGGTTTTTCTAGGGTGTTTAAATTGTTTTATATGTTTAACCTTTTTGTTTACGCATTCAAGTATACTATTTTTCCATGCATCAAACGTAGACTGTGCTAATTTATATTTCTTTACCATAGACATAATAAAACCTTCTAGTGCTTTAGTTACTTCTTTAACGCATTTAGTGTAATTTAGGCATTTAGGTTCTCTATAATTTGGACCCTTACTAAGTAGTTTTCTTAATTTAGGATTATTTACTATATTTAAATCTCCTGTAATTACATGTTTTATCTCATTATTACAGAACTGAGAGGAATTACAATCACATTCTGGAATATTTATATTATTATCTTTTACATTTATATGTTCTACCGTTTTCTTATAATTAAAAATCTTATTGCGTATTGTTGGCCCTAGTTTATATGTAACTATTGGTTTTTGATCTTTTTTCTGGAACTCATTTGGTAGTAATTGTATAGTTTTTTGTTTATTAAATATTTTAGGTAAATTTACATCATCTAAACCTTTATTTTCATACAAAACTACACAAACATTTTTAGGTTTCTTTTTTATATCGTTCACTGGTGGCTTATATAATTAAGTGTCAATTATATCTAGAATATATTCATACCATTGAATGAAATAGTCCTTCTTATATATCATATCCGGTTGTAATAATATTTTAGATGCTATTTCCTTCAAAACTTTCTTTTTGTTTGATTAAGCAACTTTCTTATATAATTGAACGACTCATAAATTTTATTAATAATAATATCTTTAACTTTACTAAAAAAATCCTCGCATGAAATAACTGATGTTCTATTATTTCTATTAACATGAGTTCTATCTCTAATACCGTAGCGAGGCAAAGCTGGATATAATCTACCTATAATTTCAGAATCTTGTAGGTTATTTTTTTTTAACTTTAATATTCAACCCATATGGGTAAATTACTTGCATTTTTTTAATTATATCGTCTTCCTTATCCTGACGCATCCTTAGGATATATATATATGTATATATACACGAGGGGCGTTCCAGAAGTAATGCTTCATATTTTTTTTATTCTGCATTAATGGATCAGATGTTATTGCTAATTGAATTGTTATGATAACTGAACTGATGCATTCATGACCTGAAAGTTTCATCTCTTCTTGCAGAGATTGACGGTATGAGACCAAGGAAGCAACCCTATAATAGATGTACGTCAGAAGCAGAGATTCGTCATTAAATTTCTGGCAGAAGTCTACTGAGAATGGTGGTGACTATGTAGAAAAATAAATCCTGAGATAGAAAAAAGTTGCTCATTTTAATGGTACCACTCCCGTCTTCATAGATCTTCATGTTTTTGAGTTAAAAAATAGGAGGCTTTACTTTTGGAATGAGCGTTGTATGACAAAGCATGCCCCGGACGCCCATGCACAGCTATCATTCATCACTGGCAAAAAACATTGAGAATGCTGGTGACTATGTAGAAAGGTCACTAGTTTTAATGGTACCACTCACGTCTCCGTAGCCCTTCAACATTTGGATTAAAAAAGGAGGCTTTAACTCTCGTATGAACAATTTTTTCTTTTTAATATTATTTTCACCTACAGACATCGTATGTTTAAGAAATGATAATTACTGCCGGTTGAAGGATTCGAACCCGGATGCAACGCCACTTTTAACTCCACAGTTTGGTTTTAAATCCTTTGTTCACCATTAATAAAGACGGGAAAGAATAGAATTTTACCTCTATATCATGTCAATTTAGCCCACAAATACAGAAATCTTAGTCATATGAGATGCCTTCAATAAGTTTCCAGACCTTTTTTCATATGGGCACTTATTTATAATACTCACATGAAACTCTAATATCCTTCAAAGTAATCTCCTCCGGCTGCAATGCACTTGTTGTACCGTTTCAACAACTTCTGGAAGGCTCCATGGAAATCCTCTTGTGTGAGCATGTCAATGACTCTTGTCACAACCTCTTTCATCTCCTCAGTTGTCTCATAATGACAGACGCTAAGGTTTTCCTTGAGCTTAGGGAATAACCAAAAGTCACAGGGAGCAAGGTTTGGACTATAGGGATGTTGAGAAACTGTCTTGATGCTCATGACAACATCCCTCTTTCTGATCTTCTCTGAACACGCTTGGGACAAACTTAGGGCAAATCTTCCGCATCTTCAGTTCCTCGAGAATAATTCCGTGTACAGTTCCCACACTGACATCAAACTGTGCACTTATCTCTCTATTGGCATACAACAGTCCTTATCCATGAAATTCTTTATTAAACCAATCAACTCTGGTGTTCTGACTTCCATACTCCTCCCACACCTCTTATCATCCCTTGCAGACTCTTTGCCTTCCTTGAATCTCTTATGCCACTCAAAAACTGATGCTTGATTCATGCAGGTTGGTCCAAAAGCAGCCAGAAGCATTCCATAGGTTCCTGGGTTATTTTGTCCAAGTTTAAAACAGAATTTCATTGCATATCGTTCTTCTAAAGTGTTCTCACGTCAAGATTGTATTTTTGTAATTCACCATGTGTGACAATCAGGCTTTAGTAGGGTGTATTCCAAATCCATGCAGTAGCTGTTTCTTTGAACCTGAAATCATAAAAAAAGAACGGTCATTTATCTCATAAGACGTATAGCAATAACATACTGAATTTTCAAGAGTCTACGACAATTTTAAATACGTGCACACAAAAAACAAAAAAACAAAAACACATCTTGAAACTTATTGAAAGTACCTCGTATGAACTGAAGCTCCCATTTGAAAATTCCAATATATCAGATTTCTATTGAATTTGATCCGTTATATCTCAGTTTTAATCTTCGTAAGATAGACATAAAAGTGGCGCAAAACTGTTTTTTTCGGGGGAGGAGGAGGTAGGGGTAGATTTATTTTACCCGTATTGGGACGAGTATTCGTCTAGTTTTCTTCTTTATGAAGCTGTACTCTTTGATGATAATAACCCGGATATATAGCGACTCCCTTTAAGAACTGTAATCTGATAGGATAAGTCTCTTATCATATAGCTTAATAATGATATCAATGATATCAATGATATCAATGATAAGAATGTTCTGAATTTATGAAACTGATATAAATTATATCATACTTAAAAGATTAAGGTCACTTGGAAAAAAAAATCGTTGACTAAAGCCGCAACAGTAGTTTATATGAACCAGGTGTCTATCTCTATTTATATAAAGCTAGGCATACGTATATGTTTGTATATTTCTATCTGTAAAATTCATTCCTAAACTAATTAATCATTATGGCTTTTCAAATGCGATTTCTAAGCGTAAGACTAGCTAATGTGAGCTATATATAGTTTAATTTAGTTTTATGAAAAGCGGGCTCGTAGCTCTCTTTGGAAACTCAGATAGATCTGATTTCTTTGTGAAACTTTAAAAGTAAATATCAAATATCACTTTATAAATATTCCCGTAATTTCAGTTTAATTTGAATATTTAAAAAAATATTTTTAAGTTTCGAGTGGGGAAGGCATAATGTGGGCACAAATTTTCCTTTGAAAATTCAAATGTTTCAGTTTTCTATTAAATTTAACGCATAGTCACTAGTTTCATTGAATTTTAATGTCTTTTTAGCGTCCCTTTAAATCATTGATTTTAGATATTTTCTAGAATCAAAACCATGTCATGAATTTTGATCCAAAGTCCTATAAGGATTCTAGACATAAAGTTTTGTAGCTTTATATCTCGGTTTTGATCTTCATGTGGGACCATAACAGTTGGAAACAAGTCATACACTCTCCCCTATGACGATGCAATCCCTACAGCTGCGTATCTTGAAAACGGACCTATTAAACCCGACATGATGATATGGGACAAGAAGAAGAAAGAAGCAACCTTAGTAGAAGTCAGTGTCCCCCAATGATACTGGGTTAAACAGAGCTGAAAGGGTAAAGATAACGAAATACCAAAGTCTTATGTACGACATGAAAAGAAACTGGAATCTTAGGAAGATCTCTATCATTCCAGTAAATTATAAGAGCAATTGGACTCCTGAAAAAGAATTTCAAAAACTACCTGGAAAATATACCAAATGCAAGGGAGATTCAAACGATTGAACTTAAACGGACCGTCAGAATCTTAGAAAGATCTCTCGGTTGGAATATCTGAGTAATCGAGTAAATTTCTGGCATCCAGTAGGATGTCCCGTCTCCAGCTTTAACAAATTGATAAGAAAATTGAAAAAAAAAAAAAGTGAAAAATTGTTTTGTTTTTAATCGTTCTGGAATGAGTAATTTTCTAGGTTCTATTAAGGATCAATTTCAACGAGTACTTGTAATAAGGAGTACTTTTTTATGAAAGGGAAATTGTTTCTGAATTTTTAAGATGAGGATTGGAAATGAGTGTTTTTTTTTTTTTGACTATTGTTCTCATCTTATTGAAGAAATGACGTCAGGTTCAACATCAATAAAGCCAACGATGCGGCTACGATATGTGGGTGAAAACTGATACGGTATCTTTTATAAATCTATTCAACAAAAGATGCCTTGAATTTATTATTATCCCCCCCCTCTCTCTCTCTCTCTCTCTCTCTCTCTTCATTTAGAGTCACTTTTTCAGTTGTTGAAGGAGTCAGATGTTTTGTGACACTTCATAAGTTCACTTTTCAGTTCTCAAGGTTCAGTGGGTCACTGTGTCTTGTTGTTGTTGTTTGTTCATCGGAATGATGAGGACTTCCTGATCATCCTGTAGGGTAGGGGGGGGAGTCATCATTGGTGAGTACGGATATGGCTGATAAGTCCAATCTTTGCTTGAAAAGTTCTATTGCAGTAGGAACATGGAAATCATTGCAGATGTCAAGGGTTTCAAAACATTGCCCTTCCTGTCCTTTCTGTGCTTCTCTGCAGCAACTTTTCGGTTACGTTCATATTTGCAGGCACCGTCATGAACAGCGGCCTGTCACTTGGCTCTATCTAAAACTGCCTGCTCTCATGATGTCGGATCAATGTTGAAGGCCTTCAGTGATGCCTTCAGAGTGTCTTTAAGTCATTTTCTCTGGCCACCATGGGAACGCTTACCATGTTGGAGTTCAGCAAACAGAAGCTTCTTGGGTAGTCTGTAGTCTGGCATGCGGGCTACATGATCAGCCCAGCGAAGCTGAACCTTCATCAGGATAGTGGGGATGCTTGGGAGTCTGGTATCCTTTCCTGTCTGTGAGTCGTGGACTGTCTACCAACGGCACGCTAGAAAAGTAAATCACTTCTACACAACCAGACTGAGGAAACTGCTTGACATAGGCTGGCAGGAAAGAGGTCACTGTACAGTCTTGTCTAATCACGTGTCTCCAATATTTCCTTGGCCCGGTCAATATTTCCGCAAACCGAACACCCATGCTTAAACAACGGATTATCTAAGAGGATGCTCATTATATGATCATACCAGCATAACCGATTCGTCCTTGGGATAACCTTTATGTTGAGCAAATATCGTATTTCCAGTAAATCCTCCAGCGTTGGGTTTGGTTAGATTTTTACATTGAATTTTTCTGTTAAGTCACATATAGTTTCGCGTCAGTTTATCTAGATGTGGAACATCGCTTTCAGATTTATCGGCCAGTTATGGTGACAAAATGCGGCAAGGAAATATCTTTTACAAAGTTGAAGAGACTCAAGAATGTGAGACAGACGAAATAAATTAACTATTAAACATGAAATCTTTTTTTAGAGGTTGACATTCCCTATACCGTTTAGCTAAGAGCAAAGTTTAGTAATTGTACTTAATGACCTTGTATTTCCTTCCCGAGAGTCTCGTGGATGGCTCTGATCTTGACAAGCAATCGATTCTGAAACTTCTCCATCTCATCAAATCTTTCTTGGAGTTCAAATATTAGATTCATTACTCTTTCTGCTTTTCTGTAAGTCAGTTCTCTCTTTCGCTCTAAACACTTTCTCTATCTCTACAAATCTACTATCAAACCATGTATGGAGTATCGTTGTCATATCTGGGCTAGTGAATCTGTGTCCCATTTGGAAGTTCTTGATAAATTGCAGTAACGTATCTGCAATTTGATTGACCCCCCCACCACCTTTTCTCCTTCTCACAGATGAAATGTTGCCAGTCTCAGTCTTTTTTTTTTATACAATTATACCACGTGCTCTTCAAAATTGTCTGATCTATTCCCTGCTTCCTTTGTTTCAGCTCGTTTGAACCGTTGATCTAATGGTCGCCAGCAATTTGCTGTTTTGATACCTTATTGCAAATACAGCTTCCTATTCTAGTAACTTCTTTCCAAGAACTGTAGGCTTGTGGAACTCTCTTCCTGCTCACTGTTTTCCTCCTGCTATAACCTTAGTTTTTTTTTCAAGGCTAAGGTTAATAGGCATCTCTTGTTTTTGTGATAATCATCTTTCATTCCTATTAGTTTCTTACATTAAGTGGCTTTATGCCTTGTCTGGAGCAATTTCCATGATAAAAAAAAAGAAATTCTTCCCCCATGGCACGTAAACAGAGATATTCTTGATATGACAAACAATTTGCTAAATCTAGAAAATATAGGGAGATGTGATCAAAGCAGGAAACTTTGCTAGTATGGTCACGTTGAAAGAATATATCAGTGTTCTTGGGTTAGTAGATGTAGAATAGTTGAAGTAGCAGGGCCAGTCTGCAGGGAAAACGTGAAAGGAAGTGATAAATATGGACATAAGGAAAAGAGGTTTAAAGGTCTGTCCAAGGGTAGGCCAGATTGGAAGTCAATTTCTAAAAGCCGTCCAACACATGCCAAAATGTAAAACGGCTGTTAAGCAGATGATAATTATGATTATGGTGCTGATGGTGGTCGCCGCCATCGTAGTGGTGAAGGAAAAAGATAAAGAGAATCAATAATTAACAGAGAATCACCTTGGGACAAGGCAGACTAAATAATTTACCATTAATGAGTGTTGGACATGAGTTCAGTGTCAGATTGAGGTTCAAACAAACACTTCCTGCTCAATCGAGACCAGAGTTTCCCAATCTTTTTCGGCAAACGCCCCACCTCGCCTCGCCCAACCCCCCAGAACATTCGGATACCTACTACAGCCCTACCCCCTACATGAATGATTACATAATAATGTTAGCGATAGTGTTAATACATAATTAAAGTGAAAATAAATAAATAAGTAAATAAATATTGGTAAATTTTTACAACATGCCCCAGTGTATTATAAACACCCCCAACCTCCGTATGTTAAGAACGGCTTTCTGAATACCGCCCCAACCTCGAAAGCCATTCTTAACATGGGGAGGTTGGGGGGGGTTTATTTCGAAAGCCGTTCTTAACATGAGGTGGTTGAGGGTGTTTATACTACGCTGGGACAGGTCGTGAAAAAATTACCTAAATATTCATAAAGTTTATTCAATAAATTCTACACTGTTGATCGAATGGGAACATTAACATCTATAATTCAAGTGGGTCAACTAATATATCATATCGTTGCTAATACGGTAATCAATAAAATAAAAATCAGAATGGTAATTGCAAGACTCATCGATCACCGATCAACGTTCAGATTGTTGTTGGTGATCAGCAACAAGTTCAGAAACACCTAATAAAGACCCTATTTACTTGCCTCTCCACGAGGGCAGAGTTAGACACAAGATCAGTTTTTAATGTGGGGGAAAAAATCCAGCTTCCCAAAAAAGGAGCACTCTGGATAGGAATAAAAATGAAAAATTGTCTCAGTCGTGAAGGATTTCTTCTCCATTTACCCGAAGACATAAAAAGGTGACGCATAGCATCAGAACAGACACTACACTGTGATCTTAGCCCGAAGTATTGTTACTAGAAGCTCTCAATCTTTCATCATCCCACCTAAAGGATCTCGGGGGCCCCTATACGATAAATTTGGCTACCGCCCACCTGAAGTCTTGTAACGCGCCCCTGGTGGGTGGTATGGACCCCATTGGGAAACCCTGATCTAGAACATTCCTGAAAATTTCTTTTTTATCTTTGATAATCTCTTATAGAATACAGAAAGGCGAATACATGTGTGATATGAACAAATGCATCAACTTATTTTATTTTTTTTCATGTGACTGGAATTGTCCTTTGGAAAACATTCACTTGGACTAAACAATTTCTTATACTAATAGTTCATTTATTAAGGCCAAAAGTCACTCGAGACTAAGGGTTAGTGGGTTGAGGTTTTTTATAGGTGCTTGGCCTTCGGGACAGGATCACAGTGTAGTATCTGTTCTGATGCTATGCTTTACCTTTTTCTGTCTTCGGTAAGTGGAGGAGAAATCCTACATGACTGAGGCAGTTTTTATTTTTGATCCTATCCAGAGTGCCCCTTTTTGGGGGCAGCTGGATTTTCCTCACATTAAAAACCGACCTTGCGTCTAACTCTGCCCTTGTGGGGAGGCAAGTAAATAGGAATAATGCTATGAAAGAATTGAGAATGCTGATTAATTGAATTATATTATATACTAGCCTGGGTGCCCGGCGTTGCCTGGGTGTTTGGAGGGGTGTGTTGAGCAAAAAAAAAAAAGTTGTAGTTGGCAGGCAGGCTTGAACTCGTGACGCGAAGGCGGAAAAGAAAGTTGAGGTGTGTGTAAGGGTGTTGGCTGAGCAAAAACAAAAAAAGGAAAATTGCGAGCGCAAAAAAAAAAAGTGGTAGTAGGCAGGCAGGCAGGCTTGAACCCATACCGAAGGAGGAAAAGTAAAAAAAACAAAAAAAAAACATGATGCGTTAGCTGTTGTGCTCATCGCCAAACCGGAAGTGACGTAGGTTAAATTAAGGCTAGACAATCGAAAAGAGAGGATGACGTTTGAAAATATCGGCGAAAAAAGCTCCTCCCTGTAGAAAAGTGCCCAGTTGAGGGTGAAGGAATTAATGCTTTTGGCCAATTTTTTGATATGTGTCGTCCGAAGGGGCGAGCTTCAAAACGATACCAATCCCGTGAAAATCTGTTGCCTCTGTCGAAAGTTTTAGGCAGAAATACAAACATACATATGCACTAACAGAGGTGAGATTTATATAATAGACTAGTGAGGGGTACCCGGCGTTGCCCAGGTGTTTGGAGGTGTGTGTGTGGGGGGGTAAAAAAAAAGTAAGTATGAGGATCGAACCCGAACCGTTGAGACAAAGTTGTAAATTAAAGTGTGAAAAAAAAAAGTGCGACGTTAACCACTGCCCCACCGCGAGATGCTAATGGAAAGACGTTTGAATTTATTTAATTACTTGGATTTGGCAGGTGCCCGTTTTACTGAGTTAATGAGGTCAAGTTTGACTGCGGGGTAGTATTCATTTACTGCTGAACGCTTTTTTTTTTTTTTTTTTCCCAAGATGTTATAGGAAAAAGACTAACCCATATGCGGCGAGCGACAAATGTTTAATATTTATCTTCCTGAAATCGAGAAAATTAAATAGACAGGCGAGCTTCGTTGTTAACTGTGAGATATTACGATTTATATTTAATATAAAATGTTTTAAAAAGTTGTGAAGCGACCGACCGCTTCTCTGAAAAAAGCCTTTTGTAGACATACAGAAAAAGCGAACACACATACAAACATGCATACATTTTCGCTTTTATATTTATAGACTAGCGAGGGGTACCCGGCGTTGCCCGGGTGTTTGGAGGTGTGTGTGAAAACTCCGGGGGGGGGGGGGTTAAAAAAAAAACTAAGTATGAGTATCGAACCCGAACCCTTGAGGCAAAGTTGTAAATTAAAGTGTGAAAAAAAAACGTGCGACGTTAATCATTGCCCCACCGTGAGATGCTAACGGAAAGACGTTTGAATTTATTTAATTACTTAGATTTGGCAGGTTCCCGTTTTAATGAGTTAATAAGGTCAAGTTTGACTGCAGGATAGTATTTTCCCAAGATGTTATAGGAAAAAGACTAACCCATATGCGGCGAGCGACAAATGTTGAATATTTATCTTCCCGAAATCGAGCAAATTAAATAGACAGGCGAGCTTCATTGTTAACTGTGAGATATTACGATTTATATGTGATATAAAAAGTTTTAAAAAGTTGTGACCCGACCGACCGCTTCTCTGAAAAAAGCCTTTTGTAGACATACAGAAAAAGCGAACACACATACATACATACATACATACATACATACATACATACATACATACATAGATTATATATTGACAGATATTCATTGACACTGAACTTGAAAACAACCATACCCAAAGACATTTAGCTTTTATATTAAGAACCTACATTTAAGCCTGAATGGCATGCAAAACTTGCACGGACAACAGCAGGAATGGCTAAGCTAATGGAATGACAGGAACATACTCAACTCAAAAACCAGATTGCTGTGCTCCATGGTACGATTTTCAGACACAAAAATAGGACTAGCTGCAACTTCAAGTCATATCCAAGAGAGATCTTTTTACTCAATGGATGCGACATTAATCCTGAAAGTGGGTATCGTTTTTAGAAATACTAATAGGTTCAGCATTTATCAAGGCCAAAATCCACTCAAGGGTAAAGGTTAGTGAGATTTTCAGTTGAATTATTAAACAGTACTATAATTCACAGAACGATAGATATTTGTTGACACTGGACTCGAAAACGGCCATGTTATAGTCTGTAGAGAAACATTCCTGTGCTAACGTGTTTCGCAGGGGGGAAGTTTTTAGAAAGACATTTTGTTCATGGAAGTTCCATTTGATTTTAGGTACAAAGAGGAAAAAGGAGAGTTCTTTTCAGTGTTGGCTGAAAGTTCTTGCTTAGAAGATCTTACAAAGCGAGGGGGTAACCCTTGAAGGTCAGTGGAAATATCGGTAGAATAGGGAAAGAAATGCCACGTGTACTTCTGTGAGAAAATGGCTGTAGAGAAGAAAAGAATTTCCCACTTATTTCAAAGCAAGATAAAGAGATCTGAGCGACACCTCCTCAGATGTGACAGCAGTACTTCATCTTGGCCTGGTTAGATATTATTACTATTACTACTTGTGGTGATATTCCCTTTTGTTTATAATTGACAATTCCATTATTTTTATGTTTTTCCTTCCTTTATGATCTTCAGTAGTTTAACCCATTAAGTCCAAGGGTATCTAAATTTTTTACTATTGAGTTGAAATTTTTTGCAATGATTAAAAATGTGTTAGAATACGCAAACTGAAAAGGAAGAAGGTGTTCATTTTATTTAGAAAGCGAAGTATTGATTCATTAGTGAGATTTTCAGTTTGATAATGGAACAGAACAACTTGACAGATATTTATTTATATTAGCCTTGAAAACGACCATGTTATAGTTTGTAGGGAAACCTTCCTGTGCTAACATGTTCCACAGGTGAGAAGTACTTGGAAAGAAACTTTGTTCATGGAAATTTCTCTTGATTTTAGGCACACAGAGGAAGAAAGGACGGTTCTTTGCAGTGGTGGCTGAAGACGAGTTCTTGCTGAGAAGGTCTTACAAGGGGAGGGGGCAGCACTTGAAAGTCAATGGAGCACTTGAAGGTCAGTGGAGCCACTGGAGCACCTACCATGGAAATATCGGTAGAGTAGGGAAAGAAACGATACATGTACTTCTGTGAGAAAATGGCTGTAGGGAAGAAAATAATCTTCCACTAGATCTCCAAGTAGATTTTGTACTCTTTCAAAACAAGAAAGAGAGATCTGAGTGACACCTAGGGCATGAATCTCAAAGACCATATGTGGGGGCAACCTCACATATAAGACTATTGTTCTTGTAGCAATCAGTTATTGCCATACCAATTGTCACTATCCAGTTCCCACTCGGGGGAACGGATCCCCCTCCCCTTTACTCTCAACGTTAAAAAACGGCCTTATGCTTAATTTGCTTAGTGGGGAAGCAAATAAATAACTTGAGTGACATCTCCCCAGATGTGACAGCAGTACTTTATCTTCGCCTGGTTAGATATTATTACTATTATTACTTGTGGTGATATTTTCTTTTGTTTAGAATTAACAATTCCATTTTTTAAAAAATCTTTTTTCTTCCTCTGTTACCTTTATGACCTTCAATAGTTTAACACATTAAGTCCAAGGATATCTATTTTTTTTGCTATTGAGTTGAAAGGTTTTTACAATAACTAAAAATGTGTTAGAATATGAAAACTGAAAAGGAAGAGGGTGTTCATTTTATTTAGAAAGCGAAGTATTGATTCTCCTATAAATAGGACACTGGAGACGTGATATATTTTAGAAATCAAGAGGCTATAGATTCAAGATAAAATTTACACATGATAAAAAGCAAAGCAGTTCACACAAATATTATTGGCAATAAGTTAGTGACTTACAATTGCAAGACACATTTAAATCCATACATCATCGAACAAAGAGAATTTTAACAAATTTCACAAGAATTTTTTAAAAAGGTCCCAATAACTCTCAGAGTGAAGTTAATGAATATAAAATGAATTTTATTTTTTCTTGAGAATAATTATGCAGTAAGCAATATATATATATATATATATATATATATATATATATATATATATATATATATATATATATATATATATATATATATATATATATATATATACTCGGGTTTTTTTATATTCAAAAGTAATGGACTAATGAATTCAACGAGGTTGTTAGATAGTGCTCAATAAAAAGAGCTGATAATACTTGTTTATTGTTATATAAACATGCTCACATCCCGCTGCTACAAATAGCCACTTGTTTCAATCAAGCAACAGATATCATCAGGCAGCGACTTGACTATTCAAAAGTTCAATGAATAATTATTTATTATTAGTTATTTATTGAACTTTTGAATAGTCAAGTCGCTGCCTGATGATATCTGTTGTTTGATTGAAACAAGTGGCTATTTGTAGCAGCGGGATGTGAGCATGTTTATATAACAATTAACAAGTATATATATATATATATATATATATATATATATATATATATATTACTATCTTATAGATTTTAAAAGGAAATTGTTTGGTGTCCTATTTATAGGATAATGGGACCCAGTGTGTTAAGTTTTTAGTAATCCCTAATAGTTTAGAAACCTGGTTAGTGTATAATTAATTGCTTAGAGGGTATATTGATGAATTGTTATTAAGGTGAAACTAAGATAATCCGATAAGGCTCTGAAACCAAGGGTACTGAAAAAAAAAATTATTATTCCAAATTTTATTTATAATTTTGTGAATGAAGATATGATTTTTGTGCTGTAATCAATGTAATGCGTTTTTGTTTTAATCTTGTTTTCTTTCAACTGTGATCAATGCTGTATGACCTCAGATGTTGTTCACATTTTGTAAGTTGTTGGTAGAAAGAAACTTCTGGTTCTAATTGGAGATTAGCCATGCCAGGCGGGAAAGCCGGGGGGGGGGGGCAAATGTTTTTCAATCTCTACCCATTTGGACTGTGGGCTTGAGGGTGGGTCCGTAGATAATAAAGAAGGTCCAATATTCAGGGGTCACTAGGAGTGAAGTTAATGAATATAAAATGAATTTTATTCTTTCTTGAGAATAATTATGCAGTAAGCAATATATATATATATATATATATATATATATATATATATATATATATATATATATATATATATATTACTATCTTATAGATTTTAAAAGGAAATTATTTGGTGTCCTATTTATGGGATAGTGGAATCTAATGGATTAATAAACATAAAGAGAGGGAGAGTAACAGAAGTGAAAGTTATAGATATCGTATAAGATAAGAGTTCGGGGGGGGGGGAGTCAAGGCAAGCAACATATAATTAAAGTGATAAACAGAAATTTAATACGAGATGGACGAACGGCTAATTACAACAATTAACTTTCTTTCAAACATAACTTAAAGATTCCTTTTTTTGGAACTGAGGAATATTTTACCATGTATTTTGTGTAATTAAAATATATATTAAGAAAAAGGCTCCAGAGAAACGAACGTTGATGGATCGTCATGTGTCCTGTTGTCTTCAAACTAAATATACAGTTTATTATTATG
Organism: Euprymna scolopes; assembly: GCF_053919585.1. Taxonomy (NCBI): domain Eukaryota; kingdom Metazoa; phylum Mollusca; class Cephalopoda; order Sepiida; family Sepiolidae; genus Euprymna; species Euprymna scolopes. The sequence goes on along the minus strand of NC_136489.1, from coordinate 123,207,446 downwards.
TTTTTTATTCCTTTATGACCGTCAATAGTTTAACCAATTAAGTTCAAGGGTATCTAAATATCTTACTATTGAGTTGAAATGAGAGATGTTTAAAACCATTGCTTACATATTGGAATTATTAAGGAGTCACTAACGGGGTGCCCTGTGAGTGGATGAACTACAACCAATCGCAGGCTTCTCTTTTAGACCCCCCCCATCCCAATCGAGAGCGGTTATTTCGAATTCTCTATCTTTCTTGCTTATTGTGGCCTCAAAGAAAACACACGTGTCAGCTTTCTCCGCCATTCATACCAGACACGTATGGGGAATTTGGACAGCAATTGCAGCACCAAAGAATTCAAGGCTTTCTTTTTTTTTTTTACCTCAACCCGGCCAAACTCCACAGGAAACGAACATCGTTAACAGAACGAATCCCTACAGATAAGTTCCGCAAAACGCGACTGTTTTTGCAAGCAATCGTGCTTTCTTCCCCCTCTTTCTTATCAATACAAGTTTTTTTTTTATAACATTTTTCATTTGTGTTTGTGTTCCTTTCTTTGTGTTGTCGTCATATTATTATTTTTTTTTGTTGCCATCTATAGTTGGGAAAATCCCAACATACAACTACATCCGCAAAATCAGGTCGTATGACTGGTTCACGATTAAAAAGTAATCTTGTATCCATTAATCAATCGGAATGCTTCCTGCACAATTTATCAAAATAAAAAAATAATAAAAAAAGTCAAGGAGCCTTTTTATTACATCGGTGCAAAAGTTTCGTCGATTATAATTTTCACCCCCCCCTCTAATTTTCTTAATCATTTTGTTCCAGCTGAGGGTTGGGAATCCTACCAAATACCAAATATTCACTCGTTATCGCAAACATTCCAACCGATAAACCTTTTTAAAATTCTAACCGTCCCTTTAAGTGCTACTGTTTATATCCCTCTTGCACTTGGTTCACCGGGTATATTTATCAGAAAGGTTTGGAAATTCTTTTTTTTATGACTCTGGTTGCGCCTATCATTACTAGAATGATGGAGATTCTTTTTGTTTTTACAGAGGAGTCACCACTTATCAAGGCCCGGAGGCCACTCGAGGATAATGGTTAATGGGTGTACTGTAATCAATAGGATTATAGCGTAGTAATTGTAAGTAGTGGCAATTTTGTAAATTGGATTACTTAGGGGTACAGTTCATCAAGAACTTGTTTACATTGGACTTGAAGATATTCAGATTGTAGTCAGCTGGAAAACAGGCAAACGGAAGAGAGTTCCACAGGTGTGCAGTTCTAAGAAAGAAACTTTGCTCATGGAATCTACGTTTAGGTTTAGGCACAGATAAAGAGTGTGGGAAATTATTGATAGTGATTTTGGCTGGCGAGCGTTTTTGGTGAAAGTTTGGCGAGGGGAAACCATAGATTGGAGCTCAGACGAGTACTTGCCATGAAAATAACGATAAAGCAGAGACAAGCTGGCAACGTCTCTTTTGTGGGAAAGAGGTTGCAAGGAAAGAGAAAAGGGCATTAAGATTCCAATTTCTTTTTATGCCATGCGTAAAACTTTGGTCTTTCGTTATCTTTTCATCTCGAAAATGATAAACTGTGTGATTTTGAAAATCTTTAATCAGAACAATGACGACTTTTGCTCTCTATGATTTGATTCCATATGTCAACGAGTTTAGAAATCCATGGCTTGAAAAATTCGTTAGGTTTTTATATAAAATATGAATCTAACTCATCTTCAATCTCCTTTGTTTTTGAATTTTTGATGGTTTAATAAAAATCATTATTTATTCAATTGTTTTCTTGTATGTGTGTATGTGTGTATATATATATATATATATATATATATATATATATATATATATATATATATATACACGTGTATGTATATATGTGTGTGTATATATATGTGTGTGTGTGTGTATATATATATATATATATATATATATATATATATATATATATATATATATGGCATAATCGCGTTGACATACCGGTTATTGTCAGATCATCGAAGTTAAGCAACGTTGAGCCTGGTTAGTACCAGATGGGTGACCATTTGAGAATTTTAGTGGCTGTATGTGCTCTCTGCTTATCTCAGCATTTGTTTCCAGTCGTCTTGTACATACACTTCACTTGCTACTGGTATTTAACAATGTCGTCTCAGCATAGAAACCACAAAAATTTCACTTGCAGGAGCCCCATCGTGGGTATCCATAGTCTGTTAAAGACTAAAGGACCCCCCCCCGTATATATATATATATATATATATAAGCCTGACGAATTCTCACAAGATTGAAACGCAGAATGTCCTGCTTAGCTTAATTGCCATATATAACATAACTTACTACTATACTATACTATACTATATATATATATATATATATATATATATATATATATATATATATATATATATATATATATATATATAATTATTTACTATGATAATTATTAAATATACCTACAAATATTAATGTTTCACCCTTTCGGGAATCATCAGTGCAGGGTGTCATGATTAACACCAGTCGATAGATTCGCATCTGGCAACAGAAGCCATCTCTGGCTTTATTAGCAAGGACCTAATCTATTCGACTACCGTTGACCGCAAGAAATACTGTTGAAATTTACTTTTTAAAAATGCTTTCTTACGTCTGTCAGAAAGAACTAATGATATGATGATCTGCGCATAGGAGCTAAATTGACCGATTTTTTATTTCAACTGAAAGTGCTCAACGATAAGAAACGATATATATATATATATATTGGCAGTACTTTTTTTAAGCATATTTCTTTAAAAAATAAAATATTTTTTTTGTCTATTAATTCTGTTTTATGAACCTTTCCTATTTCTGAATAACAGTCTTTACTTCTGGCAGAAACTGACTAATGTAATCGCCATTGTGGAGGAGATTGAACATGCATCACTCAATGTAATATATTTAACCACCGGATAGATTGGAAAGTGCTGTTAATAAATGCCTTTTGTTAAAACTGAGAAAAGCCGAGTTGAATTTCTTTCCTTTATTCGTTTGTAATCGTCTCTGCATACAATGTGTTCGGTTTGAGTGGAAATGTAACTGTTACGTTACAAGACAACACCACTTATAGTCGCTTACGGTGGAAAATGAGTAGAAATTAATTATTTAAGAGGATGGCTCAACAAGAACTTGTTTACGTTGGACTTGAAAACAACCATGTTATAGACAGCTGAGAAGCAGCTTAGCGGTATTGTGTTCCACAGACAAGCAGTTCTGGGGGAGGGGATTTTAAGAAGATCTCCATCATTCCAGTAATTATAGGTGCGAGCAGACTCATAAAAAAAGAATTCCGAAACCTCCCTGGTAAATATACCCGGTGAACCAAGTGCTAGAGAGATATAAACAGTTGCACTTAAAGGGGCGGTTAGAATTTTAAAAGGTTTATCAGTTGGAGTGTATTAGATAATGGGTGAATATCTGGTATTTGGTAGGATGCCCCATCCTCAGCTGGAACAAAATGATTAAGAAAATTAAAAGGGGTGGTGTGTGAAAATTTAGGCACAATTAGAGTTAGACATAATCACGTTAACACACCGGTTCTCATTAGATCACTAAAGTTAAGCAACATTGAGTCTGGTTATTACCAGATAGGTGACCAATTGAGAATACCAAGCATTCTATGTAGGCAGTGTTCGTCGACACTTCCCTGCAAGAACTGCAAAAATTTAACATTGTGGTTTACCCTGACCAGAATATACATGCGATTGGGGACCGCTTGTGAATGCAATATTCCCTTAACGCTTCCTCCTTCAGAGGAAGTCCGTTCAACCCGTTGAGGGTGAATACCATTTGCATATATCCAGATATAGTTCGAGCACCTGCTCGTATTTCATTATACGAGCAAATAATCTTAAAGCTTTTAAGCAGAAAGTAACAAAGAAAAAAAAAAAAAGAAAAAAGATGGCCAGTGCATCTTAGTTCATGACGACTTGTCATACTTTTGATAGACATGCCATGATGATAATCGGTTCATATTGATTTGTCTGAACATGCTAAGAGTTATAGACACAAGTTACCGACTGTTATACTTTTATGCTGAAATCAATAAGCCCTCCTAGCTGACAGTGATAGCAGGTCTACGAAAACATGGCTGCGTTCCAGAAGTTTGCTTTATTCTTAACACTAACGGAGACGCTGCCTTCGGCTCGCGTTACTCTGAATAATAGCAGCAATTACAAGCGAGGTTTGCGTCGGCTGAAATCGCACGCATTCCCTTTTTTACATGCCTTGATTGATTTTAAATGAATGTTTTACAGTGTTTAGCAATGTAATTAATATGAGTACATCCGGGTCCCTCCCCAAACAATTATGATTGGCTGGATAAGTCATAAATATGGACTGGTAGTACAACTTGTGGGAGATGTTGAAAGATACGCCGAAAGCCTCATGCTTAAGCATATTACCAGCTATGACCACAAATACCCGTTCAGTGAGGCGACTTACTAGATATTTCTACTTACTTGCCTCCCTACGAGGGCAGAGTTAGACACAAGGTCGGTTTTTAATGTGGGGAAAATCCACCCCCCCACTAAAAAAAAAGCACTCTGGATAGGAACAAAGATAAAAATTGTCCTAAATCATGGAGGATTTCTCCTCCACTGACTGAGGAAAGTAAAGGTGAAGCGTAGCATCAGAACAGATACTACACTGTATGTTTGCTCAAATAATATAGCGAAAACCACTCAGCTACTTCAAGAAATATATCCCTTTCATGGGTCATATCATTTCGATACTGCCATAAGCGATTAACACAATGTCATTTACACAAAGAAAAATTGTTTTCATGAATGACTAGTTAAAGTATCACTCTATTATTAGTTAGTAAGTATTAGTTTATCGGTTATGCATATCTTTTTTTACCTGCCTTCTTACAAAGAAAATTTACACATGGAGAATGTGGGGAATCAAGCTCCCCTGAAAAAGGGGCACTTGGAAAAAGTTTTCAGTTTACGTCTATTACTAATGGAAATTTGGTATCTGTCTGTCTGAAGCCGAAACTATACTATCATGTCTATTAATTGTACTGCCTATTTGGCATAATCGTAAGAGTGTTGATTAATGGGCTCGGAGACCAGAATACAATCTTCGGTTAAATTGTATCAAAAACTCAGAAAGATGATGCTTAATACCCACTTGCAAACCAATCAGCATTATGATCAAGGATAAGTGGAGTAATTTTGGCAATGGGGCAGCATCTTTCCATACACCTCGATGTAGTAGCTAATGAAAAGGAAGCCTTTGGGTTACCCTCGACTACAGCCGGCCACTGTACTTTTACTATCTTTTAATGCTCAATTGAAGATGGAGGGGCTAGTATCCTATTAGCATCCTCCCAAGGATTGCTTCCTCCTCTTGCATGGTAGTGTAGTATTTGTTCTGTTATTATGTGACCATCTTCTCAGACATTACTTCCTCTTTTTTGTTTATTTTGTTGTTTTTTTTTACAAAGGAATCACCACTTATCAAGACCCAGAGGCCACTCGAGGATAAGGGTTAAAGAGTGTACACTGGTCAAAGGGATACTATCATAGTAATCGTTAGAAGTATAAATTTGATAAATTGGATTACTCAAGATAAACGGCTCATCAAGAACTTGTTTACATTGGACTTGAAGACGGCCATATTGTAGTCAGCTGGAAAGCAAGTAAACGGAAGCTGATCTGCTGTCATGAGACAATCGCCCCAAGCATTATCTCCACTTCCTTTTGTGTGAAGTTAAGGTAATATATGTTTGTTTGTCATTATATCACCCTCCTCAGATTTACCCCTTATTTTAGGGGGAGGGGGTAGTTTAGTATTCTTTCTGTGGTCATGATATCATCCTCCCAGGGATGGACTTTTTTTTCCGTTTTTGGAGGGAAGGGAAGAGTAACATACTAGCAAAAATTTGCAACCCGAGTTTTTTTTTTTGTTTTTTGTTATTTTTGCTAATTTTTTATAAAAACAATTAAAAGTTACTATTTTTTCTTTTTTTAATTAGTGTTGCGTCGTGGAACAACAGTGCAAATAAGAACAATCAAGTCGAGGTTCGGTTAAGGAACAAGTGTATTAACAATAATGTACAAAGATAGGAAAGCGTGTATATCTGCTGGGCACTCGGCTAGCAGTTGAAGTGCAGTCGCAACTCTCTCACCAGTGTTGGAATTACTAGCGCTATTTATTATGCTAATCGGTGTAAATTCCTCTGTTCAAGGAAGGTCGGTATAACAATTAGTAAACGTCTTAGAAGAATAAAACAATTATAAATTACCTTTTTTTTTTAATGAGTAAGGATTTATCAAGGCCTAAAAGCATTCAAAGATAAGGGTAAAGCAATGGATAGATCAACAGTTGAATGATGAAGAATACTATAAAGGGGATTTGAAACCACCCACTCCAAACAATAACCGACCCAGAAAACAGCAATTCTTCCCTCTTTGTCATAAGGATCACTCGTGGAATATGAGGATATGAGAACAAAAGAAGGAGTGAGCAAGAGTTATGAGTCAAGAGTAAAACCAATGTCCACTTTCTAATCTCCATGATTATCGTTAGTTAAATAACATTTTATACTAAAAATCTAAGACGAAAAAACGAGAGTTTATATTATTTACATTAAATACTGAAACACAACGTTTATTGATAATAGAAATGGCATCTATTTGTTTTCTAATCAAGCAAGAGTTAATAAAAAGTACCTTACTGTGAAAACGTTTAAACAGTAGTCATCATCATCATCATCATCATCATCATCATCATCATCATCATCATCATCACCACCACTACCATCATCGTTGTCACCATCATCATCGACATCATCACTACTATCACCACCATCACTAACATTATTGCTATCGACGTCATCATCATCATAATCATCGCCACCACTACCACCACCACCATCATCATCACCAACATCATTGTCGTCATCAGCATCACTAATGCAAATTGAACAAGGCATAAGCCAGGTATGGCCAACGATGGAGTATCCTGCCTCGACAGAGTTCAAAATAGACTTCGTAGCTTAGCAAGGGATGCCCTTTTCTCTTCCCTGCAACATCTTTTCCGCAAAAGAGACGTTGTGAGCTTGTCCCTGCTCTATCATTATTTTCATGGCAAGTGCTCGTCTGAGCTTCAATCTATGGTCCCCCCTCGCTAAACTTTCACAAGAAACACTCGTCAAGCCAAAACCACTATCAATAATTTCCCACACTTTATCTATGCCTTAACCTAAAAGTAGATTCCATGAACAAAGCTTCCTTCTTAGAACTGCACGCCTGTGGAACTCTTTTCCGATTGCCTGCTTTCCAGCTGACTACAATCTGATTGTCTTCAAGTTCAACGTAAACAAGTTCTTGAACTGTACCACTAAATAATCCAATTTATAAAATTCCCACTACTTATGTTTACTATGCTATAATCACATTAACTAATGTATACCGATTAAACCTTATCCTCGAGTGGCCTCCGAGCCTTGATAAGCGGTGATTCCTGTGTAAAAAAAAACAACAAAATAAAACAAATCCACAATAAGAAAAAGGAATCAGCAAAAATGTTTAGACTGAGCAGAGAGAAAGTTTTTGTTTATGATATGAAGAGCGCCAGTCTTGCACAAAACTCATGTCCAACGCTCATGAATGATAAATTGTTTAGTCTGTCTTGACCCAAGGTGATTCCCTATTAACTGTTGATTCTCTTTCACTTTTCCCTCCAAAATCTGACATGTAACAAAAAAAAAAAAAAAAAGGAATAGCCAATAAATCAAAAGCTGTATATGCAGAGACCCGAAATTTTATTTAACCACATACTACGTTATTTATAATGGAAAAAAGTTACGCACGTTGGCGGTCATGTCCTTGTCTATAGCCGCAAATGCTTCTACGATAGTAACCTTCAGAGAGTTGACTGTGTTGTAGTCATGCTTGTTGGTGTTGACCTCATTCATGCCCAAGAATAAATATTCAAGAGGGTTGTAATCGGGTGAGGGAGGGGGCGGTCAGTAATGAGGAACATTGTTGAGCAGCCATGTCTGGGTCGTTTTGGCTTTGTGTGCTTAAAGATGTGGGGCATTTGGCGTCTTCAGCCTACTGTTAGCACCTCCTTGTATTTTATTTACTTTTGTCAAGTGTTGGATTTTACTGCAACAGCCTGTATATAAGTAAAACAAAAAAAAAACATGGAAATAAGAGAAAAGAAAAAGGAGAAAACTAGTAATGAACAATAAAAAAAAAATAACATATGATCATGATTTAAATCAATATTTTCGTCAAGGTTTCATCAAGAATAAGCAGGGTAAAATAACAGAGAATATTTATACATTATATAGTACACGGAATATATTATACACTAGAAAATGAGTCACATATCCAGGTAAGGTTAAATATAACAAATGAAAATACCGAATTCTTTTCTTTTTTTTATGGAAATCGCTTGTGACAAGACATGATGACAATTGATGAAAGTTTTACATATGGATAGGGGAGAGATCCCAGTAATTAAAGGAACAACGTAAATAAGTTTGAAAATAATATTTGTTAAAAGTAAAAGGCTAGAATTGAACCCAGTATTCAAAAGTTAAAATTGAATACGTATTGCAATCTCAGGAATTGAGTGAATTGTCCATTATAGTAGAAATAACTAAATAATGATAAACCAGAGGTCAGAGATAGGACAATGGAAAACAAAGCAGCTTAGGAATTTTCTTTGTGTGGCCGAAGGCATGTTGCAAGTCATGTATGTAAATCCACGTAAAAACATTCACGTGGCTGGAGTACGTCTTTGATGTCATAAAGAAGGATATTTACAATATATTCAGAGAGTTAGTTCGGTCAGAAGTTCAGAGTCAGGGAGGAGAGTTGTGTTAGCTCAAGCCCCTTCGGAAGCGACAAGAAAGAGAAACAAGAAAATGTAGAAATCTAAAGGCAACTGAATTCCTGGCCATCATCAATTGTTGGAATAAATGTCATCATTTGCCATCTTTCAACGATGAAAGCTAATGTAATTTTGTCTATCGTATTTGTTAACGAACTTTGTATGAAACACCTTTTTTTCCGATAATTTAATGCAATCTCAGGAATTTAGTGAATTGTCCATTGTGTTTAGAAATAACTAAATAACGATACAACTAGTAGGTCAGATATCGGACAATGTAAATTAAGGAATGCCTTTGTGTTGCTAAAAACGTGTTGGACATGTAATATGCAGAATCCACGTGAGGACTCTCACATGTGTGAAGCGCGTTTTGACGTCACAAAGAAAGATAATTTACAATATATTCAGAAAACAATCAGATCAGAGAGAGCAGTAGAGACAGATCAGTCAGGGTCGAGTCGTGAAGGAAGAGAGTTAGCTAAGCCCCTTTCGGAAGCGAAAGAAAGGGAAGAAAGACAATGTAGAAATAAGCAAGTTATTTGAATCCCTGATCATCTCATCCGGATGGAATAAAGATCATCATATTTATAAATCTTCGTTTGTCATCTTTCAACCTGAAAAGGTAATGTGTTTTTGTGATCAGCTTTGTAAACGAACTTTGTATGAAACACCCTCTTTCCATAATGTTAACTGAATCCCCTTCTTCAGTAATGAATTCTCATCTCCTATGTGTTATAAATATGAACTGTGTGTAAGCCATATAAGTATCGTTATCAGTTCCCGTTTTGTGTTCCTGTTGTCTGTTGTCCCCGATATACACACCTCGACTACACAACAAAAGGAGTTAACAACAACGAAAGACTATTATTGCAAAGACAATAAATGCCTATCGGCCTTAGTCTTGAAAAGATTAAGGCTGTAGGTGAGAGGAAAACCGTGAACAGGAAGAGAGTTCCACAACTTGTAGTTCTAGGAAAGAGACTACTGGAATAGGAAGCTGTATTACAATAAGGTATCAGAATAATGAATTGATGAAGACCACAAGATAAACGAGCCAAACAACCTTGAACAAAGGAAGCAGGGAATAGTTCAGACAATTCTGAACAACATACGTCATAATTGTATTTAGAAAAGAAAAAAAAAGGCTGGCAACATTATGTCTGTCAGAGAAAGGCTGCAGTGAAGAAAAAACGTGTATAGCCAATCAAATTTTTGTTTCAAATTAATTTTATTTTTTTCTCTCTCCCCTCTTCTCTCTCTCTCTCTCTGCTACAGGTTAAGTATTTTTACTCCCGTTTGTTTTGAATATTTAAATCATTTTATTGTTTTATGTCATTAGTGGCATGGTTATGTGGCGTTCCCCAGCAAGAAAGGGCATGCACAATAAAATAAACAAAGGTTAAAATGTATGTGTAACTTCTTTCTTTTAAAAATTTCTTTAGAATAAAGCTCCTCTCTCTATTTTCCTTCCTCTACTCTTTGCCCCCTGTTCCCCTTCCTTCCCCTTCTCTATTTCTTCTTCTTCTTTTAAGAGAGAGAGAGAGAGAGAGAGAGAGAGAGAGAGAGAGAGGGAGAGAGAGAGAGAGAGAGAGAGAGAGAGTCACAAAAGCAAGAGTGATAGAAACAGTATAAAATAAGAGCAGGGATAGATGTCACAAAATACAGCGAGAGAGGGTGAGGGCGATAGATAGAAACCTAGCAAAAGATGTCAATTCCCTTGGTGAGTTAATTGCAATTGCAGCTAATTAGTACAATTAAATTAGAAGGGTTTTTTTTTCGTACACAACTCAATTATATAAAACATCTTTTTAACCACTCATTTTAAATTTGAAACACAGCTGCTAGGCGTAAGGGGTCGTAATGCGGAATATATTTAATTTGAGACTTATGAAAAGGGGTAAAAAAAAGGAACGGAGGATATTTACAACAGAACAAAATCTTCTATCACAACAGAAAATAATTTTCCTTTATTCTTTCATGTGCCCAGCATCGAACAGAATTTACATGAGCAGAGTTTCTTTCTGCAAATTTCGACATGGCCATTATCAAATCCAATATTAATAAATACTCAGCGTAAACTCTCCCGTTCTTTTATAAATATTCAAACCTTATTCGGCCAGTTAATCTGTTTTTTTTTAATCGTTTCATAATAATCGTCACCTTTAACTTGTTATCCTGGAGTGGCTTTTGGCCTTGATAAGCAGTTACTTGGCTACACATCTCTTATGTAAGCATTGGCGCGTGCTTTATTTTTTTTATGCATGTGCAACAATTTATGGCAAACTTTTAACAGCCTCATTTTATTTCCGACATTTTGAAGTTTAAAGACTCATTGTTGAATAATGCATTTTGGCTAAAAGGTGTTCAACTTTTTTTTTTAACGAATATGAACCTGATTTCACTTAATTCCAAAAATTCTGTATTCACAAAAAAAACAAAAAAACAAAAACAAAATATAAATCATCCTGAAGAATTATTTAAATATAAAATGTTTCAATAAAAATCTTAATGAAAATGTTTTAGATAAAAAACAAATACGTACGATTTCGTAGCACGTATCGTGAACATCAGTTTTAGATGTTGCAGATGTGAAGCCTGTGGCTATAGTTTCTATTCACTAGTTGAATCGGATTTTTTTTTTAATATTTTGTTTATTTTGCGACAATTTAATTCTTATCTTTTAGAAATCTCATCATTAAATCCTGCAAAGATTCTACTCTATTGATTGACTAAGAAAATAGTTTGTAGGCAGAATTCAAAAGACACACAAAAAAAGAAAAAAAAAAGAAAAGAAAACGGAACAATTATTACATTGCGTCCGTTTACTCTGGGTGTTTAGCAATCGAAATGTTATTTTAAAATGAGACGTGACAGACCAACGAAAATGTTACTTTAAAATGAGACGTGACAGACCAGCGAAAATGTTATTTTAAAATGAGTCGTGACAGACCAACGAAAATGTTACTTTAAAATGAGACGTGACAGACCAGCGAAAATGTTATTTTAAAATGAGTCGTGACAGACCAACGAAAATGTTACTTTAAAATGAGATGTGACAGACCAGCGAAAATGTTATTTTAAAATGAGTCGTGACAGACCAACGAAAATGTTATTTTAAAATGAGTCGTGACAGACCGACGAAAATGTTATTTTAAAATGAGTCGTGACAGACCAGCGAAAATGTTATTTTAAAATGAGACGTGACAGACCAACGAAAATGTTATTTTAAAATGAGACGTCACAGACCAGCGAAAATTTTATTTTAAAATGAGTCGTGACAGACCAGCGAAAATGTTATTTCAAAATGAGACGTGACAGACCAGCGAAAATGTTATTTTAAAATGAGTTGTGACAGACCAACGAAAATGTTATTTTAAAATGAGACGTGACAGACCAAATAAAATATCATTTTAAAATGAAATGTGACAGACTATTAAAAATGTTGTTTTAAAATAAGACGTGACAGACCATTAAAAATGTTATTTTAAAATGAGACGTGACAGAGAACAACGAAAATGCTATTTGCAAATGAAGCGTAGCAGATCAACGAAATAACGATAAATCTGACAGACAAATGAAAAATCTATTGCTAACTCAAGCGTGACAGACCAATAAACATTATATTTCAAAATAAGGCATGACAGATAAACGAAAACTGCTATTTCTACGTAATCAAAGCAAAATGTAATTTCAAAATGAAGTGGGATAGACCAATGAAAGTGTTAATTCCAGGTGGTACTGGTACATCTATATAAAACGTGAGTAACGAAAATGCTATTTAAAAATGAAACCTAACGAAAATTCTATTGTAAACCTATCGTAAACGGTAGGAAACTTTATTTGAAACTTAAACGTCTCAAACCACTAAATTTATTATTTAAAATCTAAGAATGTCCGACAAGGGGAAATGTTATTTAAAATTAAAAAAATATACAGACAAACATATTATTTAAACTGACTTTTTAGCCTGTTAAAAATCGGCAAAAGTTATAGCCTGTTGACTTGGAATGAATGCGTTATACCAAATTTTTTAGAGTAAATGTGGTATTGTGGTGACTAGTCCTTATTAATCCCTAAATATGCATCAAAGGATACCATAATACTTATTTCGTTGCACCTTATGGTAACAAAGGTCCATACAAAATTTCAGGCAGATCAACCCAGTTGTTTCCAAGAAAAAGTGAAACACACAGACAGACTAAGAGAAATCTATAACATAACTCTCACCTGTCTCTTAAAATGTATGTATGTATGTATGTATGTATGTATGTATGTAGGTAGATAGGTATTCCTAAAACTTTCGACAGAGGCGACGGATTTTCACGATATCGGTATCGTTTTGAAGCTCGACCCTTCGGACCACAAATATCGAAAAATTGGCTAAAAACATTAATTCCTTCACCCTCCACTGGGCACTTTTCTACAAGGAGGGGTCACTTTTTTCGCCGATATTTTCTAAAGTCATCCCCTCTTTTCGATTGACTCGCTTTAATTTAAACATTCGTCACTTCTGGTTTGGCGATGGGCGCAACAGCAAAGAAGTCACTTTTTTCACGTTCTTTTCCTCCTCCGCGGTACGGGTTCGAGCCAGCCTGCCTACTACCACTTTTTTTTTTTTTTTGCTCAGCACACACTTCTAAACACCCGGACAACTTTGGGTACCCAGGCTAGTATAATATAGAAGAAAGCACAAAATTGTATTATTTATGATGATGATTTATAACAAGTTATTGTTGAGATTGGATTTGAAGACGACCATGTTGATCTACCGCTTATCAAGGCTAAAAGACACTCGAGTATCAGATGTGCGTTATGCAATAATGAAGAATATTATGTTAGGACTGGAAATGATGAATGAATTTTTTTTTAATTGGATTAATTACGAGAATGGGCTTTTAAAAAGTGTTTGTGGACATTAGATTTGAAGACGACCATGTTGTAGTCTGCAGGGAAATATTCCCATGGTAACGTGTTACACAGCTGAGAAGTTCTTGGAAAGGAACTCTATTTATGGATATTTCGTTTGATATTAAACACGCAGAGAAAAGAAAGTTCTTATCAGCTGTGGTAAGAAGACAAGTCGGACTAATCACATTGACACACTGGTTCTCATTATATCACTAAAGTTAAGCACCGTTGAGCCTTGTCAGTGCCAGATGAGTGACCAATTTAGGAATTCCAGGCACTGTATGTAGGAGGACGTCGACACCTCCCTGCAAGAGTTGCAAAAAACCTAACGTCATCTTCTCCCCTAACGAGGATATACATCCGACTTGGGATCGCTTGCTAATTTCATACTCTCATGGAACTTCCTCCTCTGTAGGGAGCTGGTTAAATCCGTATAGGATTAGTGCCGTTTCCATTCCAAGGAGACGAGTTCAAACTTAATGACAGACTGACTAAAATGTTACAAATATAACAGAAATACCGACAGACAAAGCCTCTTATGTAGATGTACGTACACATTTTATTTTAGACGTGTTTAATCAATGTGTATAATTCAATGCCGCAAATGTTATCACAGACCAAAGCGTGACATATCGACATACAGAGTGTTTTACTCGAATGCATGGACGCATCTAATTGAAGTGTGACGAGATAACCAACCGATGGACCGACGGAGTGTCCTATCGAAATGCGAGGTTGTATTAAAAAAAGAAGAGATACTTAACCAAAGCGAATGTCTGAAAGGTTTTTGGAGAGCATGTACTAGCTTGGTCTGATTTGACGAGTGATTGCTGTTTGCCTAGAAGCTAACCAATGATGATTTGAAAACTCGCGGGAATTGCAGCATTAGAACCTCAATTCTGGCTGTAGATATTTGCAAGAAATTTAAAAAAAAAAAAAAAAAAAAAAAAAAAAAAAAAAAAGACGAGAAAAAATAAAAAAATTAATTCATTGATTCAAATAAAGAGTTAAGAACACAAATATGAGAAGTTGAATTATTAGCTTAATAGATACAGATACGAGTTCTGGTTATGCTGAGTTCGAACCTTATCGGAAACTATTGTAATCAATCAATTCGACTAAATGAATATTCAGATAAAATTGGTCTCCCTCCCTCCCTCCAAAAATCAAAGTGCAACAAGCCATGTGAAAGGACAATTAGGTGATGTGTACGTCTATAGACTGTCTGAATGTTTGTTCAGAGCGCTGTTTAACATCAATGTGATAGGCATTGTAACTACTTCATCTGGTAGGCTGTTCCACAGGCAGAAACACAAAGAATTCTGTTTTTCTTTTGACAAGACAAAAGCGCGTATCAAACATCAAAGAAATCATAAATTGGCACTCGAGTTAGAAACTCATCGAAATGAATATATTTTAAATTCCTATTGCTAATTCATATGGTTTGGATTATTCCGACTATTGTTCTCATCTTGAGTGTTATTTTCACAACGTTTCGCTTGATGTGTAACGTGGCCGTTACGCTCGAACTGTGCTTGTCACAGTTCAAACCTTTCTTGGATCTCCACGCCGTCCGGCACCATCAAAAAGAGAGAGAGAAAAAAAAAATAAATTAAAAAAAAAAATAAATCCGAGATTTTTAAAGACAATTTCGGCCTATTTTTTTTCTTTTTGTACGCTCCTCTTCTTTCGACTGAATTGTTCTATGGTACCATTTATTTTTCTTCTTTTTTCTTTATATTGACCTTTTTATGATAAAAATCCTGGTCAAAGCACCAAAATAAATATATGTACCGTGGTCGTTACACTAAAAATCTCTCGGATCCCCATACCGTTTTTGTATGAAAAGTATATAAAAAAATATTTTGAAAGGATGAGATATAGGTAAAATATTTTCGCTTGTTTTCTTTTCCTTATAAAGGAAATGGTTTCCATAATGTTTTATTGTTAAAGTGTTTTATATTCAACAAGTCTGAAGAAAGGCTGTTCTTGTGAAAATTTTCAAACGACATAATGTTTGAATTTGTCTGAATAGTTTTGAAACAATTGATACTAACGATGAAATACACTATTTGTTGCTACCAACCCATTCTTTGAAGTCTTGGTTTTTGTTAAAACGATATATGAATGCTCAATTATGAAATATGATAATTTTGTAGCTTACAGTTTCAGTCATCTCTTTTTGGCTTAGAATTTATTGGTATATGAACGATTACTGAATTATATAAAGTCAGTAAAATTCGGAATACTACAAATAAGACTATATATATATATATATATATATATGTATATAATATATGTATATATATAATGTATATAATATATATAATGTAATTATATATATATATAATGTATATAATATATGTATACAATGTAATTATATATATATAATGTATATAATATATGTATATAATGTAATTATATATATATATAATGTATATAATATATGTATATAATGTAATTATATATAATGTATATATGTATATAATGTAATTATATATATATAATGTATATAATATATTTATATAATGTAATTATATATATATATATAATGCATATAATATATGTATATAATGTAATTATATATATATATATAATGC
>NC_136489.1:123158564-123186064 GCF_053919585.1 Euprymna scolopes | reverse complement strand
CTCTGTTGTATCAATTAAGATAAAAATGAAATGTAATAAGTCCCCAGACGTACCTCTCCATCGTACAGTATATCGATACACTAAGGCTGACTGGGATAGCTTCCGTACATTTATATCTGATCTACCTCTGCAATCCATGTTTAAAAAGGATGTGTCCTCTATAGTATTAGACCTGACGGAATGGTTAATTGTAGGTATTGACCATTTCATACCCTCGAAAAAGTTTCAGCAAAAACCTAACAGTCAGCCATGGTTCTCTCCAGAATGTGCCGCTGCCACTGTGCACAGAAATCACTTTTTCCACTGCTTCAAACGTAATAGATGTATGGAAACTAAAGCCGTTTTCAGGACTGCCAGCAACCATTGTAAGAAAGTAATAAGAAACGCAAGAGAGTTGTATGCTCAATCTGTTAAGTCCAAAGTAGCTGAGCAGCGGCTTGGTTCCCACCAGTTTTGGCAAATAGCAAACAGAATCCTGAACAGAAGCGTGTGCTCCATCCCAACTATTATCAATGGACCTGAGGTAATCTCGTCAGCATCAGACAAGCTAAACTCTTTGTCAAGAACTTTGCAGCTAATTCTACCCTTTGCGACCAAGGCCGCCAACCCCCAATATTTCCTCCTGTATCAGAAAACACGCGATGTGATATACGTATATCTGTACGTGATGTTGCCAAGCTTATCAAAAACCTTGATTCCAGTAAAGCAACTGGCCCTGACGGTATTTCAATTATAGTACTCAAAAAACTTCAACCTGAACTAGCGCCCATACTTACAAAACTGTTTAAACGTTGTCTTAAGGAGAATAGTTTCCCATCTCCCTGGAAAATCTCATCAGTATGCCCTGTATTTAAGAATTCAGGTGATCGCTCATCCCCCTCTCAGTACAGGCCAATAAGTCTCCTGTGCGTCATGAGTAAGTTGCTAGAATCTGTGTTAAATAGAGAAGTAATCAACCATCTCAACAAAAATAACCTTCTTAGTGACACTTAATATGGTTTCCGGTCTGCTAGATCTACAGCAGATGTGCTTACAGTTATATCACATAGGATTAGCAAATCTCTCGAACGTGGCAATCTTTCTAGGGCAATTGCTCTTGACATATCTAAGGCCTTTGATAGGGTATGGCATAAAGGTTTACTTCATAAGATCTCTAGCTATGGTATAGCTGGAAAAGTCTTCTCAATTATTAAATCATTTCTTTCTGATAGGTTCATAAGAGTAGTAGTTGAGGGGCAAAAATCAGAAGCTCACAGTATTAATGCCGGTGTCCCTCAGGGGTCCATCCTGGGCCCAACTCTTTTCCTGATCTACATTAATGATCTTCCAAATCACATCCTTACATCATTTGTAGACATTTATGCTGACGACACTACCATTTATGGTAGCACATCTAAGACAGTAAACGACCAAGTTCTCTCCAATTCTCTCTCCTCTGATCTTGAGCATGTAGTACAATGGGGAAAGGAGTGGCTGGTTACTTTTAATGCATCTAAAACCAAGCTTCTCTCCTTACATCATCAACATTCTAAGCCACATTTGGCATCAATTGAAATGAATGGCTCTCGTCTTCTGGAGGCCTCAAGTTTTGACAAGCTTCTGGGCTTGACCATTACTCCTGATCTTAAATGGAACACGTACATCAAATCTGTTGCCAAGGCCGCTGGGAAAATGGTGGGATCTTTCTATCGATCCGGTAAATATCTCACTGCTGATGCTATTCTCTATCTATATAAGAGCCAGGTACGTCCAAGGA
This sequence comes from Euprymna scolopes, assembly GCF_053919585.1. NCBI lineage: Eukaryota > Metazoa > Mollusca > Cephalopoda > Sepiida > Sepiolidae > Euprymna > Euprymna scolopes. Next base: position 123,184,308 of record NC_136489.1, on the reverse strand, counting down.
TGGAATACTGTTGCCACATCTGGGCAGGAGCTGCTAGAAAGGACTTGTCCTGCCTTGATAGAGTTCAAAATAGACTTCGTAGCCTCGTAGGAGATGTCCTTTTCTCCTCCTTGCAACCTCTATCTCACAGAAGAGATGTTGCGAGTTTGTCTCTGATGTATCGTTATTTTCATGGAAAGTGTTCGACTGAGCTTAAATCTATGGTCCCCCCTCGCCAAACTTTCACAAGAAACACTCGTCTAGCTGTAAACACTATCAATAATTTCCCCCACTCTTTATCTGTGCCTAAACCTAAACGTAGATTCCATGAACAAAGCTTCTTTCTTAGAACTGCACGCCTGTGGAATTGTCTTCCGTTTTCCTGCTTTCCGGCTGACTACAATATGGTTGTGTTCAAGTCTAAAGTAAATAAGTTCTTGATGAGCCATTCCATATAAGTTATCAAATTTACCAAATTTTCATTACCAATGATTACTATATTGTCCAATTTCTACTGTACACTCTTTAACCCTTATCCTTGAGTGGCCTCTGGGCCTTGATAATGTGGTGATGCCTTTGTAAAAAAAAAAAAAAAAAAAAAAGACGTAATTGATGAAGTGGAACCATCGACATAAAAGCAAAGTGCAAAGCCATACTGTTACACATTAAGGGTCCTATCTAATAGTCATTATGTCAGCTAGTGTAAATTTTGATAAGGGTCGCACTGAGTGCCTAATGATAGCCCAGATATGTAGAACAGAATTGATTCCAGAAACCAGTGACCTAAAGTTGAGGCAGAGGACAGTAGATCGTTTTTCTGGCTAAGTTAAATTTAAAATTAAATAATTTTTTTTATACACAGGAATCACCACTTATCAAGGATAAGGGTTACTGGGTATACCTTAGTCAATGTGATTATAGTGTAGTAAACATAAGTAGTGGGAATTTTGTAAATTGAATTACTTACGGGGACGGTTCATTAAGAACTTGTTTACGTTGGACTTGAAGACAATCAGATTGTAGTCAGCTGGAGAGCAGGCAATTGGAAGAGAGTTCCATAGGCGTGCAGTTCTAAGAAAGAAGCTTTGTTCATGGAATCCGCATTCAGGTTTAGGCACAGATAAAGAGCGTGGATAATTATTGATAGTGGTTTTGGCTGGACGAATGTTTTGCGAGGAAGTTTGGCAAGGGGAGACGATAGATTGAAGCTTAGAAAATAGTAATAAAGCAGAGACAGGCTCGCAACGTTTCTTCTGTGGGAAAGAGGTTGCAGGGAAGAGAAAAGGGCATCCCCCCACTAAGCTAAGAAGTCTATTTTGAACACTGTCAAGGCATGATAAACTGCTTCTAGCAGTTCCTGCCAGATGTGGCAGCAGTACTCCATCATTAGCCGAACCTGGCTTTTAATATAGGTAGAGAATTGCATCAGGAGTAAGATATCTACTGGAGCGGTAGAAGGATCCCACCATTTTCCCAGCGACCTTGGCAATGGATTTGATATATGTGTTCTATATCAGGTCAGGAGTAAAGGTCAAGCCCAGAAGCTTGTCAAAACATGAAGCCTGCCAAAGACGATTGGTCTCTCTCCCGCCCCTCTCTCTCTCTCTCTGACTTTCTCTCTCTTAGGAGTCTCCAAATAAAAACTTAAAGCTGAAGCAGTAAACAAAACAAACGTAGAGGTCGAATGAAAAAGGATTCTAAAATGAGTCTCCACCAATAATGTAGAATAATCTAAGCATAATGTTACCCTGGCACTATGTCCATGCGCATCACTCATTTTAGTTAAATTAGGAAGCTAAGAAATAAATAATTAGCTAAGAGAACATTAATCTTTCCCCTTCTTCTGAGTATATTCTCTCCAAATAAAACCATTTCTAAAAACTCTCAGCTAACGTCTCCATGTGTCCTCCTCCTTCATGAGAGGACACTTATTTCTACAGCGACCAAGAAACGAAACTGCGACGATGAAAAGAAGTGTCGATGTCAGACGAGCACATATAAACACGCCCACATGTATGTATAAAGACCTTTTATTTGTTACTGAAAATCTTACAGAAAGGAGGACTGACTGTAGACTAAAGGTGAAGAGAACATGTTTAAAAGACTGAGGAGGTGGATGTAACATGCAAACCTACGATATGTTTACAACGCGTGGTTGTATTGTCACCATAAGTGTGGGTCATCAATTAGGGAAATAATGACTAAGTTATTCTCAAGTGTAAATGTTAAGTGACGCAGATCAAGATATAACCCAATGATCTTTTATCCATGCAAACAACGTGCCCCATATTAAAAAACCTATGAATGAAGATCACACACACACACACACACACACACACACACACACACACACACACACACACACACACACACACACATGTATATATATAAATATATATATACATGTATATCCATATATATATTGTGTATATATAGTGAATATATATATATTGTCTGCATATATATATAGATGCATATATATATTTTATATATACGCATATATATATTGTGCATATATATACGTATATAGATATATTGTATATATATTGCGTAGATATATATTGTATATATATTGCATATATATACACTGTATATATATTGTATATATATATATATTGTATATATATTATATATATATTATATATATTGTATATATATTATATATATATATTGTATATATGTTATATATATATTACATATATATTGAATATATATTATATATATATATTGCATATATATATTGTATATATATATATTGAATATATATTATATATATATATTGTATATATATATATATATATGTTGTATACATATATGTAGTATATACATATATAAATTGTATATACATATATATATATATATTGTATATATATATTGTATATATATATTGTATATATATATATATTGTATATATGTATTGTACATATATATATTGTACATATATATATTGTACATATATACAATATATATATATTATATATATATTGTATATACATATATTGTATATATTGTATATACATATATATATTGTGTATATATATATATTGTACATATATATATTGTACATATATATATTGTACATATATATATTGTACATATATATATATTGTATATATATATATATATATTGTATATATATATTGTACATATATATATTGTACATATATATATTGTACATATATATATTGTACATATATATATATTGTATATATATATATATATATATTGTATATATATATTGTACATATATATATTGTACATATATATATTGTACATATATATATTGTATATATATATATATATTGTATATATATATTGTACATATATATACTGTACATATATATATTGTACATATATATTCTATATACATATATTCTATATACATATATTCTATATACATATATATATGGTATATACATATATAATATATATGCATATATATATACATATATATTGTATATACATATATATTGCATATACATATATATACATATATATTATATAATCATATATATTGTATATACATATATATATACATATATATTGTATATACATATATATATACATATTGATTATGCATATATATTGTATATATATATTGCATATATATATATTGTATGTACATATATATATATATTGTATATATATTGTTTATATAGATATATTTTATATATATACTGTATATATATATTGCATATATATTTTTTATATATATTGTATATATATATGTATATATATATTGTATATATATGTATATATATATTGTATATATATTGTATATATATATATATATATGTATATATATATTGTATATATATGTATATATATATATATATTGTATTTATATATATGTATATATATATTGTATATATATGTATATATATATATATATTGTATATATATATGTATATATATATATTGTATATATATGTATATATATTGTATATATATGTATATATATTGTATATATATGTATATATATTGTATATATATGTATATATATTGTATATATATGTATATATATATATTATATATATATTGTATATATATTGTATATATATATTGTATATATATATGTATATATATATTGTATATATATATGTATATATATATTGTATATATATACATTGTATATATATATTGTATATATATGTATATATATGTATATATATATTGTATATATATATATGTATATATATATTGTATATATATATTGTATATATATATTGTATATATATATATATTGTATATATATATATTGTATATATATATTGTATATATATATGTATATATATATTGTATATATGTATATATATATTGTATATTGCATATATATATTGTATATTGTATATATATATATTGTATATATATTGTATATATATATTGTATATATATTGTATATATATATATATTGTATATTGTATATTGTATACATATTGTATATATATAGTATATTGTATATATATATTGTATATATATATAGTATATTCTATATATATATTGTATATATATATTGTATATTGTATATATATATATTGTATATTGTATATTTATATATTTTTATATATATATTGTATATTGTATATATATGTATATATATATATTGTATATTGTATATATATGTATATATATATATATATATATATATATATATATATATTGTATATACATATTGTATATATACATATTGGATATATATATTGTATACATATACTGTATATATATATATACATATTGTATATATATTGTATATATATATTCTGTATATATATTGTATATATATATACAATATATATGTGTATTTTATATATATATATTGTGTATATACATTGTATATATATTGCATGTATATATTTTATATATATATTGTATATATACATATTCTATATATATTGTATATATTATATATATATATTGTATATATATTGTAAATATATATATATATATATATATATATTGTATATATATATATTGTATATATATTATATGTATATGTATTATATATATACATTGTATATATATTTTATATGTATATTGTATATATATTGTATATATATATATTGTATATATATATTGTATTTATATAGTATATATATTGTATATATGTAGTTTATATATAGTATATATGTATAGTATATATATGTTAGTATATATATAGTATATATATAGTGTATATATAGTTTATATATAGCATATATATAGTATATATATAGTATATATACACTTGTGCCCGATATTATTCATACCCCTCGGATCTTTGAGATTTCTATAAGAATATTGCTCAAACCAGAAGGTAGACAATATTAAAGGGATTTCAAACAATAAATCAAGCATAAGCATTTAATTTAAACTCAACAAATAAATAAATTATGCAAGTTTGAAACATTATACAAAGAAAAACAATAATGGCACTAGTTCAAAATTATTCATACCTCTCTTACTAATAGTCAATAGCATGCCCTTTATTCTTAATAACTGCCTGTAACCGTTTTGGATATTTATCAACGAGGTTTTTACAAGCATCAACACTGATTTTTGACCATTCTTCAATGCAGTAGTTCTCCAAATCCCTCAAATTTCTAGGTTTCCGCTTTTTAACCTCAGTTTTCAATATGTGCCAGAGGTTTTCGATAGGGTTCAGATCGGGACTCTGGCTAGGCCATTCCAAAACATTAATTTGATTATCCTCAAACCATTTCTTGACTATTTTGGCAGTATGTTTTGGATCATTATCCTGTTGAAGGACCCAGTTTGGTCCTAAATGGAGCTTCTCCGCATCCTGTCTAATGTTTTTCTGGAGTATCTCCAAATATTGCTCCTTCTTCATGGTTCCATCTATCTTGACCAAACTACCTGGACCACTAGTCGAAAAGGAGCCCCAAAACATTAGGCTACCACCACCATGTTTCACCGTGGGTATGGTGTTCTTTGGGTTGTAAGCTTCTCCTTTCTTCCTCCAAACGTAAGAAGCATCCATATGGCCAAACAATTCAATTTTTGTTTCGTCAGTCCACAAAATACTTGAGAAAACGGACTCTGGAATGTTCACATGGGTCCTAGCAAACTTTAGACGTGCTGCAAGGTGTTTTCCGGTGTGCAATGGAGTCCTTCTTGGTCTTCTTCCTTTCAGACCATTTTCATGCAGAGTCCTTTGCAATATTTGCCTTGATATTTTTATGCCAGAAGACTCCAGATTTTCTAAAATGTCCTTAGTAGTGGTGGTTGAATTTGCATTAACACTTCTTACAATATTCCTGGTGGCTCTAGCAGACAGTTTCCTTTTCCTTCCTCTACCAATCAAGTTGTTTGTTGTGTGGTGGCTCTGGAATTTTTTGATGATGCTCTGTACTGTTGCTGTAGGGACCTCAAATTTCTTGGAAATTGACTTGTAACCTAAACCATCCTTATGTGAATTCACAATTTTAGTCCTAAGATCATTACTAAGCTCTTTTTTCTTCCCCATTCTAATAATTTTTATTCTTTTATTGGTTTTCAGTTGATATCATTTTAATTTCTGAAAAATGCAAAAAACGCAATGAAATTAATCAAAGGTTGTATAAAAGCATTCAAAATAAGAATCAAACAGGAAACAAACAGTCAGAAACTCGATTAATACTGAAAAAATAAGGGGGTATGATTATTTTTGAACATTGCAGATTTTATAAATAGCTGTATATTTCTTTTATTACAAGTATCCCGAGATTTTTAAATGACGAAAATGATAAGAAGAGGTTTATTAAGAATATGTATCAATATCGACGTAAACAATAAATTCTTACAAAGTTACACCTAATAAACTCAATTTTCAAGGGGGGTATGAATAATATCGGGCACAAGTGTATATAGTATATATGTTGAATATATATATAGTATATATATATTGTATATATATATATATATAGTACGTATATATAGTGTATATATAGTATATATATATAGTATATATATGTAGTGTATATATAGTATGTAAAGATTCCGTGCTATTTAACAATACGTCTGAGTATATCTAATTTTCAAAATGTTAGAGATTATATATATATATATATATATATATATTTATATATATATATATATATATATATATATATATATATATATAATTCAAACATCTGGTTTGTTCAAACCCGATAAACTAGAAATTTACAAACCCATTTTCCGTGAAATTTTATAACAGTGAGTGTTTTTAATCTAACTTTCTTTTTAAATATTTAAAGTATAAAATATTTCAATATTAAAAAAAACTTTTATTAGTCGAGAAATGTTTCTGATATCAGCCGAGCCAATTACCAGAAATACTTTTGGTTTACCATTTTTAAATAACGAAAAATTACGATTCTGACTACACGTGTTTGGCAGTGTTGATGAAACTAGAAATTTACAAGCTCGTTTTCAGTGAAATTTTATTATAATGAGACCAATACTGCAGCAACCACACTGGGTGTACTTAACCTCGTCGGATTTCATCCGATATGACAGGCATTCTCTCGATCATATATTGTCCCGTCACAAGTTGGCCTGTTGATCCTCTTCACCCACTGTGTTTTCATGGTAGGGCACTTTGCCTCTCAATTGAATCGTCTCCTACCCTGTGTAGGTAGTCTCCGGGTACATCCATCACTCCGCTGGTCCTTGCGGCTTGCTGCGAGAAGAAGAGTCCTCACCACAAACAAACAGAACTCCGGTTTATAACAATAACAAATTAGTTATTAAAAGATTTTCCCCTCTCATCTTCTCTCCTAATTTCTACTCCTCCTCTTCGAACTTATCTCTACCAAATTTTAACCCTCATTGCATTGAGGTTTTTACTTATTATCAAATTAGAAGTTATTAGTCATTCCAGGTCGAACAATGCTTGACTCCCATTCTAAGTTGTCAGCCTTAATCAGCTAAGGATCTCTAGATCTCTTCATACCTCTCAACAGCGGTTTTAAAAACAACCTTTCATATAATATAATATAATAACAATGAGATAAAAACAATTATTATTTGTTTTTTCCCTTTCCGACAAAATTCAATAGATATTTCTGTTTTGTCCCAATCAGACATCAACACCCCCTCTTCTGCTTTCACTTCCTCTATCCCGTCCGGTCAAACATCCCCTCTCACCGCAATATGCACCTCGCTGCATGCATTCATGACACCAATAGTGTCATATTATAACAGTGAGTGTTTATAATCTAACTATGTTTTTAAATATTAAAAAGTAAAAAATATTACCATATTAAAAAAAAAAGAAGTTATTTGCCGAGAAAAGTTTCCGATTTCAGCCGAGCCGATTACCGGAAATACTTCCGGTTTACCATTTTAAAATGACGAAAAATAACGATTCTGATTCTTAACGGTGTTGATGAAACTAGAAATACAGCATAAGTAAAAAAATGTTTGTTTTTTTCCATAGAACTTATTTTAACAAGCTTGAAAGTACACTTTTTTATCAGAGTTGTTTTTATATAAGAAAATATGAATGCTTTTTCTTTATTAAAACCGTGATACACAATAGCGTTGTGCTTTGAACTAACAATTTATTTAAAAAAAGGGTAAATTTTTACTTTAGGTCCACCTCCACAATTTTTAACATGGGTAGGTAGCGGTTGTTTATTCTGAAAGCCGTTTAGCATGGGGAGGACGGAGGTATTTATTCCAAATCCGTTTTTTACATGGGGAGGTTAGGTGTGTTTATTCTGAAAGCCATTCTTAACATAGGAAGATTGAGGGTGTTTATTCCTAATGCCGTTCTTAACATGGGGAGATTGTCGGTTTTTATTCTGAAAGCCGTTCTTAATATTGGGAGGTTGGGGGTGTTTATTCACGGTCACATATATTCGCTGGGTTTCTTACACTGTTTTGTTTAGTTTTTTAGTTTTTTTTTTTACTTATTTTCCCAAACTTAACATATTCAACAGAGTCCACGACCATTTGTCTTTTTCCAACACATCGATAAACATTGTGGTTTTTTCCGAACTGATTAAACCTTTTACATTAAAATAAAAACACTAAAAAAATTATCCAGTTATGAAGAAACGTAACTTACCTTACCTTCGCTTTCATTTATTTATTTTTGGACAACTTTTCGAATCTATGTATAGTAAACTCCCCCTCCCCTCACCAAAATATTAATTGAAAAGAAACATTTTGGATTACAAAAACCTCACAAAAAAAAAAAAACACTCGATTAACTCTTTCAACATTTTAGCAACGTTTAACTTAATCCAATGACTCCTGGTCGCGCCCAAGCCATGATTGATGGAAACTCCTAAGTATCCGGATCAGATTCTGCAAGAGTACCATTTTTCTCATTTTCGTAGGTTTTTTTTTAATTTTTTTTTACACTTTTGGAGTGGATTGCTGTGCTAAGAATATAAGAGGCATGCATTTTCTCTTTTTATTAGATTTTTCCATTACACCAAATTGAGCCACAGCAACGCGTGGCTAGTATATATATATATATATATATATATATATATATATATATATATATGAGAAAGGGACATACACGATACACGGTGGTTAGGGAGTTACTGAGGTATCACTGAATGATTTTTAATTCGAAATTGCTAATAAACTGAAAATTCTGAAACAAGACAAGCACCAAATCAATTAATCATATTATTGGGATTTCGTAATAATGTGCAGTGAAATATATTGTGAATATATTGAGAAGAAACGAACAGTGTACAAGTGAAAGTGAAATAAAAACTTGTTTTTCGAAGAAGGAAAAACAGACGACATTTTTTTTTTTTTTTTGCCAATAATTGGTATTTGCAGGAACTTGTCTCAGGAGATTCGCCCGAATAACAGTTTTTAATTTTCGTATTCGAGTTCGTTCTGCTGGGTCGTGGAAACATGAAGATTTGCGTTTTTGTAGGGCAGATAAACACCGTCCCACGTGCCTTGGTGTGTTGTCAACGGAAATAACAATAGCCAAGCTTCGTGTTTTGCAGTTTCTCAACAAAAGCGGAAGAATATTTTGAAAAAAAAAATCGTTGTTGTGAGGTCCAGTGGGGTTCCTAAAAAGTTGCCCCTGATTGTTTGTTGGTGTAAACTTTTTCTTTGCAATACCCCAATAAAAAGTTGCCCCTGATTGTTTGTTGGTGTAAACTTTTTCTTTGAGATAACCCAAAAAAAAGTTGCCCCTGATTGTTTGTTGGTGTAAACTTTTTCTTTGCGATAACCCAATAAAAAGTTGCCCCTGATTGTTTGTTGGTGTAAACTTTTTCTTTGCGATAACCCAATAAAAAGTTGCCCCTGATTGTTTGTTGGTGTAAACTCTTTCTTTGAGATAACCCAATAAAAAGTTGCCCCTGATTGTTTGTTGGTGTAAACTCTTTCTTTGCGATAACCCAATAAAAAGTTGCCCCTGATTGTTTGTTGCGTTTTTGTTGGTGTAAACTCTTTTTTTGAGATAACCCAATAAAAAGTTGCCCCTGATTGTTTGTTGGTGTAAACTCTTTCTTTGCGATAACCCAATAAAAAGTTGCTAACAGACTGAAAATGGTAACCGTTTAGAAGATGTTATACTTTTTTCATAAATACAGTAGAACCCCGGGATACGACATTAATCCTTTCCGGGGTTGGGATCGTATGGCGAAGCCGAAGCACAATTTTATACAGTAAATATCATAAATTGGTAACAAAATATACACATGTATATAATCAAATAACATTATAAATAACACCGTAAGACAGGGCAAATATCATAACCAGGGGCCGGCAAAACATCGTATTATACATCATAACCTGAAACAAAAAAAAAAAAAAAAAAAAAAAAGAAGAAATGAACAACGTACAAGTGAAAGTCACAAACAAACACAAGATTTTCTTTTACATTATTTAAAGAATATGCGGGGGAACATAACCCGACAACCTACGATATATACTCTACATATCTATAAAAGTGAATGTGTGTGTATACATTTCCCTACGCAATAACTCTGTCAATTTTCAGTCTACAGACTTGAAAATTGATATACAGGGTAGTGAGATTTGGGAAAATCTGTCTAATATGTTTTCGGCCAGAAATTTGGCTGTTAAGGGGTCAAAGTTCAACGATTTGACCTTTGAGAACTCTACCAAACACCTCCGTCAATTTTGGGTCTAAACACTTGAAATTTTAGATATAGGTTCCTTGGACATGGATCTAACTTAATAACTTGATTTGAGCCCAAAACAATAAATTTTAAGGGGGTCATAATAGGGGGCAAAGTTAAAAAAAAATTGACCGCTTTTTTTTTTTTTGCTTAACATACACCTCCAAGCAACCGGGCAACGCCGGGCTGAAATGCTAGTACTCTATAATGCAGGACACCTATAATGTATAATGAACAGCAACGATCTATACTAATATCATGCTCGATATTGAAAGATCCTATGAATGAAGATATACGTGTATGGTGCAGGTGACGGCAAGGATCATCTGATCTTCCTGGATGGGTAATGGATGATATGCACCGAATTGTGAAGCAAAGGTTGCTCAATCACTAACCACTTCCCTCCTGAGTCGGCATTGCTTGATTCAAATGGCAAAGATAAGGATGATGCGAAACAATGCCAAGCTAAGGGGAGAGCACATACAGCAATTGGTACTCTCGAATGGTCACCCATTTTAGTACTGACCAGGCTCAATGTTGCTTAACTTCAGTGTTCAATGGAAACGTGGTTATGTGTCATTGTGGATATGCCGTATATATGCACACATAGATTGTTGCCAATAAGTCACTAAAGTATCACTGAAGGCTTTTTAACTTGAAGAGATTATTTGTGATGGTACCTAAATGGAAGTTAAACATAATATAACGAAGACAATGGCGATTGTTTTTGTTTGTTTGTTTGTTTGTTTTTTGTAAAAAGAAATAAATATGAAAAAAAATTATTTATGAAAAATAACGTCTTTTGAATGATTTCCATTTTCAGTCTGTTAGCAACTTTTGTTTTTGTTGGTGTATCTCAAAGAAAAGGTTTGCATCAACAAATCTGAAACTCTGCAGGAATTGAAGAACGCCCGGAATGAAGTCGGGGAATTAAATAGTAGTCGAGTGATCTTGCAATCTGTTGCAATATTTTTTATATAAGGGGAGGGTAGATATTTAATTGTCACCCACCACAGCAATATGTGACGGAAAGTGGGATACAGGCAAGCTCTTCTAAAGGAGGGGCACTCTTGCCTTGACACAAATTGCCTGAGCATCTCCATCGGTATTCCCCAGTCAGGGCGCCTCAGGCGACAAACAATAAACTTGCCCCACCCAAAAGCCAGGTGTCAAGGCCCGGTAGGGTGGACCTCCTGGGTGATATCTAGGCGGCGTACCCCAGTCTAACAGGTACTGGGTCTGTTCCTGGCCCCACACCTGTCAGGCTGTGTGTCAAGAACGGATTCTTGGCAAGTACTTTCTACCCAGTCTTCAAGCCGCCGAAGCTGCAAGGAAACTCATCCCCACCACAAATAATGAGGGTATATGTAAGGGGAGGGTAGTTATTTAATTGCCACCCACATCGGCAATATTTGGCACAAGGCCTAGAAAGTGGGAACCCCGCAGGCTCCCCTAAAGGAGGGGCACTCCTGCAATTTTAAAAATTGCCTGAGTAACCCCGTCGGCATTCCCCGGTCGGGGCGCTTCAGGCAGCAAGCAATAATCTTGCCCCACCGGAAAGCCCGGTGGCAAGGCCTGGGAGAGTGGACCTCCTAGGTATTACCCAGGCGGTGTACCTCAGTCCAACAGGTGCTGGGCCGGTTCCCGGCCCCTCACCTGTTGGGCTGAGCATCAAGTGACGAATCCTTGACTTGTACTACCCTGTCTCCCTGCAGCCGAAGCCGCTAGGAGACACATCCCATCATAAAGGAATTATAATGTAAGGGGAGGGTATGATTAAAAAAAATTGGAAGGTTCTATTTATAGATATTGGCGATAGGAACTGACCAATCAAATGGAATCACGTTCTGCTAGCAACCAATCAGAAATCGGAATTGCGCCATAAAAATATTGGCTCTTTTAGAATTCCCACGCATAATTTTTTTCCTGTATACATGAAAAAGATCTTTACTCTTTGACTGCAAAATTTTAGCGTTCAAGACTTATACAGATCAGCTACCTGCTGAAAAATCTTTTTCATCTCCAAGACTTGTACAGATTAGCTACCCATCGGTAACTTTTCTAAAATTAAACATGGCTTTCAATTCTCATGGATAATATTTTGGAAAGGACATGGATTTCCGAAGCTGTTATGGGTGCCATTTAAAAGGTATTATTTTTTATAAATAAATTATTTTTAATTTTTGTTTCTTTTTTAGGGCTGGATTGTTTGGATAAAAAAAGGTGTGTTTGCAAAGCCAATTTAACATATTTTAAATAAAAAGACGAAATAAAAAGACATAGTTTTTTTTCTCTGGAAATTTTTAACTAAATTATTTGTGGAAAACTGATTAAAAATGTTTTTTGTCTGTGTTTTTATGTCAATAACTTAAATAAACTAGTGTTCTGTACGTAATATGAAGTGTTCTCATACTTACCTAAAGACAATAGACCAAACCCGGATATATGAGAAACACTGGATATAAGAGACTTCTTCTCAGCTCCTATATCTTCACCTCTCTTATATCCGGGTTACACTTATATGATTTTTTTTCTTTTTTTTTTTTTTTACACAGTGATCACCACCTATCAAGGCCCGGAAGCCACTCAGGGATAAGGGTTATTGCAAGTACATTACGTTAGTGTGGAGATTTGATGAAGTTTTTACTTAAGGGGGCGGTTCATTAGGAATTTGTTAACGTTGGACTTGAAAACATCCAAGTTGTAGTCCGGTGGGAAGCAGGCAGACGGAACAGAGTTCCACAGGCGTGCAGTTCTAAGAAAGAAGCTGTAAACTCGCTATGATAGAGTGTAAAAGCAATTTTGGCACATCCGTTTGTGAAAAAGGTAATTTCGGATATTTCCTACTGAAGACGCGTGATCACACTGTTTCTGAGTAGGTTATGGCTTAGGGCAAACAGTATATATTGAAAAACATTAGCGGAATTTCCAAACACTTGTCGCAGGAATTAAATCTTAACAACCACAAAAGTAAAAAATATAATAACTTGTAAAATAAAATACACATCAAGTGCTCTTGAAAGCCAAATCACAACGTAATATGAGGAAATAAACAAACATTTTACTTGTTTGAAATTTATAACAAATATATTTCAGAGATATAACTCCATCTTCAGTGTGATGTTTTGTTTCTTTTTTGTTTCTTTTCTTCTTCCTTGCCATGTTGTAAAGTTGGAGAAAGAAAAGTCTGTTTATAAAGAGAAACAAAACAGCATACTGAAGATGGAGTATACCTCTGAAATATATTTATGTAATAAATTTCAAACAAGTAAAATATTTGTTTATTTTCCTAATATTACGTTTTATTTGGCTTTCAAGCGCACTTGATGCGTATTTTATTTCATTCAAATTAAATCAACGTTTCTATATGAACTCTCATCCTTGACGTTATTCTCGCGTTACCTACGCACAGTTCCAGCATTTCAAAATACAACCACTGGATACAACGTGCGCGTGCGGCTCTATACAAACAGACTGTTCTTTCTCCAACTTTACAAAATAGCAAGGAAGAAAAAAAGGAAAAAAAAAAAACAATCAAAACAACATACTGAAAATGGAGTATATCTCTGAAACATATTTATCATAAATTTAAAACAAGTAAAATATTTGTTTATTTTCCTAATATTACGTTGTGATTTGGCTTTCAAGCGAACTTAATGCGTATTTTATTTTATTCAAATTAAATCAACGTTTCTGTATGAACTCACATTCTTGAAATAACTTGTCAAATTGTTCTTTCTCTTTATCTGTTTGTCAGCTATTTCACGAATGTGCATCCGTGAATCGTTCACGTGACAGATTCCTTATGTTAAAAATAAGAAGGTTCGAATACACTTTTTTAAAGACCGCGTCAAACTGACCTAACGGTTATCGTACTTGCCTTACTGTCTTTAGGTTTTGGTTTCGATCTCAGCTCGAGTATTTTTTTTCTTTTTTTTTACTTACAATAAGTGAACTGTTTAGAGAAAAAAATATAATACACGCATGCACATGTCTCAGTTTCTGTATGAATTAAAATGTCATATTTATGCGTATTTTACGACCGGGCAACGCCGGGAGGCCTGCCAGTATATATATATATATATATATATATATATATATATATATATACACACGGTGACCCAAAAAAAGAACAAAAGCTAAATGGAGGCCATCTAGAACACATGCTGTAGAACGGAGAAAAAAAGGCCAAAGACCCTTGTGTTTTGATGTGAGGTTTTGAATATAATAAACTAGTTATGACCAAAGTTTCATTTCATTCGGACAAAACACTAAAAAAAAGGTGTAAAGAAAGAAGAGAAATAATTGCATCTTACAAATAACCCAGCATCATTTTTGCTGTAACCTTGTATCATCTATATAATGTAATCTATAAAATGTAATGCCATTTTTTCTTTGTTTTCACCTTAATAATTAATAAAGGCGATTTAATTGAAATAGCCTCAAACTTAAACATTCTTCTCAATAATCGCAACCAATGAGCATTGTAATCTGCTTAAAGCATTGCGATTATTGATAAGAATATTTGGGTTCGAGGATATTAAATCGACGTTATATGTAAATGTAAGAATAAATAGCTACAGTAAAACCCCGGGATACGGTTTTTTCCATGTTACGATGTAAAAGTACAATGCTTCCCACGACCCCTTGTTACTGTATTTACCCCGCCTTACGGTGTTATTTATAAGTTTATTTGATCATATACATGTGATATATATGATTATATACTGTACTGTATTTTGTTACTAATTTTTAATGCCGTATCCCGGGGTCCTACTATACATTGAAATTTACAGCGCAAAAACGATAATACAATGGCTTTCACTTCCCTTATTTTCTCATTTCGTTCTCACATCTCATGAGTGATGTTTCTGACAAAGGAGGAAAAAATGCTGTTTTTTGGGGTCGGAATCTATCTAACATGTAGCGTTGGCTAGTTTTGACGTTGAAATTTTATTAGTTTTTATCTTCTTAGAATCAAGTGATTTCATGCCAAAAAAAAAAAAAAAAAAAAAAAAAAATAGACCGAAGAACTGTAATAGAGCGAAACAGTCTGTCTGTGAATTACTACATATGCTTCCTTTGTGGGTTTAGCACTGTGGTAAATGAAATCGCCAACTGCCATCAGTGATAATGCAAGGCTTATTGTTATCGCGAGTCGTGGTATATTCAAAGATGTGAACATGTCTCATCCAAACCAGGTAAATAAATGCTGACCATCATCATCATCATCATCATCATCATCATCATCATCATCATTTTTATCATCATCCATGTCGTCAACATAATGATGATGATGTTGAAGCAGTAGATGATGACAACAATGACGATGACTATGATGATAACAATGGTGATGATGGTGATGATGGTGTTGATGATGATCATCATCATCAACACCATATCAGTGATTTATCATTTCACTATCTATTTTACATATGTGCACATGGTATGTATGAACACCTTACGTTAACTAAATGATAAAATAAAGCAAAATCAGTTTTTGTCTAAATGCTCACTGAATCAGTTTTTGTCTAAATACTCACTGAGACATTAAAACAATAGTGTTTGAATCGAAAGACTGTGAGAGAGGGCGAGAGAAAAACACAGGCAGCTAAGTTAGAAATGTGTGAAATATACAGTTGAGGCTTATTAGAATGATTAAATAATTTTTTTTCAAGCATAACTCAATCCCGAAATTAAGGAATATATTAGCATGTATTTTCTTTTGTCATTAAACTAAGATGAATGTACAAAATATATAACGATTTTTTCAATTTTGACCCCTTAAAAACTATTTTAATTGGCCAAAGACCCATAAAAAAATGGCCCGTAAAAAAATCAGTAATTGGAGGCGCCTAGTGCTGCTCTGCGACTTTTAGTTTCGGAGGAGATAAAGTTTGAAAATATGAAGACAGACAGACAGACATATAGCCTTTTATATAGTATATTTGTTTTAGTTTGTCTGTCTCTCTCTCTGCCATTTCCACTTTTTCTAGAAAACTGCAGAGCTGATCTGGTTGAAATCTTCTGCAGCGAGCTAAGTATTATGATATATGTTTGATGCACTGCTAAAGATTAATAAGGACTAGTCACCACAATACCACATTTACTTGCACTTTTTTGTGGAAACTATTCGGCAGATCTGGCTGAAATTTTTATGGACTTTTGTTCTGAATAAGGTGCTGCACACTAAGTATTATGGTATTCATTGATGCATAGTCAGGGATTAATAAGGATCAGTCACCAGAATACCATATTTAACCTCACGTTTTTGTGGAAACTACTGGATAGATCTGCCTGAAATTTTGTATGGATATTTGTTATGATAAACAGAGGTTTGTATTTAATGCAGAAATGAGCACATATTTAACCATATTCAACCATCAGTTTAGCATAAAGCACCCATTCTTAGTCAACGGGCTATAACTTTTGCCCGTTTTTTAATGGGATAGATAAGGTCTAGTTTTCTTTTTTATAATGCTAAAATAAAAAGTTATAATTGATAGTGTAACTATTTGATTTAAGTTTGTTGTATAGGTATTTATTTAATTTAAGTTTGTTGTATAGGTATTTATTTGATTTAAGTTTGTTGTATAGGTATTTATTTGATTTAAGTTTGTTGTATAGGTATTTATTTGATTTAAGTTTGTTGTATAGGTATTTATTTGATTTAAGTTTGTTGTATAGGTATTTATTTGATTTAAGTTTGTTGTATAGGTATTTATTTGATTTAAGTTTGTTGTATAGGTATTTATTTAAGTTTGTTGTATAGGTATTTATTTAAGTTTGTTGTATAGGTATTTATTTTATTTAAGTTTGTTGTATAGGTATTTATTTGATTTAAGTTTGTTGTATAGGTATTTATTTGCTTCTCCACGAGAGCAAATTAGGCATGAGGCCGTTTTTTAGTGTGGAGAGGGGGAAGGGGATACAGGACTAGCTCCCAGAAATGGGGGCTGGTAGTGAGAGCCTCTCTTGGTATATAGGGTTGCCCTTACATGGACCAGGAGTTCATTGCCACAAGGACAATGGTCTCTGATTGCAGTATCTTCCGGAACAGATACTACACTGTGATCTTGTCACCCGGGCCGCGGAGGGCCAGGTAAACATATGATGAGAATCAAGGGTACATCTCGAAAATGAAAAGATTTATTTTTTTTATTATTTTAAAGGTCTGGCCTAATATTCTTTACTTACCATCCCATAATATTCTTTACTTACCATCCCATAATACGCTTCTGAAGGTATGCCTCTATAGTCCAGACTTTGCTCTTTGTGACATTTATTGTTGGGACGATTAATTGGAGTTGGAAATTGGAAATAAAAAAAATTTAAAGAAAGAAAAAAAAATCGGAACTTTTTGGTGCATTGAGATCGGAAAAATTTGCGCCTAATTTCCGATGCCAAAAATGATTCTTTTTGTTGAATTTATTTGTTTCTTTTTGTTTAAAATCCCATTTTCCATTGCTCTTATTAATTATGAAATGATAAATGTTGATTGATTTTAAAACTAAAACCCCACAAGTGTATTTTTTACGTTTGCAAAAACATATGCACATGCTAAACATGTTTTCTTTTTTCAGTTATGCACTTATGTTACCGTGCTAGTTTTTAAAAATCGTATTTTCAAGTTAAGTTTTCTTTTTTATTAAATTGTTAGGTGAAAGTACAAAATAGTTACAAAAACTCCCCCCCCCCACCATGTTAATAATGATTTTCTAGCACGATCCATAAGTACTGGTTTTTATTTTAAGTCCATAAGTACCGTTTTTTTTTTTGTGGTAATCTGACCACCCCACCCCCGATAAATAAAAATATATTTAGAAATTTGAAAGAATCAGAATTAGTAATTGAATCAAAATCGGCAATTTAGAACAGAATCGGTAATTGGTTCGGAATCGGAGAAAAATATTGGAACCGTCCCATCACTAATTCATATCATGTTGGTTAATTAAAAATGTAGGCGATGATTGATTTAATTACTTGTGAATACAATCCAAACACAAGTTCTTTCATAAGACAGCTCGCATTGTTGAACACAATGGTTTTTGAACTTCGTTTTTGTTGTTGTGGTTGGCCTAATCTATGAATCTGTGGCCCAATCAATTCGGGCGCTTATGTTGATCTCTGAAGAGAAAGAAACATACAAAACGGTGCAGATTTGACTCACTCCAATTATTGATCCTGAGTTATAGACTCAGGAAAGGTCAGCCTGCTGACATTATCTACTACAAGACAATGGATGATGCCTGCCGTTATTAAGTACCACGAATGGTTCTGATACACTTTGGGGGCATCTTGAATCACGATGCTGCGTTGGATAAAGAATTACAAATATCACACTTGCAGGATGCTTCATGTTTTAGACCGAGTGAACAAGCTGTCATCACGGATTAATGGATGAGCAACTTCCTCTTTACTTTCTTTTTCGTAGTCTGTTTTTTTTTTCTAGTATGGATGCACAGAATTGAGTACAATATTACTACTCTGCAGTTCTTAGTCTATTGATGAAGACAGATTACATGGTGTGTTATGGCTCTCCATAATCTATGCACATTATTTTAACAATATCTATGTGTAGCACTTAATTTACAATTATTATTATTTTATAGTGATGGGACGATGCCAATATTTTTCTCAATTCCCATACTGATCGTACCGTACTAAATTCCCGATTCTGATACAGTTGCTAATTTTGATTCCGATTCTTTATAAATCTCTTAATATTTAACTATAGAGTTGTAATCCCCCCACCCACCCCTATTTCCTTACAACATACATATATATATATATATATATATATATATATATATATATATATATATGTGTGTGTGTGCAGATATTTTCTCAAATGCAAAATCACATTAGCATGGGTAGAATTTAGATTTACTGGAGGTTCGAAACCAATAACTATTTATCATTTTATTATTGCTATCAGCAGATGAAGATTTTGTTTCAAGCAAAATCAGATTAAAAAAAAAATTAAAAGAATCGTTTTGGGCATCGGAAAATAGCCACAATTTTTTTTTTCCGATTCCAATACTGATTCCGATAGCTCAAAAAGTTCCGATATTTTTCAATTCTCACTTCCGTTTAATCGTCCCAACACTGTTATTCTTATTTCTATTTTTTTTACTCTTGTTTGCCTCAATCAAGACACGTTACCATTATCACTTAGACATAAGGGGCTACTATTTGGGACTATATCTACAGAGGACTGCATAAGGAGATGTGCGAGATGTCTGCCTACATCACATTTAAACTTCTGCATTTTAATACAGTCAGAGAAGCAGGACACAGGGAGGGAATTCCAAAGTTTAGCAGTCCGAGGAAAGGAACTATTAGAATAGAAGGTTTTCCGGCATCTAGAAGACCTCTACAATGAAGAGAGGTTTTGCTGCTAGACAGGTTTGTCAAGTTTCGGTTCATATTTTACTTGATATCATTAAATACTAGCTGACCCGACCCAGCGTTGCCTGGGTATATCTAGTTTTTGTTGCTTGTGGAAGTCAAGTGATCTGAGAATTTCCTGCTTCCAACTCTGAACTCCATACAAGTATTTATAAGAAAGTTGGGAATTTTCTATACTTCTTTAATAGCAAGTTATAATTAAAGAAAGTGCAACTACCTATTTTGCTGTAAGTTTATTATATTGAAGTCAATAATAAAAACTATTTAAAACGTATTTTGGAACAAACACGAAAGCATTGATTACATTGGGTAACAATTTTTTATTTTTTTAATGTTATCTGGATTTCTACAACTGTTGACCGTATTTTTGCACTAATGAATCAGGAAATGATACCCGTTTCTTTCCATCAGGCCAGGTTTTTGTGGCAAGTTGATTTGAAAAATATCAGATCGTGTGACAAAATCGATTACATTTTTGTGGTATTATCAGCTGATTTTTATCAAAACATATCATCCTAAATATGCTTTTAAGAGAAAAAAAAAAATGTTTTGCCGACAACATATATTGTTATTAATTCCGGGTCCATTCCGTTTTTTTTTTTATATGATGAATACATATTTTTGAGATGAGGATTTATAATTTTTTTTGGTATTATTTGGACTATTTTTTTTTTTACGTAGGCATCACCACTAATCAAGGCCAAAAGGCCACTCGAGGATAAGGGTTAAAGAATGTACAGTAGAAATTGGACAATATAGTAATCGTTAGTAATGGAAATTCAGTAAATTTGTTAACAAGTGGAACGGCTCATCAAGAACTTGTTTACATTAGACTTGAAGACAACCATATTGTATTATTCTCATCTTCTTTTTTTTGACAACGTTTCGGCTGATGTAACCGCCGACTATCTTCAGATGCATTCACGCTTGATATCATTGATGAATAGTGAAAAAATGTTTTGTTTATTTGCTTTCCAAACGAACACAGCCGTTAGAAATTTACAGAAACAGAATGGACCCAGAGTAATTAATAATTTTTTTTTTTTTTAAGACTTGGCGCTATTTGCGTTTTAAATTATTCACTGAAACTATTAGGTTCTTGCCGTTTTCTAAACTTACATTTAAAAAAAAAAAGTAAAATAAGAACTAAGAACTATTCCATCAATGATGTATTCTCCATTCGTGTTCAAAACTTTTTCAACTTGACATTTCATTTTTATAATCTGGAAATAAATTGAAATAAGTTGAAATAAATTGAAATAAATTGAAATTGAAATTGAAATAAATTGAAATAACTTGAAATAACTTGAAATAAATTGAAATAAGTTGAAATAAGTTGAAATAAATTGAAATAAGTTTAAATAAATTGAAATATATTGAGATAACTTGAAATAAATTGAAATAAATGGAAATAACGGAAAATAAATTGAAATAAATTGAACCAAACCCAAAATAAATAAAATATAACAGATAAATTTTCAAAATAAAATATTTTTAAAAACGGCAAGACCTTAGTTGGCAACCTAATAATTTAGATTTTTCATACAAGAAAGAATTGGGGGAGAGACATGCCTTAAAAATAAATGAAAATATGTAAAATACAAATGAAGGTTAAAAAAAACTTACATTTTAAAAAGTTTTTTTAAGGGGATAAGGCAGTCATAGATTTACTATGAATTTATGTAATCTAAACCTTACACAAAACTAAATCGAAATTGTAGCCGGAGGTGAAGATTATTTTTTTTATTATCATCCTAAAACCAGGTACAGTTCAGAAATTTGTTTAAAAAAAACAAAAAACATACCTTCGTTACACAACTCCATCCATCGCAAACTTGCCAGGAAGTGGGTGGTCATTTTACATTAAATTTATATAGAAAAGTGATCACCTATGTACAATATTTACATTTTTTTGTATTCCTTGTTTTTGTGGTTAATTTTTTCAAGCTGTTTACATATATAATCGTTCCCTAAAAGTAGAGTCTGATTTGTATTTGTTTTTAAGGGGTGAATGATAGTAAAAAAAAAAATGAATGAATACCTTTTCGGCCTTTGTTTGCGATTGTTTCTACATGTCAGAGATATTAGAGATACAGAACTTAAATGGCTTAAAAACCATCAATGGTAAAGTTATGAATACATTTTGGGGTGCATGTGTAATGTTGTGACCCTTTGGCACTGATCATAGCATAATATCTATGTTAACTGTGGCAGGCAAGGCCAAGGGTCAAAACATTATTATTATTATTATTATTTGAGTGACGGCGGATCACTGGATCGATTATTACGATTCGAAAAATAAACAATTAGATTTGGAAAAAGTGATTAACAACTAAATAATAAACAACTACAAAAAAGAATGTGATTTTAGAAAATACAGGAAAACATAATTTTGGGTTTGGATGAACAAATAATCAGGTTTATGTTACGTCAGCAGTTGGGGGTCTTAGACGCATGATGAGATATAGATTTGGGGAGATTCTAGTCAGTCGTTAGCTGAACATCAGAGAGAATGAACGACTCAAGGGGAAGATGGTCTCTCCATGACGCAGGGAGCGGCGTTTTCTCAGGCAGCCAATATGTGAAGACGTTGTATTCTCTGAAGATGTCGGCTGGAATCATAAAAATAAATGTTTGTAAATAATCCAGGTATGTGCTGTGTCATTTACAAGTTAAAAAGAACTGTTTGTCGACAACTGTTTCGATACGTCCACGTCAATCGTTTCCGGTTAGAACTGTTGCATAAATGTTAAAATATACACACTAGACGATCAACTAAATGATACGACGTATATACATACATTCACACGTACATGAATATACAGATAAAATATAACCCCCCCCCCCACTATTCAACGTGTACGTCATTTTGGAACATATTCATATACACGCATAACGTAACACATGTGATGCACATGGACTATGTGAGGATAATGCTTTGTAGAAAAAATCTATATCTGAACGCTCTGATCCCCATCTGGCATCAATTGAAATGGATGACTCTCGTCTTGGGGAGGCTCCATATTTTGACAAGTTTCTGGGATTGATCTTTATTCCTGATCTGAAATGGAACATGTACATCAAATCTGTTGCCAAGGTCACTGAGAAAATGGTGGGATCCTTCTACCGCTCCAGTTGATATCTCACTGCTGATGCAATTCTCTGCCTATATAAAAGCCAAGTATATCCAAGGATGGAGTACTTCTGCCACAACTGGGCAGGAGTTGCTAAAAACAGCTTATCCTGCCTTGACAGAGTTCAAAATAGACTTCGTAGCTTAGTGGGGGATGCTCTTTTCTCTTCTCTGCAACCTCTCTCCCACACAAAAGATGCTGCGAGCCTGTCTTTGTTTTGTCTTTATTTCCATGGCAAGTGCTCGTCTGAGGTCCAATCTTTGGTCCCCCCCCCTCACCCAACTTTCACGAAAAACACTTGTCTAGCTGAAACCACTGTCAGTAATTTTCCTCACTCTTTATCAGTGCCTAAATCAAAACGTAGATTCCATGAACAAAGCTTCTTTGAGAAGTGCACGCCTGTGGAACTCTCTTCCGATTGCCTGTTTCCCACCTGACTACAACTTGGATGTCTTCAAGTCCAACATAAACAAATTCCTGATAAGCCGCCCCCTTAAGTAATCCAATTTATCAAATCTCCATTACTAACGATTACTATGATATTATCTCATTGATTACTATACACGCAATCATCCTTATCCTTGAGTGGCCTCCAGGCCTTGCTAAGTGATCATTCCCATGTAAAAAAAACAAAAACAAAGCTGCAGATAATCTGAGACGTTTGGTGCTTTTTGCTTGTTTTTTTTATTTGAGAGTTATCACTTATCAAGGCCCGAAGGCCACTCGAGGATAGGGGTTAATGCATGTAAAGTGGTGGTGTAGTAATCACTTATGGTGTAAATTGGGTAAATTTGATTATTTAGACGGATGGCTTAACAAGAATTTGTTTACATTAGATTTGAAGGGCACCATGCTGTATTCAACTGGGAAGCATGTCAGCGGAACAGTATTCCAAAGGCGGGCAGTTCTGGGATATAATCTTTGTTCATGGAATCTGCATTTACATTTAGGCACAGATAGAGACATTTGTTTGCCATCATGTTAACTGCATGCACAGTTTCTTATCGAAAACTACTTTGGGCTGCTCACAAAAAAATGAATTTAGATCTACAAAAAGTTGACTATTCAGCATAGCAGCAATTTTTGGCAACATATACCAATATAGAATAGTCGGAAATAACTCATACAGTATCCACTATGACTGTGCAAGTCCAAGAGCTTCATAGCTAGAAAATTAAGCTGTTAAACCTGGCATAATGATATATGGCAAGTGCAAGAAAGTAGCAACCCTAGTTAAAGTCAGCGTACCTAATGATGCCGGCTTAAATATAGCCGAGAAGACCAAAGAAAACGAAATATAGAGGTCTTATGATGAGGATAGCAGTCTGCAATAACTGAATACATTAAAAAAATTACTTAACCTAATAAATGAATGCCAATTAATTAATAATATACATCAACACTGTAACATTATCTACAAATGTGTGTGCATTTCGCTAGTGACCCAGTCGCTAGTGAACTTGCCTCCATACTTATAATAATAGTGGATGGGAAGTGTGCAGCAACCATCTATGACAAGATGGTTATTAGTTCAGATATTACATCAATTTTTTTCACTTAAAAAATTTAGTAGCAAACGAAGAGAGCTTTTCTTTTATTACATAGGCAACACCACTTATCAAGGCCCAGAGGTCACTCGAGGACGTGTTAAAGAGTGTACAGTAGTCAATTGGACAATATAGTGAGTCGTTAGCAATAGAAATTCGGTAAATTTGTTAATTTAAGTGGAAAGGCCCATCAAGAGCTTGTTTATGTTGGACTTGAAGACAACCATACTGCAGCAAGCTGGAAAGCAGGAAAACGGAAGACAGTTCTACAGAGATCCTAAAAATGACATGTACATGGCATCAATCAACAACTATTTGATAAAAGCTGAATGCTCCGAAATCTTGATACTTCAACGCTGTATTTTCTGGTTGCTGTTTTACTTTAGCACTATGTGGGCTCTGCGTTCACCCGGGGCAAGCATAAGCAACAAATAATTTAATAGTTCACGATTGGAACTTATTGAAACAAACTACTTTACCGGGCAATGTCGGAACACGGATAAGTTAGCTTTGTAATAAACTCAAAATTGATTCTTTAAATAAGGACCCCCGCCCCCCAAAAAAACAAACAAACAGAACAATAAGG
>NC_136489.1:123138564-123153564 GCF_053919585.1 Euprymna scolopes | reverse complement strand
GGTATTTGGAGGTGTATGCTGTGCAAAAAAAGCAAAAAAACAAAAAAAAATGGTTAATTTTTTCAAACTTTGAACCCTATGATGACCCCTTAAAATTTATTGTTTCGGGCTCAACTCACTTTATTAAGTTAGATCCAGGTTCAAGGAACCTATATCTAAAATTTCAAGTGTCTGGACCCAAAATTGTCGGAGGAGTTTGGTAGAGTTCTTAAAGGTCAAATCGTTGAAATTTGACCCCTTAACAGCCAAATTTCTGGCTGACACCCGTCACATCGATTTTCCCAAATCTCAGTACCCGGTATTTCAAATTTCGAGTCTATAGACTAAAAATTGACAGAGTTATTGCGCAGGGGAATGTACAAAGACAGACAGACACACAGACACACAGACAGACAGACAGACAGACAGACAGACAGACAGACACGTTCACTTTTATAGATATATAGATATATACTATTCAAACACTACTGTGTTTGAATATATGGTTAAGTGACAGTTTTAATTATTTAGAACTGCTTTAAAGCTTCACCGCACACTCATATAATCAATTCTTAATGCTGCAATATTTTAAGTTAAAAATTTATTATATTTTTTACTAGAATATCTTTCTTTTCCAGTTTTTACAACTAGTCCTTTACTTTTCCATGTTCAAGCTTAACCATATTACTTTTCATGCTCGCGTGTTTCTAATGTAATATATATATATATATATATATATATATATATATATATATATATATATATATATATATATATACTAACTGACTCGACTCATTTTGGCCCAGGAATATTTGTACTTTAATTTTTTTTTTTTTCGCAAATACCCAGTATTGTTCAGATTTTTTTTAAAACGCTTTTATGCCTCCTCCCCTCTCACCAAAGCATATTGTCACTGAAGCATAAGAGCTACTTTCGTAAGGGCCAACTATATAAGAGGGTAACCTGGTTGAGGAGTTGGGCAGTAAGATTTTTGTTGACATTTCATTCGATCTAACTTAGCAGCAAAATATGTCTCAGAAAATATAAGCACTGACTGTTGCATAGACGGTCGAGTTTTCATTCCGGCTTGAAGCATTTAAAGCGAAATAGTCTTTCTATGGCTCGCACACACACACACACACACACACACACACACACACACACACACACACACACACACACACGCACACATATGTACGAGGTCCCTTCAATAAATTTCCTGACTTTTTGTACAGGCATTTAAAATTGTCGTAGGCTCTTGAAAATCCAGTAAGCTATTGCAATACATCATTTAAAATGACCGACTAATTTTTATGATTTCAGGTTCAAATGAACAGCTACAGCAGGAATTGGAATATACCTTACTAAAAACTGATTATCACAGCTGGTGAATTTCAAAAATTCTATCTCGACGTGAGAACAATATGCAATAAAATTCTGTTTTAAACTTGGAAAAAATGTCACAGAAACTTATTGAATGCTTCAAACTGCTTTTGGACCATCTTGCATGAATCGAGCATCAGATTTTGCGGTGCATCAGAGATTCAAAGAAGGCAGGGAGTCTGTGAGGCATGATGAGAGGTGTGGCAGGAGTAAGGAAGTCAGAATACCAAAGTTAATTGGCCAGATAAAGAATGCCATTGATAAAGACTGATATAAATGTATGTATATATATATATATATATATATATATATATATATATATATAAATGTATATATATATATATTGATTACTAATGTATATATATATATATATATATATATATATATATATATATATATATATATATATATATATATTGATCTGTCATTTCCCTCTCAGTACAGACCAATAAGTTTCCTGTGTGTCATGAGTAAGTTGCTGGAATCTGTGTTAAATAGAGAAGTAGTCTACTCCCTCAGCAAAAATAAACTTCTTAGTAATATTCAATATGGTTTCCGTTCTGCTAGATCTACAGCAGATGTGCTTACGGTTATATCTCATAGGATTAGCGAATTCTAGGGCAGTTGCTCTTGACATATCAAAGGCCTTTAATAGAGTATGGCATAAAGGTCTACTTCAGAAGCTCTCCCGTTATGGTATAGCTGGTAATGTCTTCACAATTATTAAATCATTTCTGTCTGATAGGTTCATAAGAGTAGTGGTCAATAGGCAAAAATCAGAAGCTCACAATATTAATGCTGGAGTCCCACATGGGTCCATCCCGGGCCCAACTCTCTTCCTAATCTACATCAATGATCTTCCAAATCACATCCTTAGATCATTCATAGACATCTATGCTGACGACACTACCATCTATGGCAGTACATGAAAGACCGTTAACGACCAAGTTGTCTCTGATACTTACTTCTCTGATCTTGAGCATGTGGTACAATGGGGAAAGAAGTGGCTGGTTACTTTTAATGCATCTAAAACACACCTTCTGTCTTTACATCATCAACGCTCTGATCCCCATCTGCCATCAATTGAAATGAATGGCTCTCATTTTGAGGAGGTTCCATGTTTTGATAAACGCATGGGCTTGACCGTTACTCCTGATCTGAAATGGAACATGTACATCAAATCTGTTGCCAAGGATGCTGGGAAAATGGTGGGATCTTTCTATCAATCCAGTAGATATCTCATTGCTGATGCAATTCTCTACCTATATAAAAGCCAGGTACGTACAAGGATGGAGTACTGTTGTCACATCTGGGCAGGAGCTGCTAGAAACACCTTATCCTGCCTTGACAGAGTTCAAAACAGACTTCGTAGCCTAGTGGGGGAATCCCTTTTCTCTTCTCTCTTACCTCTATCTTATGGAAGAGACGTTGCGAGCCTGTCTCTGCTTTATCATCTGAGCTCCAATCTATGGATGCCCCTTGCCAAACTTTCATGAGATCATCTAGCTGAAAACACTATCAATAATTTCCCCCACTCTTTATCTGTGACTAAACCATAATCGTAGATTCCATGAACAAAGTTTCTTTCTTAGAACTTAACACCTGTGTAACTCTCTTCCTTTTACCTGATTTCCAACTGACTAAAATATGGTCGTCTTCAAGTCCAACATAAACAAGTTCTTGATGAGCCGTTCCCCTCAAGTAATCCAATTTACCAAATTTCCACTACTAACAATTATTACGACACTGTCCCATTGACAACTGTACGCTTATTAACCCTTATCCTCTAGTGGCCTCCAGGCCTTAATAAGTGGGGACTCCTTTGTAAAAAAAAAAGTGCAGAGTTCGATGTAAGTGTGGGAATTGTACACACGATTATTCATGAGGAACTGAAGATGTGGAAGATTTGTATGAAGTTTGTCCCAAGGGTACTCCATCCTTGACACAGACTATTTGACGAAGACGGGCATCAAGACAGTTCCTCACCCTCCTTATAATCCTGACCTTGCTCCCTGTGACTTTTAGTTATTCCCTAAGCTCGAGTAAGGTTTAGAGGCTGCCGTTATGAGAGTGTCAATGACACGCTCACACAAGATGACTTCCATACGGCCCCCAGAAGTTGTTGGAACCGTACGACAAAGGCATTGCAGCCGGAGGAGATTACTTCAGAAGGGGCCAGACTTTGCTGAGTATCCCTTTTCATATATGTTTTTGCTTTTCTTTCAATTTTATATCTTCGGCAGTTTTCAAAAATTGAGCATGCTTATCTATACTTACCTTTTGCTAACTTTTCCCTCTGAGTTTCTTTGAAAAACTATGGAATAAGGAATCTTTCACCTTGATTTTGTATTCCTTGCTTCGAATAAAATATTGTAAATTTATTTCTATAATAAATATCACGACTTCTTCTACTTATATCAGGCTCTATCACTGATATTGAGTTTTTTTAATCTGGATGAGATTGTTGATTTATAAATATATATTTCTGTATTTATATTTCGGCACTTTCGACTTTGAAAAGTTGTTTTTTTAATATTTCCTTATTTTTCGAATTTTGCTCTTATTCTTCTCGAATATTGCTCCTATTACTAATATATATATATATATATATATATATATATATATATATATATATATATATATATATATATATTAGTAATTATATTACTAATATATATATATATATATATATATACATATATATATACATTAGTAATTATATTACTAATGTATATATATTACTAATATATATATATATATATATATATATACATTAGTAATTATATTACTAATACATATATACACATTAGTAATTATATTACTAATATATATATATATATATACATTAGTAATTATATTACTAATATATATATTAGTAAGTATATTACTAATATATACATATATATATTAGTAATTATATTACTAATATATGTATATATATATACATTAGTAATTATATTACTAATATATATATATATTAATAATTATATTACTAATATATATATACCTTAGTAATTATATTACTAATATATATATATACATTAGTAATTATATTACTAATATATATATACATTAGTAATTATATTACTAATATATATATACATTAGTAATTATATTACTTATACATATATATATATATATACATTAGTAATTATATTACTAATATATATATATATATATATATATATATATATATATAGATAACTTTCGTGTTTTATGTTTATTCATATTTTGTTTGTTTATTTTGTTTTAATTTTATTTTATTTTTATTTATTTTTATTTAATTTTATTTATTTTTTGTTTTGTTTTATTTAACTTTATTCCTGCGTAGTTTCGAGTTATTGCCTAGTTTCAGTACGTGTGTTGTGAGTAAAATAAAAGCGTACAGCATGGATTCGCTTTTGAATATATGTATTAACGTGAGTGTGTGTGTGTGTGGCGGTGTCTGTGAATGTGTGTGTTGTGTGCGTGTTGCATGTATGTGTAGATGGGTGTAGATTAAAAGGCACCGGTCAGTACTTAGTTGACCATAGCTAATGTTCTTAATTTACAGACTCCAAGACAAAAAAACTAAATTCGCAAGTACCTTATGCCATAAAAACCAAAAGTTAGGTTGGATGGGGGGAAAGGGAAGTGAAAAAGATGTTTATTATCTTCAAAGGCCTCACTTATCCTCTCACCGTTTTTATGACTCCCACCCAGGTTGCATTCAAACTTGATAAACGAAATAGGAAAATGTATTTGGTGGAAATATCACTTTCGACGGTAATTCTTGGCCTGAAGACGTAATCCCCCAACGCGGGTGATTACAGAAACATGTATGCACATATGTAGCCATTAATGTTTGTATAAATAAAATTAATATACCTGCTCTGTTCACTCATTGAGCGCTATTTTGGTGGACACATGTTGTTTCATTGGATGTACTTCTAGGAAACTAAACTCTACTGGCTATATATAAATGCTCCTGCATAGTTGAGCACTTTACTTCGTGTCTTTATAAAACACAAACATGGAAAGGATTAACTTCGATACGTCACTAAAGAACATTCCCACACCAAATACCAAGGATTATTTACTAAAATTAATAATGGAAATGGATGATTTACTCAAAAGGATGAAATGGAAAGCTACCTTTTTTCTACTGGATAAAGATGATAACACCTAAAAAGAGAGATATGGATTTAAAAGCATAAAATCACCACCAGTAATCCCACAATTAGTGCTATTCGAGAAGGATCTCTATTCACTAATTAGAAATTTTGAATACCACAAAACTAAAAATCATTTCCAAAAAAAACTCGACAATATTGTAAAGGAGATCAACAAATCACAACATATCCTTGTTAAGGCGGATAAGACCAGAAACTTTTATAAATTAGACAAGAAGAAATATAATGACCTAGTCCAGAAGAATTTGAAAAAAGACTATCACAAGGTAAAAAATAGCAACATAATTGATTTGATAAATAAGGACAGTAAAAAAATCACGGATGAATTACAAATCAGTGATAGAGTAAATAAGCTTAGAGGAAACGAAGCGTATATCCTTTTAAAGGATCATAAACCTAGCTTCAACACAAAACCAACAACAAGATTGATCAACCCAACCAGACCCGAAATTGGAAAGATTAGTAAAAGAATATTAGAGAAAATCAATCTAGAATTAAAACGGCAATTCAACCTGAACCTATGGATAAATACGGCAGATCCTGTAAAATGGTTTCTTAACATTGCCAACAAGAAAAAATGTGCCTTTGTGCAATTTGACATAATGGATTACTACCCGTCAATCACAAAGGATCTCTTTGGAAAGGCAATTGAATTTGCTAAGACCTATACCAATGTCTCCGATGAGGATTTGGATATCATTATGAAATGCCGCACAACTGTCCTTGTCTATAACGGAGAACAATGGGCAAAAAATGGGCAAAACGACTTTTTCGGGGTATCAATGGGATCGCTAGACTCTGCAGAGGCAACAGATCTCGTTGGACTTTATATCATTTATAATTTAACAAAAGATAATATTATTGATAGAAGGGACATGGGCTTATATCGTGATGATGGGCTTATAATAGTGAGGAACGCTACGAGTGTTAAATGTGATCAGATTAGGAGAGCAATCCATAGGGACATGAAAGATTTTGGCCTAAAAATAGAAGTTAATGCTAACTTAAAACAGGTTAATTTCCTTGACGTTACTTTAGATCTGGATTCAAATACTTATAAACCATATATGAAGGATAATGCTAATCCTATTTATATACACCCGCAGTTTAACCATCCACCATCCATTATTAAACATATACCGTTATCTATTCAAAGTAGCATAAGTAACAATTCATCTAATGAAGAAACTTTCAATAATTGCAAAGCTATTTATAATACAGCACTTAAAAATAGTGGGTATAAGGACATAGAGATAAAATATAAAGTAACTAACGCTAGCACAAATGGATCTAGAAATCGTGGTAGGAAAATTATTTGGTTCACACCCCCCTTTAATATCATGTTGAAAACAAAACTTGGTACAAAATTTTTACAACTTATTAACAAGCATTTCCCACCAAATAATATATTACATTAAATATTTAATAAAAATACATTAAAATTAAGTTATAGCTGTAGTGATAACTTAGAAAGGATTATAAAAAAGCATAATGGAAGAATTTTAAAGACGACTAATAGAGAAGGTGAAAATACTAGTGCAAACACTGCGGTGAATAAATGTAACTGTAAAAAGCCTGAGGAATGCCCAATAAAAAATGAATGTCTGACCTCATCAGTGGTATACCAAGCTAGGATATTCCCGGTAGAGAACCCAAGGGACGAAAGATTCTACATAGGGAGTACCCAAATGACTTTCAAAAATAGATTCTATGGACATACACGCTCGATGAGTGATCAAGCATATGAAAAGGACACTTCCTTATCGTTATATTACTGGAAATTAGTTAGAGAAAATAAAACACCTAGTATAGAATGGAAGATTATTAGGAGGGCCAATACTTGCCACTCATTAGTATAAATTTTTACGAAAAACCTACAACTTAGGAAAATGTAACAAGCGGGTGGGGCCATGAAATATAACTATGCGTGTGGAGTTTGATAGAAAAAGGGAATTTATATAGTAAATGTATTCATGTTTGTTTCTACTTTAGATGTATCATTTGGTGGCAGGGTACATGTATATACAGTGATGATCATATTTATTGGCACGGTAAAATAAAAGTTAAATTTTGTCTAATAAATTCTAAAAAAGGGATTAAAGTAAAGAAAATAACAAAGTATATTATGTATTTTTAACTGGCCTTTCCGATGCAGCAATCGGATTTTAGAAAAAATAAATAACAAAGGAACAACAAACATAATTGCAAAAAACCCTTGTTCAAAATTATTGGCACGGCTTTGTTTTTCTTTTAGTATCAGTATAATATCAATCAATTTCCGGTTTACGTGCTTTCTGAACTTTTTTATAGCCATATTATGCTTGTTTAACGCTAATTCAGTTAATAATTTTTTTCAGATAATTTTTAGATAGCGATTTATTTAAACTATTATAAGTGACTAAATTATAATTTTCAATCGCCATGGTTAAAACTAAGGAACACAGCGAAGACGTCAGGAAGCTTGTTGTAGCATGCCATACCAATGGGGAGGGCTATGATAAGATTTCAAAGAAGCTAAACCTTCCCAAATCCACTGTTAGAGCCATAATAAACAAGTTCAAATCGCAAGGCCACGTTATGAGTTTAGAGGGTAGAGGGAGAAAAAGGATTCTTTCCCCAAGAGATGAACGGAAAATTGTTCGACAAGTAAAACAAAACCCAAGGATCTCTGTTGGGGAGATTGTTGATGAACAGAGCACCTCTGGAGTGAATGTATCTCGACATACAGTTGGTAGAGTTTTGAAGAGAGCTGGTTTAAAAGCATGTCGTCCGAGAAAGACTCCCTTATTGAAGCCTATGCACCTGAAAGCAAGGCTAGCCTTTGCAAAACGTCATATTGATAAAGATGTTGCATTCTGGAAACGTGTTCTATGGACTGACGAAACGAAAATAGAGTTATTTGGCCATAATAAAGTGTCTTATATTTACAGAAAATCTGGCGAAGCTTTCCTGTCTAAGAACACCATACCCACAGTGAAGCACGGTGGAGGCAGTTTGATGTTTTGGGGATCCTTTGCTGCCTCTGGACCAGGGCGACTTGTTAAGGTCACAGGTAGCATAAAAAAGGAAGATTATGTTAAAATATTGGATGAAAACCTGAAAGACTCTGCTAAAGAGCTCTCACTTGGTCGTCGTTGGTGGTTCATGCAAGATAATGACCCAAAGCATTCGGCTAAACTGACTAAGAAATGGCTTGAGGACAATCATATTAATGTTTTGGAGTGGCCATCACAAAGCCCAGACCTTAATCCAATTGAAAATTTATGGAGAACATTAAAATTGAGGGTAATGCAAAGGAAGCCTAAGAATCTTATTCAATTGGAGGATTATTGTCAGGAAGAGTGGGCTAAAATTACTACTGAAGAGTGCAACAACTTGGTTGTAAACTATGAAAAGCGACTGAGGAAGGTAATCAAGGCCAAAGGCTATACAATTGATTATTAAATAAATCGTGCCAATAATTTTGAACAAGGGTTTTTTGCAATTATGTTTGTTGTTCCTTTGTTATTTATTTTTTCTAAAATCCGATTGCTGCATCGGAAAGGCCAGTTAAAAATACATAATATACTTTGTTATTTTCTTTAATTTAATCCCTTTTTTTAGAATTTATTAGACAAAATTTAACTTTTATTTTACCGTGCCAATAAATATGATCATCACTGTATATATATATGTCTATACTTGTGTGAGTATGTATGTATAAGTGTACTTTATGTATGCGTGTATGTTTGTATATTTATATATGTGTGTATCTATATATCTGTGTGTATGTTTGTATATGGATCTATTTGTATGTGTGTATGTTTGTATATGTATGTATATGCATATATATTTCTGAACTATTAGAATAGGCTGTCTCGTATATGATTGCTGTAAAAATATAGATTACAAGATGTATGGATGACTGAATGTTGTTTATATGTATGATATATATGTATGTATGTGTTTGTATGTATATATATATATATATACATATATATATATATATATGTATATATATGTATGTATGTGTGTATATATATATACATATATATATATATGTATATATATGTATGTATATGTGTATGTGTGTATATATATATATATATATATATATATATATATACACCCGTCTGGAGTATAGTAGCATACTATTGCATATATGAAGGGGTTACCACGCTACAGAAGTAAAGAAAATTGCCATTATTTGTCTCTGTATGTCTGTATGTGTGTGTGTATATATGCGCGGGTGTAGCAAAGTGTAGGCATTTATAAGTATATTGATATATTAATATGTATAGGTACATGTGGGGTTTAGATAACTTTCGTGTTTTATGTTTATTCATATTTTGTTTTTTTTATTTTGTTTTAATTTTATTTTATTTTTATTTATTTTTATTTAATTTTATTTATTTTTTGTTTTGTTTTATTTAACTTTATTCCTGCGTAGTTTAGAGTTATTGCCTAGTTTCAGTACGTGTGTTGTGAGTAAAATAAAAGCGAACAGCATGGATTCGCTTTTGAATATATGTATTAACGTGAGTGTGTGTGTGTGGCGGTGTCTGTGTATGTATGTGTTGTGTGCGTGTTGCATGTATGTGTAGATGGGTGTGGATTGAAAGGCACCGGTCAGTACTTAGTTGACCATAGCTAATGTTCTTAATTTACAGACTCCAAGACAAAAAAACTAAATTTTCAAGTACCTTATGCCATAAAAACCAAAAGATAGGTTTGATTGGGGGGGAAAGGGAAATGAAAAAGATGTTTATTATCTTCAAAGACCTCACTTATCCTCTCACCGTTTTTATGCCTCCCACCTAGGTTGCATTCAAACTTGATAAACGAAATAGGAAAATGTATTTGGTGGAAATATCACTTTGGTAATTCTTGGCCTGAAAACGTAATCCCCCAGCGTGGGTGATTACAGAAACATGTATGCACATATGTAGCCATTAATGTTTGTATAAAGAAAATTAATATATATATATTAGTAATTATATTACTAATATATATATCTATATCTATCTATCTATCTATCTATCTATCTATCTATCTATCTATATATTAGTATTATATTACTAATATATATATATATATATATATATATATATATATATATATATTATTAATTATGCTACTAATATACAGGGTGGCCGAAAAGTCCCAGGACACTCTATTTTTAATATTTTAATGCGATTATTGCAGCTTTTGCTAGCGTATCAAGGAATTCTCTAAAAAAAATGGCACAAAGAACCTGAAGGCGAATGGAATTGTGCAAGAACAACGAGGACCAACATACTGATCCCCTAGACCACTAAATTACTCTAGTTGTTTTCTGCTTTGTTTCTAATAAAGCTCTCTTTTTTTGGTGAATATATATGTTTTCTGTGTGTTTCATTAAAAAATACTGTGTTTTATTAAAAATAAATGTATAGTGTCCTGGGACTTTTCGGCCACCCTGTATATATATATATTAATAATTATACTACTAATATATATATATATTAGTAATTATACTACCAATATATATATATATTAGTAATTATACTACCAATATATATATATATTAGTAATTATACCACCAATATATATATATATATATTAGTAATTATACAACCAATATATATATATATATATATATATATATATATATTAGTAATTCATTCATTCATTCATAGGCCCTTAACGTCGAGGACGACGATTGGCAAGGCGCTTCAGTCTTCTACAGTTCAGGAAGTCTGTGTATTGCTGGCAGGATCTTTTGGCACCAGATCTTATAGCAGCTTGCCACTTTGCTCGGTTGCCGGCAGAGGTTTCCCAAGTGTTGTGAGGGATGCCGAAGACCTGAAGGTCACGTTTCAGGACATCCTTGTAGCGGAGGCGTGGCCTGCCAGCACAGCGAGGGGCATCAGCTATCTCTCCAAAGAGAAGTGCTTTTGGTAGCCGGCTGTCGTCCATGCGGCAGGTGTGGCCAGCCCAACGTAAGCGACGGATGCGCAGCACTGTGTACATGTCAGTACTCTTGGTCGTGGAGAGGATAGCTGTGTTTGGTACATGATCCTTCCATGTGAATCCAAGAATTGTGCGCAGGCATCGGAAGTGGAAGGCGTTCAGACGGTGTTCGTGTCGGCGGTAGGTGCACCAAGTCTCACTGCCATACAGGAGAGTGCTGAGGATGCAGGCCTCGTAAACCTTGATCTTTAGGTGTAGCGAGAGGGACTTGTTCTTCCAGACTCTCTCACTAAGCCTGCCGAAAGTTGTTGATGCCTTTCCAATGCGGGAGTCCAGTTCACAATCAAGACTGTTGGTGTTATCAACTGTAGAACCCAAGTAAGTGAACTTGGTGACGTTTGACAGTACATGATTGTTTACGGTTATTATGGGTGAAAGCCCAGCAGGCTGGGCGAAGACCACCGTCTTGCCTAGGCTGATTTTGAGACCAAACTCCTCGCAGGCAGAAGCAAAGGAGGAGCACATTGCCTGAAGCTCAACCTCCGAGTTGGCGATGAAGGCAGCATCATCAGCGTACAGGAGTTCACGGATCTGTACGCGGTTAACCATAGTTTTTGAGCGTAGCCTGGCCAGGTTGAATAGGCCTCCAGTACTGCGAGTGTGAAGGAGCACTCCAGTTGGGTTTGGGAAGGCTCGGCGCAGAACAGCTGAGAAATATATTCCGAACAGAGTAGGAGCTAACACGCAGCCTTGCTTGACACCACAAGAGATGGGGAACTCTTTAGAACGAGAGCCCTCAAACTGTACTGTAGCCTTCATCTGATCGTGAAATTCTTGTATGGTTTTCAGGAGTTTGGGAGGGCAGCCCAGTAGACGGAGGACTAGAAATAGCCCTGATCTGCTAACATAATCAAAGGCCTTCGTCAAGTCAACGAAAACTGCATAGAGAGGACGGCCTTGCTCAAAGCATTTCTCCTGGATCTGACGAACAGAAAAGATCATGTCAGTGGTAGAGCGGCCAGGTCGAAAGCCACATTGACTCTCAGGAAGAATTCTGTTGGCAATAATCTGGAGACGTGGCAGGACTAAGCGGGCATAGATCTTTCCAGGCTGGGAAAGTAGAGATATGCCACGGTAGTTGTTGCAGTCGCAGCGAAACCCTTTGTTCTTATACAGGGTAACTATGTTGGCGTTACGAAGTTCATCGGGAATAGTACCTTCATTCCAGCAGATTGAGAAGAGATGATGGAGTTCCTCAGTTAGTGAGTCACCACCGCATCTGAAGATTTCTGAAGGTAGCCCATCCACGCCGGGGGCTTTGTTGTTCCTCAGTAGCTTGATGGTCTTGTGTACTTCATCGATGGTGATGTCGTAATCTAGCTCATGGAGGACTGGTAGTTGGGGAACAGCAGCTATTATAGCAGCCTCACTAGCTGCTACAGGTTGAGCATACAGTGAGCTGTAGTGCTCCACCCAACGGTCAAGCTGATCATCAGGATTGGTGAGTAGTTCTCCGGTCAGAGATCGCAAAGGAGATGATTTCTTCACAGGAGGACCTAGAGCCTCTTTCAGAGCTTGGTACATGCCACCGGTGTTGCCGGTGGCAGAGCAGTCTTCAGCACGCTTGGAGATGTCACTCCAATAGTTGTGTTTAGCCTCTCGAGTTAGGCGCTGCACTTTTGAGCGGCTCTGC
Organism: Euprymna scolopes; assembly: GCF_053919585.1. Taxonomy (NCBI): domain Eukaryota; kingdom Metazoa; phylum Mollusca; class Cephalopoda; order Sepiida; family Sepiolidae; genus Euprymna; species Euprymna scolopes. The sequence continues at coordinate 123,140,406 of NC_136489.1, read as the reverse complement.
TTCCAGAGGCTAGTAGCTTGAGGAGAGGGGTCCTGCATCACAGCCAGTCTTGCCGCTCGCTTTTCTGCTAGTGCTTGATGGAGTGTGTCCGCGTGGTGTCTGAACCAGTCCGGCTGCTTTACTGTACGTCTACCAAAACTGGAGAGTGCGCAAACTCCAACAGTGTCACGAATCCGCAGCCAGGCAGAGGCAGCATCCTGAGGGGGTGCAGACTGGCCAAAGGTGGATTGTATTGAAGCTTGAAAATGTTGGCATTTCTCCTTGGACTTAGTAGCAAGAACATTGAGCGTTGAAAGTGGTTTTGAGCAAGACAGGTGGATTTTCTTTGGCTTTAGTTTAAGCTTACAGCGCACAAGTGAGTGGTCTGTGTCACAGTCCGCAGAGTGCATTGTCCTGCAGTGGATGATATCCTGGAGGTGCTTCTTTTGAGTGATCACATGGTCCAGCTGGTGCCAGCGCTTAGAGCGTGGGTGTTGCCATGTCATCTTCGACCACGGTGAGCCCTTAAAGAAGGTTGATGGGATGCACAGCCTGTGTGTAGCACAGAGTTCCAGAAGACGCTGTCCATTTTCATTCATAGAGCCCACTCCGTGAGGACCCAGGACATCAGGCCAGGCATTGGTGTTACTGCCTACTCGAGCGTTGAGATCACCCAGGATGATTATGCGGTGACCGCGGTCGATTTTGGAGAGGGTCTCACTCAGCTGGAGATAGAAAGCATCTTTCTGGTCATCCGGCGAGGTGAGGGTTGGGGCGTAGGCAGACAATAGGGACACTGGACCAGAGGTGGTGTGTAGCTGTAGTGACATTAATCTGGGAGAGATGGCGACGGGAGTTTCGACAAAGCTGAGCAGCTTGTTGCAGATGGCAAAACCCACTCCATGTTTTGGTCTCTCCAAGTCAGGGTAGCCAGTCCAGTAAAATGTGAAGTTAGCTTCACGTATGGAGCCATTTCCAGTGAGCCATGTCTCGCCTAGTGCTGAGACATCCACCCCCAACCGGAGTAATTCCAGGTCGATAACAGCAGACTTCCGAGGATGAAAACTGTCAAGAGAGGAAGTCACCCCAAGGGAGCGGACATTCCAGCAGGCCAGGTGTAGTGGGGAGGCAGTAGCAGGATGTCGACCGGGGCGCGCCTGCCTAGAACGCGGGCCCTGCCGAGCAACGACAGCACCCCCGACTGCAGGGGGCTCCCGAATTGCCAGTCGCTGAGAATTTATTCTTGACATATCCATAGTAGTTGCCTGAAACGTCAAGCGCCGGGGCAGGGAAGTAGTGGATGAGTGCATGCCCAGAACAGAACATCCACCTCTGGACCCAACATTGCGGACCCCAGCGGAGCACAGGAGTGCGACAGCTGGAGCAGTGGTAGGTTGCCCCGCAGTACCCGCTAACTGGGTGTTGATCCCTGACCGTTGATCGTTCTTGATTCATCCGCTCAGTGATCCGCCATGGGAGACCGGTGGTTGAAAAATATATCAGCTGCGCTCATACCATGACTGCCAACTCCTGCTGCCGAGATGACATTTTGCTATTTGACCACATAGCTGGGGTCTGGATTGGTGTAAGCCAGGGCGTGTCCTCACGCCGGAGGGCCATGCACTCAACACCTCTGGGGCTCCAGACTGCTCCGAGATCCCACATACACTTAGCCTGGGGCCGCAAGGTACCCAGTTAAACCGTGATGTACCACGAGGAGGTGGCATGCGAGTCTTGACCAGTGAGACGCTCTAACCACCAGTGGGCAGGGCTTACTAAACTGCCTCCCCTTCACTCTTGCGAGTATAGGTGGCGGTTACAGCTGGAAGCAAGAGGAGCAAAGCACCTGAAAGCCAAGCAGCT
>NC_136489.1:123098564-123136064 GCF_053919585.1 Euprymna scolopes | reverse complement strand
TTCGAACCCGGCAACGGAAGCCATCCCTGGCTTCATTAGCAAGGCCCTAATCCATTCGGCTACCGTTAATCGTGAGAAATACTGCTGAAATTTAAACATTTTTTTTTAAAATGCTTTTTATCGTCCGTTAGAGTGATCTAATCATTTATGATTATATGTGCATAAGAGCTAAATTGACCGACTTTATTTCAACTGTAAGTGCTCAACGATAAGAAAAGAGTCTCTTTAAGTGGCTTACATATACATATATATATATATATATATATATATATATATACACACACACATATATATATAAATATATATATACAGAGTGAATGATAAAATTGTCACCCTAAAGAAAACAACACTACAGCTTTATTTTAAAACTTTTATTGAAAAAAAAATCAATTCAGGTAACTTGATTATGTAGTAGAGTTGACATCTATTCAATGTAGCCGCCTTCAGCCTCAATCACTGCCTCTATATGTGTCTGGAACTGGGAGCATACTTTTTCCACAAGTGCCGGCAGAAGCTCATGGCGGATGGTGGCGATCAGTCTGGCTTTGATGTTATGGGAGGTCATGTTGGTGATGTTCTTGACGTATGACCAAATGAAGTAATCCAGCAGGTTTAGGTCGAGGGAGGAGGGGAGCCATTGAGAGAAGGGTACAAAGTCGTAGTACTCCTTCTGAAGCCAAGTTTGGGTCTTTTTGAATATGGGCCGGCGCTGAGTCCTGCTGTCACATTCAGGGTCTGCCAGCGACCACCTGATTGCACCAGGGAATCACCACACTCTTCAGCAAATCCAGGTACACTTTGGTGTTGACTTTCAAGCCGACTTTGAAGATGTGAGGTGGCATGACGTGACCCTCACTTGAAACCACACCAAAGACCATAACTGTGGCCAGAAACTTCATTCAGCCATTCTCTCAAGCATTGAATCGTCCAGATTTTCATTTCGAGAGTGATGCTGTTTTCATAATTTGGACTGGTAGAGAGCATGAGTTATACAACGCCGCACCTCTAATCTCGCTCGTTGAACATTGTATCACTTTCAAACATGATAGAAGGCTCCTATCGCTCTTGGGATTTGTATACAACTGGCCAACTAGTAGATGGTCTACAACAAAAAAAAAAAACCGTTTGTCATCAAACGGAAATGGAATCACGTCTTTTCTAGGGGGATAATTTTGTTGTTCCACCCTGTAATATACAGTAACAGTTTTTACAAAACATTTCTTCATGCTCAGAATTGCTGAAACATGTAAGAAACTGCTTGAAGCACTTGTTGGCTGCTAAGACATTGCGTCCTTTAAAAACAAGTGAAACATGCTTGGTCCCCCGTGAATGCACACTGAACGAGGCATAAAAATGCCCCCTCTACCTTATTTTGCCTCAAAAGTCCCCAGGGGACGCCAAATCCTGTTGAAAATGAATAAACGGTGCAGTTTTAGGCCTTAACATACGTAAATTTGAGTTCTTCACCATGTAAAACAAGAAGTGCCTAAGTCCATCATTCCCTGCCCCCTCCCATTTAGCCCCCTAAGTCCCCAAGGCCTTAATATATTTAAATTTGAGTTCAGAACCATGCAAAACTGCTAAATGGACATACACAGAAAATTTTGGACAAATATGGTAAAATAGTTTAAAAATGGAGTGTTTTTATGAGCCCTAAAAGAGCCCCTGGGGGCACACCCAAGAGTTATCGCAAAGTATAGACAAACAAAATTATATAGAAATCAGTTAGTTACAACTTTTCAGAAAGTTTTATAAAAATCCAAGGCATCAATTTTTTTTTAATAAGCACGAAAGTGTCAATTTTAGCCATTTTTACCCGAAAGGCACCCCTAGGGTGGGGGGGGGGGCAACCTGAGTTTTCCTGGAAAATCCATTCTGTTACTTTTCTACTCATATCATGTTTAATGTTTGTGCAAAATTTCAAAAAGTTCCAAGGCATAGTTATTGAGAAAAGTGCGGACAGACAAACAGATGAACAGATGAACAGACTAAGGTGAATTTACAGGTCCACCCTCTTTTTGTCAGGGGGGGGGTTTAAAAAAATAAACATATTTCTCGAATTTTGCCTAAACTATACCTGATATCCCTACCCATTTTCGTTTTTGTCCCACAGTTTGTTGATAACCCCCATAGTTTAAGCGATAAAAGAATGTTCCTTCTCTCTAGTACATTTTCTGGGCTACTTTTAAGTGGGCCATCCTGTATTTAGTATGACCGGGCAATTCTATTCTATTGCCGTAATAGGCAGATCAACTTACACTATAACAGTTTCCAAGGCTCTATTGGTGTTTCACATCGTTCAACTGACAATTTTATTAACGCTTATCCTCGAGTGGTTTCTAGGTCTTCATAAGCCTTGACCTATGAAACAAAATTACAAGGACGGTTTATGACAAGTATTTGTTTTTTGTTTGTTTTTGTTTTTTTGTTTTGTTTTACTCGCATTCACCCCAAACAAGTCATATCACCACTTGGACATAAGGGGCTACTATTTGGGACCATGCTTAGGAAAGATTAACAAGATGTTGGGGCATGTAACATTTGAATTTCTGCGTATTAGTACAGTTATGGAAACAGGTAGCAGGAAGGCAATTCCAAAGTCTAGCTGTTCGAAGGAAGAAGCTATAATAGTAGAAAGTTTTTTGGCATTTAGGGACCTCAACAGTGAAGGGGTGTGATTTTGCTGTTAATCGGGTTTGTTGGGGATATTTATGTTGAGGGGGCACAAGTGCAACGAGTTCATCAGAGCACCTTCCATTAAAATATTTGTAAAACAGGCACAGGGAAGCAATATTGCAGCGATCGGACAGGGGTTGGAGTCTAATTGACAAAGTGGGACCTATTGGATTGGAGACCCCCCCCTTTTTTTTAAGCCTAATCAAGAGGGAGAGACTAGTAGTAGATGCGCCAGCCCAGACGTGGCAACAATACTCCATGCAGGAACGAATGGCGGCCTTGTGAAGGTACAGGACTCTCAGGTGTGAATAGTCTTCTAGCACGATAGAGGGAGCCCATCTTCCTTACAGCAACCTTCGCAATGTCTTCAATGTATTTGTTCCGGTTCATATTTCCTGTGAATGTTAAGCCCAGGAGTTTGAAGGAAGAATCCCAGGGTAGAGAATTATTTGTCATGGATGTTGGTGGTTGGAGAAGCGTCTTGTAATTATTAAAAAAAAAAAAGAATGAATTATAGTAAGATACAAATATCAGTATTCTTTAGAAGATTTTAGGTCATGATTCCGATGTATCTATGCAATAATAAGAAAGAATTTAGGCTATTTGTATAATTTCTTCCCCCCCCCACCCCACCATTCTAAAAGAAATGTTCACAACGAGTCTATAAGTATCAAATACACTATGTACTATTTTTTAACATTAGGTGGTATTTTGTTTTGAGAAGATGGGGGCGAGGAATTGTGGGGGTGTGTGTGCGCGTGGAGGGGGGGGGAAATAGATCTTATGTCTGTAGATCTAACAAGTTTTAGGGAAATCTGTTAAAGTTCAGGCCCTACTAAATTTGTATGCGGCAGGAAATACTGTTTATGATTTGACATGAAATGAGGTCAAAGTTTCTAAGTGACAAAGATTAGAAAAATAAAAGTACAATCATCTTTTTTTTTCCTTCATTTTTTTTGTTTATTATTGAGGCATGGCTAAAAGCCACTCGAGGATAAGAGTCGATGAGACTGAAACGATCATCAGCTGAAAGGCGAGAAAAAAAAATGGAAGTATGGGCATCGATCTTTTTTTAGCTTTCTCTGTCATTTTTTTTTTTTTTTTGAAGAGTCGGGTCAGGGGGAGACAACACGAAATTTACGCAACTTTGACTAAAGTTTACAGAAAATCCAAACAATACCATAATACAACAGAAAATATAAATTCTCGGAATATTTATCAAATTAAATGATTTTTTTTTTTTTTAAGAACACTTTTTTAATGGACATCTTTTAACCGACACTTTATGTAACGAGCACTTATTTTGCTTTGAAACAAACAGGTTTCATAATAAATTAAAATTTCGAAATAAATTAAAACATTAAACGACTTCCTGAAAAATTAAGACTTATAAATAATTTAAAACAGCCATTATTGGAAAAATGTGTGAAATTCTGTTTTTTTTTTAAGTGTTTTTTTTCAGCAAGCAGTTTTTGTAAAAAATTAAAATTTTGTAATAAATTAAAATTTCGTAATGAATTAAAATTTTCGTAATAAATTAAAATTTTTGTGGTAAATTAAAATTTCATAATAAATTAAAATTTCGTAATAAATTAAAACAATGAACAGTTGATTTCTAAAGGATTACGTTCAGCGGTAGAGAAAATTTTGTGATTGTCTCCACTTGTTCCGAATTAAACTCTTCAAAACTTAATACTAAAGAAAGCTAAAATGCAGAAGTCCGGTGAATTTAATCAAGAATTTGTTAACATTGGGCTTGAAGACGACTAATTGAAATCAGCAGAGAAGCAGTATCACGACAATGCGTTCCACAAAAGAAGCTTTGTCTGATAAAATTGTCTGACGCTAGACATATGAAAAAAAAAGTCCTTTTTTTCGATGTGGTAAAAAAAAAGAGTCCCTGCTGTTGCACTTAATGTTTTTTTTTATTGCACTTAATTTTTTTTTTTTTTTTTTTTTGACTAGGGAGTAACCGCTTATCATGACCAGAGCCATTTGAAGATAAAGGTCAATAGGACTGAAATTATTTTCAGTTAAAAGATAAGGAAACCTATAGAACCACTGGCATCAATACTATAAATTTATATCGGGCGATTTTTGTGGAGAATTTGTTAACATTGAACTTGAGGATGACAAAGTTATAATCAGCAGAAAAACAGCCTCTCGGCAACGTGTTCTACAGACGGGAAGTTCTTGCAAAGAAGCTCTATCCATGAAAGATTCGCCTGATGCTAGGCATATGAAAGAGAGAAATGAAAGTATTTTTTAATGTGGCAGCAAACGAGTTCTTGCTGTGAATATAACAGATGATGCACTTAATTTTTTTTTTTTTTACTATGGAGCTCCTAATCATCAAGGCCAATAGTCATTGGAGGATAAGGTCTAATAAAACTGAAATATTGTCAGCTGAAAGATAAGGAAACTTATGGAAGAACTGACAGTGATCAATAGTATTAACTCATTTTTGTTTTTCCATATTGTATATATTGTCCCCCCATGAATGGAATGGTTTGTACATGATTTTTTTTATACATATACATTATATAGGGTGGAACGATAAAAATGTCTCCCTAGAAATGATTCCATTTCCGTTTGATGAAAACCGGATTTTTTTTTTTTTTTTTGTTGCAGACCATCTACTAGTTGGCCAGTTGTGTACAAATCCCAAGAGCGATAGTCTGAAAGTGACACAATGTTCAATGAGCGAGATCGGAGATGCGCCACTGACACACTCATGCTCTCTACCGATCCAAATAATGACAACAGGATCACTGCCAGCACCCTCAAAATGCAAATCCGGATGGTTCAACGCTTGAGGACACGGCTCAATGAAGTTTCCGGCTACGGTTATTGTCTTTGGTGTGTTTTCACGTGAGGGCTACACTATGCAACCTCACACTGTCAATATTGGCTTGAAAGTCAACACCAAAGTGTACCTGGATGTGCTAAAGAGTGTGGTGGTCCTCTGGTGCAATCAGGTGGCCGCTGGTAGACCCTGGGTGTGGCAGCAGGACTCAGCGCCAGCCCACAAGTCCAAAGAGATCCAAAGTTGGCTTCAGAAGGAGTGTTACGACTTTGTATTATTCTCCCACTGGCTTCCCTCCTCCTCCGACCTGAGCCTGCTTGACTACTTCGCTCAATCATACATCGAGAACATCACCAACATGACCTCCTACAACACCAAAGTCCGCTTGATCGCCGCCATCTGCCGAGCATTCTCCAAGCTCCTGTTGGCGCTTGTAGAAAAAGCATGCTCCCAATTTTGGACCCATATCAAGGTGGTGATTGAGGCTGAAGGCGGCTACATTGAATAGATGTCAGCTCTACTACATAATCAATCAAGTTACCTGAATTGATCTTTTCAATAAAAGTTTTAAAATAAAGCTTATCATTTTACACGTTGGTCAGGTCTTGCAAAGACAATCCTGCAAGGAAATGTTCAGGGAGAAAGAATCAGGGTGAAAAATGGGAAGACAACATCTGAAAATGGACAGAGCTGGTGCTAAATAGCGCATTTAGGAGAGCAGAAGATCGGAGGATTGAAGAAAGCTGGCTGCCGGGTCAGCTTTGGTGCCCCATTAGTCAGTTAAACCACGGGACAGATAAGAAGAGAATAAGTTCGCGAATCTCATATTTTTAATTTGATTTTAATTCTAATTTTTACTTTAAATAATATTTAGTCAAAATGTCCTACCATGAAAAAATAGCTCGCCAAAATATCGTCAATCCAAAAGTCCCTTCCAAGCTTGCCAAAATGTCCCTTAGTTGTTACCCCAAATCCTTGTCTAGAAAAAAAAGAAGCTGATTATCAAACGTCCATGACCCAAAAGTTCTCTGGAAAAAAGAAATAGTATGTTCAAATGTCCGTTGACTCTAAAGTCCTCTTTTTGAAAAAAAAAAAAATAAATAAATAATAGCTTGCCAAACGTCTGTGGGCTCTAAAAAATACCCGGAAAAAAATATCTCTCCAAACATCTGTTGGGTCAAAAGTCCTCTCATTGAAAAACTAGTTTGGCAAAAAGTCCTCTCCTTAACAACATAGATTGTTAATCGTTTGTCGACCGAAAAATCATTTAGAGAAAATAACACTCCGAATGTTAAGGCGTTTTAAAGTATTCTTTTTGAAGATAATAGCTTGCCAAAATATCTGTTAGCCCAAAAGTCATCTATTTGAAAAAAAATAAATAAAAATAAAAATAAAATTTGCCAATAGACGTTTTAGAAAATAGCTCGCTAAAATATCAATTGGTTCAAAAGTACCTCCATTGTTGAAAAAAAAATATGCGTTGGTCTAAAACCACTTTGAAAAATAGCTTGATGAAAATTCATTGGCCCAAAAGTCTTTTCTCTTAAATAGGTTGTCAACATGTCGATTGCATCAGAAGTACTGAACAAATAGCTTGTCAAAACGTCTATTGGCCAAAAGCTCTATTTGAAAAAAAGAATAAAATAGATTGCAAAAATGCTCGTACCCCATTGAAAAAAGTGCTTGCAAAAACGATCGAGTTGAAACCCTTAAAAATAAATATATATGCCAAAATATCAGTTGGTCACAAAGTCCCATCTTTAAAATAGTGTACCAAAACGTTTATTCGTCCAAAAGTCGATTCGCCAAAAAGTAACCCTCTGAAAAATAGCTTGTCAAAAACATCCGTTCTCTTAAATGTTCTTTCTTTGAGAAAGAACTTGCCTAAAGCTTGTTGGCCCTTAATTCCCATCGACAAAATCGCTTTTCATAGGTTTCTTTGACCCCTCAAATCACGTTTTTTGAAAAAAAAAAATAAATAAATAAATAAATAATAATAATAATAATAATAATAATAATAATAATAATAACGTTTGTCATAGATTCCTTTGGTTTACAAGTCACTTTAAAAATAAATTATCAACACGTTATTTGACTGAAAGTTCTCGCCGTTGAATAATAACTACCAAAAACGTCCGAAGTCATTTCACCCATGGGTCCTCCCATGAAAAATAGCTGTTTGGCCCAAGAGTTCTCTACTTGAAAAAAAACAAAAAAAAAAAAAAAAAAAAAAACTTGCCAAAACATCTGCTTCTCGAGACCAAAACGTGCGTTTGCTTAAAAGTTTTCTCCTTAAAAATAAAGAATGAAGTCATTGATGTCAAGGCTCCCTCTTTGAAAAAAAGAAGTTACAAACCAAGACACTCGGCTTAACGTTCACGTGCTAGAAAGTTACTTACGCATGGAAGTATCCTGTACCTCTACGAGGCCACTATTCGCCCATGTATGGAGTATTGCTGTTACATTTGGGTTGGTGCATCTGCTACTGTTCTCACTCTTCTGGGCAGGGTTTAAAAGAGAGTCGCCAACCTGATAGGTCTTGAACTGTAATCTAAGGTTCAACCTCTGTCCCATCGACGAAATGTTGCATCCCTCTGCCTGTTCTACAAGTATTTTAATGGTGAATGCTCCGACGAACTACAAGCCCTTGTACTTCCTCGACGTAAATATCCCCAATAAAGCCGATAAGCAGTAAAGTCCCACCCCTTACACAGTAAATATCCCTAGATGTAAGAAAGACTTCTACTCCAACAGTTTCTTCCCCAGAACTGTTAGGCTTTGGAATTCCCTTCCAAGTTCCTGCTTCCCCAACTTTATTAACATGCAGATGTTCAAGTGTCATGTGAACGGACACCTTGCTGCTCAACTTCCTACATAGTATCCCCTCAATTTATGTTTCTGATGGTACATCAAAGTGGCACTGTGCTTTGTTTGGGGTGAAAATGGATATGTGCATTAAGAGACTTGAGCGTGTGTTTTGCATTTGAATTAAATTAATCTTAGTAAAGTATGTATGTTTATATCTTCACGTGTAAAGGATTTATTCCGAAACTAGTTAACCGATCGTTTTGAAGTTTTAAGCTATTTTAAAAGAAAGAAAGAAAAAAAAAAGCGACTCCTAAAAAAACTTTTAGATGACACCGGTAAGTGCAGCGATTTTATTGAAATATAAAATCAATTTTCCAAAAGATAAAACATAAAAAATAAGTGAAAACATTTAGGTAGCAGATTTTTTTTTTTTTTAAATAAGAAACAATAAAATGTAATTCTAAACTTGTATACTTCTTTTTACAAGATTTTGGCATGCTGAATATATTGCAGTTAAAAACAATTTAGCATTACATATGGACCAGGCGAAAAACACCTTTTTAAAATGAGTAAATATACTAGTATTATCGGCTTATTTCCAAGATGACATATTTTATTGGATAGACGCTAAAAACGGAATTCGGCACTAGGTAAAATGAAAAGAAGTAAAACAAAAACGCTTTTAGTGATTTATATATATAAAAAAATTATTTAAAGCAATTAAAATATTTATAAAACGAAATTCTTGGGGATTACTGTGGTTAACTACACGAACCGAGAACCTGAGTGTGCCAAGTTCGAATCCAATTCGTTCCACGGAAACATTTTCATCAAACCCACACCTAGCCTTGTGTCTAATCCCCTGGGAGAGAAGGTAAATAAAATAAAATCAACTCTTGTGTTTTCTCTCATGCTAAAAGCCTTTTAGTAGGGCACAATCACGTTGACACACCAGTTCTCGCCAGATCACCGAAGTTAAACAACGTTGAGCCTGGCCAGTACCAGATGGGTGACCATTTGGGAAGGGTAGGCGCCGTACGTACCTTCTGGGAAGGCTGGGCGTGGGGCCAGCATCCTCACCCTGTAAAAAGGACTCCTCGCTACAAAAGCATCTACAAAGTTGTAGATGGCCTATGCCCCCCCCCCACACACAGGGGCTCAAAGGCTATGGATGGGTGGAAAAGCCTTTTATTTATTTTCGGGGCACCGTGTTGCCATTCCCTTCTTTTATATTGATCATGCCGCCATATTGGAAATAAGCCGATGTGCTAATTTAAAAAGTGGACAATGTTTTTTTTTTTTTTAAATTTATATAAATTTAAAATTTATACATTACTAAACGAGAATAATTTTCTATTAAAAATCCAGTTAGTATTATCCATCTAAAATTGAGAAAAGAACGCTTGAAAAGTATTAACGTTATGTGAAGACGCCTAAGCAAAACAAAATGGCCAGCGAACTTGACCTGATGTCGTGTTTATCCAATAACGAAACTCAAATTTTTCTGCATTTAATAATAATATAAATTAATAATATCTAGCGAAAAAAAAAAAAAATTAACATAAAATTACTTTTAATACCGAAAACAGATTTTTTTTCTCTCGTTCTTCCATAGCCACGATCTTTATAAACTGCCAAAAAGTGTTAAAAGTGTTTATTTTTATTAATAATTGATACTAAATTGATGCTAAACACGTATATTTACCTACTCGAGCGTGACCTACATAAATAAAAGACCGATCCACTAAAGTCATGTAACCTAATAGGATAGTTTTTTTTTTTTTTTTTAATTTATTCTTAAAGAAATTGTCGAGGGATTTATAAAACTGGTCCAAAAATGACTGCATTTCCTTTTCCAAAAGATAAAGAATTACTTTCCATTTGAACACGTGTAATTAAAAAAGGGATATTTGTTGCCGGAAAATACGTTAGTGAAGTTTTAGTCTTGAAAAATGTATTGAATTAGTAATTTTAAAATGAGCGAGTTTTAAAATAATTCTTAGTCTGTCGCCTCTAATCGCGCCCATCCTACTTTATTCTCTGGCGTCAGTAGGTTACGTGACTTTAGTTAAACGGCTTTCTGTTTACGTAGGCCATGCTCGAGTAGGTTAATATGCGTGTTTACCAAATTGATTTTAACGCCACTACGTTCAGAATGTCATAATCTTAGAATAAATAAATAATAAAAAAATACAATTTTGGAGCCTCTGCTTTTCTAAAAAAAAAAAAAAAGTATATATCTGTGAAACTCCATGTTTACTATAAAAACAGAACAAAAACAAACAAAAAAGGCGCTATTTTCCAACAAATCAACAATTTAATTAATGTCGTTAAAGATAAATCAAATACTTGTCTTTTTTGCGCCTGACTAGAACAAATGATTGGTTGTTTATTTCCTATAGCGAGGGAGGATAGTAGGTCATCGGGTCAAACGTACAATACGCTTAGAGTGGCAGATCAGTGACATTCATAGTCATTAGCGAGCAGGTGCGCCTGGTGGAAATAGATCTTTCTAATCTATTTACCATTGCCCTTTCTCTCTCTCGATGATAACAATAGCATTTTTTTTTTTCAAATCAATTATATCAATATACATATATTGGGTGAAATTGAGCTTCAAAGATCGCTTAATATGATTTTTACGGTCCCGTCCAGAGTTTCTCTCATATTAAAATAAAATAAAATAAAATAAAAACAAAAATAAAAAAGAACGTACCCGCGACTGTACGAAATTGTCATATCCCAAAACCACGTAAATTGATCAAGTGGTTTTAGTTTTAACTAAGGAAATCAAACTTTATGAGTAAACGAGGAGGGATTGTCTCACGAAACAAGGGGAGATACTCAACAATAATTAGAACTTGCGAGATTAGCGATGTAATGACAATGATTTTCCATCAATCGCTTAAAATCGTTCAAAAGGGAATTTTCTTTATAAAAATTTATAAAAAAAATTGGATCAATTTAAGTCATTTTGGAATATGATCTTTTCGTTCCGTCATAACAACGACGACAACAACAACATGTTTTTCTTAATCCTACCTGTTCCGATAATGCAAGTGTGAGTTGTGAGTCGGTAGTTTTGTTTGTGAACGTTCGATGGTAGAAACCCGCCAAGTCAACAGAGTCTGGTCCATTTTTGAAATGGCATTTTCTCTATTGACTGAGGAATGGCTGGTATTATATATTGTGCAGTTCTAGGAGATCCATCCAGCCAGACAGTTGCCTCCTGTCTTTCGAGAGTGGGGGAGTAAGTTAAAGCTTACTATCTGAGGCGGGGAATGCCGATGGGACTAGACAGGCATTCTTTAAAAGGCCAGAGTGCTTCCTTTTATTGAGTTGATACTCATCACCTCCCGACCCTGTGTCACATCTTCCTACGGTGGGAAGGAAGTAAATAACATTCTTGAAGTTCCGTGTCGATCATACATTATACATCTAGATAAGTATTATTACGAGGGTTGTTCCAATAGTAAAGCCTCCTATTTTTTTTTACTCAAAATGTTGAAGAGCTACGCAGGCGAGAGTGGTACCATTAAAACGAGCGACCTTTTGTGCTACAGAATTTATTTTTCTACATAGTCACTATCATTCTCAATGCACTTTTTTCAGCGATGAATAATGGCTGTGCATGGGCGTCCGGAACATGATTCGTCATATAAGGGTCCAATGACGCAGCAACTGTTTTTGCCGCCTGGGGCGACCGTAAAATTTGTCGTCGTCCCCCCACCTCCATGCTGGCATTTGATAGCCTGTTAACCTTAAAAATTCCAAAATATCCTGAAAATATTTATTTTCATGGAACTATAATCAAGGGTCTAATTTTAGATCGCTGCTATTAGTTCTAGACTTTCATCTAATGACAGTACTCCTAGACATATACGGTTGTCGTCGAAGAAAATCCAAGATTTTTCTAAACAAAAACATTATTCAAATTATTGAAAAAAAAAAAGTTTAAATTAGATTAACTGGCAACGTAAACAAGTAAATACAGATCGGATATGCAAACAAAGGGAACGAAATTTTTTTTTTTCAAAACAATACCGTATAATCTGTATATTCATATGATAGTGTGCGTATTATTTTCTGAAAAGTTACCTAGAGAATTTATGCAATTTTTTTATTTTTATTTTTTTGTTTTACATGTAAAATAAATGGACATCGTATTTTGATGTTATGTATCGATCGCGACATACAGCCGGAACAAATCTTCGGCAGAGACATTCTCATAGCAATCACCGTTTTCAACACGCACGCGTATGAAGTACGCGCAGGCACACAACGTCGTAATTTGCCCATCCGCACACATACGATAAAGAACTACGCTATGTTCCACGCGTTGTGATACAAAAACAGACTAAAATGTTCTAAAATAAGCGTATATAAGGTTTTGCCCGCGAAAATCAAACCAGTCCAGGATACAGTTCTACGAGTAAACATCACCGTCGCCTACCTTCAGCGTGGACTCCATCTATTCAGACGTAAAATAGGCACTAGTACACTTATTGATCCGTGCTGAAATAATAACCTTATTATTTAAAAAGCCATTCTTAACATGGGGAGGGGAGGGTGTTTTGTACCTAAAACTTTAATTAAATTTGGAAATACGATTTAAGAAATAACGCGGATCAGTAAGTGCACTAGTACCGTAAAATAGTTTCGCCGAGAATGCCGCGAAAACCAAATCAGTTTTCTCTTCAGATTTCACCAGCCCGACTCGTGTCTAAGAGACTCCGTCCTTGTGAGACGTTAAATCACCCAACATGACTTTGCACACGTCATGCACCTTAAATTCTCAAACATGGAAAATTACCACATCGAATGAGAATTATTTTTCTTTTCACCAATGCTATTTCGAGCTACTGTTTTCATATGTGATGTACCAGGTGTATCAAAATTTTTGTAGGAATTTTTGACACCCCTAACACGAAACTGCGAATAAAATATAAAAAAACTCGTAATTTCTCTTTTAAAAATGGGTTGTTTATTTTCTTTATAGATTATACTTCCAAAATAAACTATTAAAGTTGTATAAAAAGTAATAGAAATATTTTTTTTTATTTTTTAAAAAACAGTAATGAAATTAATTGAATTTTACGAGTTCAGTATTTTTCAATTTTTAAACTTAAAAAATCTATCAAAATTTTTCTATTGATTCTATTTTTACGATATTTTCAGGGTCAATGTAAAATTTTATGCTCTTTCCAATAAACCGAATATACTATTTTAGATAAACGTTTTTTTTTTTTAAATTCACGCCTCCCTATTTTGAAATGTCTATTAAAAAGTAAATAATGTTTTTTTTTGTTGTTGTTTTTTTTTTAATGAAACCTTGGTACTTGCTCCTTTAATTGAAAAAAAAATTAGGGTTTGAATTACATTTTTCGAGTAGTTATAAGCTTGGAAAGACAGGGGGTCGAATTAATTCACGCCCACCCCATTTTGAAATGTCTATTAAAAAGTAAATAATTTACTCACCAAAGTTTTATATATCACAAAGATAAAAGATCAATAAATAACATATTCAAATTAAAAAAAAAAAAGAAATGGCTTTAGAAATTTACCTGTAAAGTCCGAAGTTTGAAACCTTTTTGTTTTTTTAAATCACGTTTTTTTTGTTTGTTTTTTTTTATAATGAAACCTTGATCCTTGTTCCTTTAATTGAAAAAAAGAATAGTGTTTGAATTACATTTTTCGAGTTAGTTATAAGCTTAGAAAGACAGGGGGTCGAATTATTCAATATTTTTCACGAAGTTTCTGACACACTACATGTCGCTTACGTAGCTTATAACTTTCTTTTTCCTCTTCAAAAAATAAACACGTGTGTCACTCTGTTCTTTAAAAATCAGTAATTTTAAATTCCCATGCGTATTCTGCACGAGATCTCTCATTTCATTTCACTAATCCCGCCGTTATTGAACCCCCACCCCCCAAAAACCCCTCTAACATTGTTCCTGGATTTGAAGTAATGTTTCTCTACCACGATCATAACAGTTGTTCATTTTATATAAATTCAGCATGCGCCCTCGGCGCTCCCCATGCGGAGACCCACAAATTGGTGACTTCGTTCGTGAATCCGGAAACTGATGACTACTCGGCCGCGACAAGGATCGCTCATTTTGAATAAACGTCACTAAATAAATACCGACGGCGAAATTCAATGAATCATAACTCCTGCAGTATACGGACTGTGGTCAAGGAATTACCGAACAGTAGCGTCGGACCAGAACACTTGCGCACAAAAAATTGAAAACGCCACAGTGTCACCGAATTCGACTACGCCTGCACTTGTTAAAGTCCAGCCTTTTGGGATAAATCGCACTACGTTTTTGTTCCTATACTCGAAAAAAAAAAAAAAAAAAAAAAAAGAACGAAACTCCTTTCTTTTCCAATCATCTGATTCAACATCAGTAAATCAGCCATGCATGCGTATCCACGGACGTTCTTACGAATTAGCGACACTGGTCTCAATAAAATTATCAATTTATGTGAATAATTGCTCAAAAATCGAAAACTAAACAAAATACGATTTTTCTTGGAATCTGACTCGGACTAAGGTCAAACACACATGATCCTCCTACGGATTAACGGTCCTGTAGCCAGCACGAATCCAACAGGATTTTACCTACATCTTTCCCAGCGGTGATTATCAACGCCTGTTTAATGCCAAATTTTCCATGAAACTCATGATACAACGCAGACATGACTATGCCGAGAGCACATGCGGAATTTAATAACGCTCCATCTCCCCAGCAAATCACGCTTGACCCTTCAGAAGGAGCTCGTTACAAGCACGTCGGTTTCTTAAACGATCCCAGTACATTTTCACGCATGCATAAGCACGAGTAAACCGCGCTCTTACGCAATGTCGATACACCAGTACAGATCCACTTGTACTCTGACCGGGCAAACTCACTCGCACCTGACCGGGCAAACTCACTTGCATCCATCACTTCTGACCGTGCTCGCTCACATGCACCCGTTACTTCGAACTCTGCAGATTCACTTGCAAACTTATATGGATCTATGACAGATCGCACTGAACCAGAGAAATGGCGCGAAATTATTACCCACGAAATTCTGCTTTCGCTCAACTCTAAGTGGATACGAACATTCATAATACACCTCGCAAACACAAACGGCTCATTTCTTTCAAAATTACGCAATTTGTTGCACTCTAGCAACCGCGCGCGCCAAAAAAAAAAAAAAAAAAAAAATTGATGATGTCACTTTTCTTTCGGACTGCCATCAACTTGCAATATTTTATTCCTTCTTCTTAGATCGACTATTCGTCTAGGAGGAGAGTCATGTAGCGACCGCGCCATACAGCCGGAACAAATCTTCGGCAGAGACATTTTCATAGCAATCGCTGTTTTCAACACGCTTACGTATGAAATACACGCAAGCACACAACGTCGTAATTTGTCCATCTGCACACACGCGATAAAGGACTATGCTATGCTCCACGCGTAGTGATACAACAAACAGACTAGAATGTTTTAAAACACGCGTATATAAGGTTTTTTTGTCCGCGAAAATTAAACCAATCCAGGATGCAGCTCTACGAGTAAACATCACCACTGCGTCGACTCCGTCTATGCTGACATAAAACAGTTTCGCCGAGAATGCCGCGAAAACCAAATCAGTTTTCTCTTCATATTTCACCATTTAACATGACTTTGCGCGCGTCATGCACGTTAAATTCTTAACATGGAAAATTACCACATCGAATGAGAATTATTCTTTTCAACAATGCTATTTCGAGCTACTGTTTTCAAATGTGTTGAACGAACACATATGCACATACACACACACGTCGCTTAGCTTATGACTTTCTTTTCCCTTCAGAAAATAACCACGTGTGTCACTCTGTTCATGAAAATCAGTAACTTTAAACTTCGTGACTTTTCCACGAGACACTGATTAGCTAAGTTTGCCTAATGAACACAACTTGTAAAAACCTCAACGTTGGAACGATTTGATGTACTGTTTCTTAAACACGTAAATGTTATTTCACTTCAATACAGCGATCTCGAGTTCTTTGTCACGTGTCGTTATTTTTCCGAAGTTATACACGTCTTTTTATTTCATATGGGTGAGGATGTGATCTGGTGAAGACCTTTTGCAAATCGGAAATCACGTTAAATTTCCCTTTAACGGTCCCGGTAATACTTTACTACTTTCGACTTC
This sequence comes from Euprymna scolopes, assembly GCF_053919585.1. Taxonomy (NCBI): domain Eukaryota; kingdom Metazoa; phylum Mollusca; class Cephalopoda; order Sepiida; family Sepiolidae; genus Euprymna; species Euprymna scolopes. The sequence continues at coordinate 123,119,584 of NC_136489.1, read as the reverse complement.
TAGAGACTCCTTCACCTGGAAACTTCGCACTAAAAAATCTGATAGATTTCTCTTACAAATTGGCGACCTGTCCTTCGCGTCAACACCCATAAACAGTTATCATGATTTTTGTTTTAATGATAATTTAAAAACAATAAGTATTTATCATTAATACCAATAAAAAAAAGAAAAAAAAAGTTAAAAATTTAAAAGAATCAGCTTTGGAATCGGAAAATAGGGACACATTTTTCCGATTCCGATATCTCCAAAAGTTGCGATTTTTTTTTTTCTTTCACGACATTAAAGACTCATTTTTTGGTATAAAATTTCAGATTTTTTGTTTGCTTTGAATTATTAATTAATTAATTAATTTTTTAAAAATATTTTCTATTTTTACCTTCTCAAAATGCCGCCTCCTGCCACGTGCCGTCCGGGGCGGAACCTCCACACTTGCTACGCCACTGCGAGGGTCGTTCCAAAAGTAAAACTTTTTTTTTTTTTTTTTTTTTTTTTTTTTAACTCAAAATGTTGAAGAGCTACAAAGACGGGAGTGATACCATTAAAACGAGGAACCTTTTCGCCTCTGGAATTTATTATTTTTTTAAAATAATCACCACCATTCTCAACGCACTTTTACCAGGAATTCAGCAACGCGCATCTCTACTTCTGACATACGTCCGTGAAATAAGTTGCTTTCTTAGTCTCACACCGTCAATGTCTGCAACAGAGAGATTAAACATTCAGATCATGAATGAGTTCAGTCATCATAACAATGCAATTTGCAATCTCCTGATTCATTCGAAATTAAAAAAGAAAGAAAAAATAGGAGACATTACTTTTGGAATTCTCCTTCGTATAACAACACAATTCTATTCCTAGAAAGGATTTATTCACAAAAATACAGAAAGAAGAAAGTTTTTGGTACTCCTTAGGCGTTGAGTTACATGGCGACCAGCAGAAAAAAAAATAATAGTCGCTCCCTTAGTCTCCCACTCCTAGTCAAGCCTGACGCATGCGCACGTAACATTTTTTATTTACTGATGGTGCCGTTGTAACTAAACGATTATTTGTCACTTTTATAAACATTTATTTATTTTGAAAAATGTTTTACTCTTTATGAATATGAAAAGAAAAAAAGTTGCTAAACATTTATTAATAATTTCTCATTTTTACACACATTTGTTTTTAAATTTCTTTTTAAATGACCTTTATCGACTCTTTTTTTTTTAATAGTGTGGGGGTCGTCAGGCCTTTTTAGGAACTAACTTCCTCCACAAATAAATAAAAATAGAAAGAAGACTTACATGCAAAACAAACGGAGGTTTATTAACAGAAACCAACCATTAACAAATAAAATATAATTCTCGTTATAATGAGTTCAGAAGTCCTTTTTAAGTGTTCGTATATAAAAAAAGGAGAATGCCTTTTTTTTTTGTTGAACTGTTCATATGTTAAAACATGGTAAGAGAGGCAATAGGTAATGTTCGCCCGTGAAAGTGTATGAAGCGCGCGGAACGGTGAAAATGGAAGAGTGATAGTAACACGCGTGGAACGTCCGAATGAGAATGCAGTTGAGAGCGAGATCTGATGTTTGTGTGTGCTTAAATACTATTTGGACCGGCTCCCAGCGAGCTTAAGAAGAAAAGTTTTAAAAAATGTCCTTGGAGAAATCCCATTGGACGGAAACATCACGTGGGGTGCTCTGTAATACGTCCGCTCGTTTTGAGTCGATTTAATATATAAGGCCACGCCGGAATTTGCGTGGGAGTTATTTTTTTATTTTTCACGCGCCAACATAATCATAATCATACTACGCGCCTAAATTGTATTTATTTTTATAACAATTTTTAATCCGAATTTTAACCGTGTCAACTGGCACAATAGTAATTGCGGATGGGTATGCTGACAACAAATATCAGTTAAATTTTGCAAACCTGGAGTTTATTAAAAAAACATTTTGTTTTCGCACTATTCAACAATTTGTTCGTCCGCGCATGTAAATTAAAAATATTTGTAAAAGTGAGAAATTATCAGTAAATCAGTTAGTTATTTTTTTAAATTTATTTTTACATTAGGTCCACCTCCACAAATGTTAAGAACGGCTTTCAGAATAAACACCCTCAACCTCTCCATATTAACGGATTTCGGAATAAACACCATTGGGTGTGGGGGAATATTTACAAAATTTAACTGATATTTGTTGTCAACATACCCATCCGCAAATACTATTAAAAAAAAAAGTCGATAAACGTCGTCATTTAAAAAGAAATTTAAAATCAAATGTTTGTAAAAGTGAGAAATTATTAATAAATGTTTAGTAACATTTTTCTTTTAATATTCATGAAGAGTAAAACTTTTTTTCAAAATAAATGTTTGTAAATGCGACCAATAATCGTTTAGTTACGGCAACGTCAGTAAATAAAATGTTACGTGCGGGGTGGGGTGGGGGACTAAGGGAGCGACTATTATTTTTTTTTTTATGCTGGTTGCCATGTAACTCAACGTCCAAGGAGTACCAAGTCTTTAAATCTTGCATGATATTTCAAACTTAATTGTTATTTAACTTATAAACCATCTTATCGTTACGTTGTGATCTGCTTGCTGCGCAGATTAGACACTGTCCGACAATAACAACGAATTTAAAAATAAAAGTCGTTTAACACACACATACACACGAAATGCATTTTAATATAGAAATAAGAAAGAAAGAAAACACCGCGTTCAAGTTTTTTGTTTTTTTTTTTAAATGAAGATGTGATTTTTATTTTTTTTATTTTTTAGTGCACGTATTAAGGTCACGTGTACGCACAAGCAAACGAACACACGCATTTTTTGTTGACGGATGGAAGTTTTTTTTTTTTTAGTTTTATCAAGTCATAAAACAATTTTTAAAGGTTTCTCAACGGGGTGGAGGGTCAGGGATTATAGGCCCTTTGATATAACTTTTTTCCTGTTTTTTTTTTTTGTTTTTTTTTTTTTGTAAAAAGGAGTCACCACTTATAAATGTCTGAAAGCCATTCGAGGATAAGGGTTAACGAGTGTACGATAGTCATTGGGAGAAATGACGTAGTAATCGTTAGTAGAAATTTGCTAAATTTGATTACTTAACATCATCGAGAACTTTTTCATGTTGGACTTGAAGACGACCATATTGTAGTCAGCTGGAAAGTAGGCAAGCGGAACAGAGTTCCAGTTCCACAGTCGGGCAGTTCTGAGAAAGAAGTTTTGATCATGGAATCTACGTTTAGGTTTAGGGCACAAGGGAAATTATTGATAGTGCTTTCAACTAGACGAATGTTTTTGTGAAAGCTTGACAAAGGGTGGGGTTGACATATGGGGTAGCTTCAGCCAATACAAGACCAAATTTGTAAAAAATAAATAAATAAATAAATAAAAAATGATAGGGATGAGAAGTCGTAAGGACCCACAAAAACAAAATTAGAAGACAAAATCTACTTTTGAAGTGTCTTTGTTTAGTTTGTGTTGAAGCATCGAACCTACTCAAAGCAGGCAGGTCCTGGATATGACCTTAAACTATATCCGATGGTGAGGCCCCAGCTTGCGGGCTTTGGGGAGTGTGGTGGAGCTGCCCTTTAATTGCCATTGCTCCCAGGTCCACTCTGACCCGGAGTGGTAGTACCTGTTAGGGTCCCAACTGTGGGTTAAATAGAAACCGACCTAAAAAGAAAAAAACAAAACAAAACAAATACACTCTATTAAAAACATATTCTTCAAAATCACTGGATTCGGCATTAAATAACCTTAAAAGGGTTGGTCGCCGTAAAACAACCAACCAAAGCAGGGAAATGTGACGTCCAGCACTTTAAGGCTAGTGTTATTTTAACGGGGATTAAGCGATTTCGTTTATTTTTACGACTATGCTAATCGAACTTAGGATTAGTGGTTAAAAAAAATTAACTGTTCTAAAATGATAAAATTACCTGGAAATGGGTGTGTGGGGGGGGTCATTTGATATTAAAGCTAATCCAACATACTAAATTCTTAAATACCTTATTTTTCTTTCTTCCAATTTTTTCAGTGAGGTCGCAAATAAAAAAGTAGAACCTATTTTTTGGGGGGGGGGGGGCAGCACAAGGTGTTAATCTTCAAATTTACCAGTTTAAAAAATTTTTTTTTTTCATAAACAAGGGAGAAATAAAACTGAATATTATTTTTCTCATATGCATTTTCCAAGAAAAATGAGATCAACACAAAGAACGGCTTTGAAAAGGGCTGTTTTTTTTTTTGTTTTTTGTTTTTTAAAGTTAACTTACTTTTTTCCTCCCACGGCGGGACGACGTGACACAACTGTCGGAAAGTGAGATTTGAAGAGCCAGATTCCTGTAGGAAGAACACTCTGGCCTAAAAATAAAATAAAATAAAATAAATGTACAAGCAGACCTGTTTACAATTTGCAATTCTCAGTAGAGACACCTTATGCGATTAGCAACAAATTAACCGCTTCCCAAAGGACGAAGGAAAAGCCTGGAAGTGTGGACCTCCTAGAATTGCACAGGACCGAAGCCTGAAGCCATATCTTAGCCATCAGGATAAAGGCCATTTCAACAATGATCTGTACTCTGTTGGCTTATAGGACAGGAACTGAACTAGCTAAACTGCGTGACTTGCTTATGACGAAATTATAATGTATCCTGGTAGATTTAAAACTTCGTAATTATTATTATATATTTTTTTAATTAGGGGTTTTAGAAAGTTAATTTTAGTATTTTACGCTATAGATTTCAATTAATGTTAAATGAGTAATATGTAATGTTTTTTTTTTTTCTTTTCTTTTCTGATATTGGCATTGTGTTACTGTTTTTTTCTGTCCTCGGTCAGTGGAAAGAAATCCTTCTAGACTGGGCAATTTTTATTTTCGTCCCAGTCCAGAGTGATTTTTTTTGGGGGGGGGGGGGGTGGAAGTTCCCCACATTAAACTGATCTTTGCCATCGTGAGGATGTAAATAAATAAGGAATGTAGTAATGTGTAAATTACGTTTTGGCGAGAAACACACGCGTGCGCGCACACACACACATACACATACGAGCAAGTGATCATACAATGTGATTAATACAGAGACATTACTCGCTAAAGAATAATATAGCGTTGTTTCTATCATCAAAGCTGCTTGCAGGAATGAGATGTTCCAACCGACTCCAGCAATAACAGAGAGAGAGAGAGAGAGAGAGAGAGAGAGAGAGAGAGAGAGAGAGAGAGAGAGAAAGAAAGAAAGAAAGACTCGGTCAGTGAGCACATGTTGAATAATAACAATATTGACCTGGAGCCGCGGTATGACGAGAGAGAGAGAGAGAGAGAGAGAGAGAGAGAGAGAGAGACTTCGTTTAAGTTATGTTAAAAATACCCAATTTACTCTCCTTTCTTATTCTTAATGTAAAAGAGAACATACAATAATATTCGGTGGTTGTGCAGTTCTTTTTGTCTGCTATACTGCACAATTGTTTACCTTTTCTTTTTTACGTTTGTACCTGATTGAATCGATGCTGAGGCTGAGCATGCTCGTTGTAATAGAAAGAAAGAAAGAAAGAAAAAATGCATTATGAAAATGTTCAACTTGTATTTTTCAGTTCGAGAGTGCACTTGGTCTGATTTAGTTGCTTCCTCCCCACGAGGGGAGAATTAAACACAAGGTTAGTTTTTAATGTGGAAAAAAAGTCCAGCTTCAAAAGATTTTGGATTGGGACAAAAACAAAAAACAAAAAAAAAAAAAAAAGATCTAGAGGACAGAAACAATGAAGATTTTGTAAAATGAACCCAATTTTTTTAATTTTTTTTTTTTTATGTACGCATACTTATAAAAATAATAATCATTTACGAATGAATGAGTGACGGCGCAGCTAAAAATAGACCACATCTTTTTTTTCTTTTAGACGATTAAAAAAAAAATCGTTCAAATCATTCTGGAATTTCAAACATGTTTATGAAAAAAAAAAAAAAAAAAAAAAGAAGAAGCAATATTCACAATTCTTTTTTTCATGTTTCGTTGAGGGTTCAATTCGCTATTATACGTTCTTGTAAAATGGACACTGACTTTATAACCGGTGTGACTAATATCTCTAATTTCCGAAGATAACGCGTCACCTTAAAGTGAAAACTAGGGATTCAAATTACACTGGCCAATAAAGTATGTGTTCGTTTTGCAAATATCGAAGTAAACACGCTATAAATGAAAGAAATAATTTGTTTTGAATTGTTTGTTTATTTAATTGTTAATCGTTCTTTAAACATATTAATAGACAATAATTAGCATCTTTTTTTTAAAAAAGAAATAATAATAAAAAAAAAAAATCGCTAAATGCCTCCTGGGACTGAGTTCTTAATTTTCTCCCCACGAGGGCAAAGTTAGACACATGGTCGTATTTTAAACGTGCTCCATCCAAAAGGGAACACTCCCGATTAGGACAAACATACCCGCGTTTAGAAATATTTATCATTTTCTGACTGAGCATAAAATAGATACTACACGTACACGTTGGATTCTTTTCTTTACGGAAATCGCTCGAACCATATTCACTTAGTGTAAGGAGCTTAGAAAGAAAGAAAGAAAAAACAAACTAGCAAATGATAAATTTTATAAACCGTTGCCCGGTTGCCGTTGTAAATATACATAGTGTAACGCCAACGGCCACGTTTCAAACCGATGATATTAAAAATATATTTATTTGCAATAAATAAATAAATATATATAACAAATTTTATAAGTTAAGCACAAACTTTGATCCCTGGTCTAAAGACCAGGTAAAAAAAAAAAATTACTGATAATGTGGTTCAGGTTAGCAATATTTCACTATATGCAGGGGGGGGGGGGGTAGGAAGCATGTCTATAGACAAGTGCTCGCATATTAAGCAATTTTTAATTTTTTTCTTTATTACTGTTGAGTCTCGCGAACAAAATAATAATATTAAAACAGGCATTATTAATCAATTAAACATTTGATAGATTAATCAATAACGGATGTTATAATATTTTCAACAACAAAAAAAATGCTTATTTTCTATTTTTTTTTTTTTTTCAGTAAACGACGGAAAGTTAACTTAAAAGCATTATTAAAGTTAAAACAATCAAAGTTTTTTTTTAATTATTCAAATGAATTGATCTAATTTAAAGGACAGTAAAAAAATTCTAAACCTCAATAAATAAATAAAAAAACAAATAAATAACTTTCTTTTGCGTTGTTTCTTTTTTGTTGTTTATTGTTGTAGAGAGGATCTGGCGTTGAATGTCAACTTTTCAGGTGTCAATTAGAGTGGTTTGAATTTAGAACCGTCGATTGTTTTATTATTTATTTTTTATTCCTAACGCTGCTAAATACACTAAAAACTAATCGCTCCCTTACTATTCAGTGGATAATGAAACTGCTATATCTATTCGATACGAACAAATGTTATTGATTTCTTGTTTAATGGTTTTTGTGTCAGTGTGTGTGTGTGTGTGTGTGTTTGTGAATACGTGTGTTTATATCCGATGATTATAATCGAAAAAAAAATAATGGAATAAAAAATGATTTTTCAAAAAATGTTTAAATGATTATATAAAACACAAACGTTTCTGCAGCTTACTTGCCATCAGTATATATATATATATATATATATATATATATATATTATTATTACCGTTTTATCTGTTTAGTTACAGATGTTTCTAAACAGACGGTAATGAAATAAAATAAAAATGTTTGCTCTGCAATTGTATTGAGCACTTTCTTCAGGTTTTTACTAATTACCATTTTTGCTATATATATATATATATATATATATATATATATATATATATATATATATATATATATATATATATATATATATATATATGGCAATTAAGCTACACAGAATATTCCACGTTTAATTCTCGTGAGAATTCGTGAGGCTTTTGCCATATATAAGCCTGACGAATTCTCACGAGGATGGAACGCGGAATATTCTGTGTAGCTTAATTGCCATATATATTTTCATAACTTACTATCTAGCTCTACCTATGTATCGAGCAGTGTTGAAGTAAATACTGAAAAATTTACGCATAAAATTATATCTTCATATATTAATTCATGTGATTAAATGAAGTAATCACACACACACACACACACACACACACACACACACACACACACACACACACATATAATCATTTGTCATGCTAAGTTCTAGCCATGTATTAGGCACGAATGAAGTAGACACTGAAATAGTGAAATGTATCTTACAAATTTGTGTGTGGGGGGATTTTTAATTTTTGCCGATTAACTAACAAAAATCTGTCTGCTCTGGAATCTGTCGGTACATATGACTAATAATTATTGCGCGATATTGCTACTCAGCCAACATTGTTGGCTGAGTAGCAAAAAGTTGTCTGCTACGGAAACCGCCGGTACGGACGACTAATCAGCACACAATTGCATACGTCGGGGAGGGTTATTTAAATGTATCAAAATTCTCATTATTAACGAACATTGTGGCATTGGATCAAACAAAATGTTTATTTATTTATTTATAAAAAAAAAACGTAAAAAAACTAAACTAATCTGAGACCACAAAACTAACGATTGTTTATTGGAAATGGTGATGTTTAATTAAATTGATTGTCAACCAACCAACACATTGTTGGTGAAATAGTCGTTGTAACCAAATTTAGGACTGCTGGCAACAATAATATAAAACACCTAACAGCAGATGCAGATAACAATAATTTCTTCGCACATTCAAATTGGATAATTTCTGTTTCACAGGTATTAACGCCCGATATTTTATAAACATTGGTTACAGACAATTTATTAAAACATATTTTTAAAAAGGCGTTTATATATATATATATATATATATATATATATATATATATATATATATATATATATATATATATATATATATATATATATATATATATATATATATATATAAATGTTACGTATTATTTTTCTTTTTAAAATTGTTAAAAAAATTGTTCATTACAATAAGAATAGGATAAATATTACAATGAAAATGTTGTTTTTGTTTATTAATAATTTTGAATAGAATAACATGCAATATTTATAAGAAATATACCATGATTTTTTTTAAAGTTGTTTAAACAAATGTCCAATGATAATATCAGAATGTAATATTTGTCAACAAGAAAAAAATATTAAAATTCATAAATTTTCGGTGAACATACTAGATCAAAAATACTTTTTTTTTCTTAACGGATTTGAAAAAAAAAATATGATGTCGATATTTTATTTCGAAATTTTTATATTTCAAATTTAATTTAAGTTGATTAATGAATCAACTTAAATTAAATTTGAAATATAAAAATTTCGAAATAAATTAAATGTTTAAAATCAAGATCACCCACACACACACACACACACACACACACACACACACACACACACACACACACACACACACAACAACAACAACACAGAAGTTTAAAAAACACTTTTCTAAAAAAGTAAATATTTAAAGGAACTTAAATACAAATGTTATATATATATATATATATATATATATATATATATATATATATATATATATAATGAGGTAGAGGCTTAGCAAATGTAGTCAAAGGGGCTTTGTGGCTGGGTTCGATTCTCTCGATCGGCAGGAATTGTCGTCCCACACTGCTGATTGCGTAAGCATGAAACACTAGTGCCCGTAAGTATAAAAGAATAATTATTATTCAATTATATATATATAATATATATATATATATATATATATATATATATCAATAATTTACATATATATATATATATATAATTAGAGTTTAGTATTTATATATATATTAATAATTTATATATTATATTAAAGTTCATTATATATATATATATATATATTAATAATTTATATGTATGATTAAAGTTTATTATTTACACATATAATTAAATTTATAAATATATAATTAAAGTTTATATATATACATATTTATCTCTATATATATTATATATATAATTATATAATTTTTTATACAATTATTTTAATTTATATATGTAATTAAAGTTTATTATATATATATATATATATATATATATATATATATATATATATATATATATATATATATAATATGAGCAAACAGTTAATAAAATATGTTAAAAAACACTTTGAAATGAGTTAAAAACATATTTAATCTGAAAAGGAAACACTAGATAAATTGATAGTCCTTAATCCGCGGAGTTTGAGATAGATAATGTAAACTTTAATTAGTTAAATGAAGTTATTGAAAAAAAAATTGTTTTATATTCAATTGCTAATCTTGTTTTGATCGTCAAGCAATAACCAAACAATTATCATTGATATGTAAAAAAAATGTTGCTGACATAAAAATTGGAAACTATCGGCAAATAATAGAATTCCTACCGAGCAAAAACTGCGCGTGTGTGCGCGCCTTCATTATGCCTTGACATTTAAGACGAAGCGAGATAAAAATTGATTGACTCTAAGTGACAGAGAGACAAGAGTTGAACAGAGAATGTAATCATAGCAAGAATGGCAGGATACACACACACACACACACACACACACACACACACACACACACACATATATATATATACATAACACCACAAAGGAAGGAATGTAAGAAAAATGTATAAAAGGAAGGAAGAAATAAGTTTCATGTTATTGATGTCAGATTTCTAGGGGCGTGGCTTCAAATGATGCCCTTTTTGTTGTTGTTGTTGTTGTTGTTGTTGTTGTTGCTCTCCTCGTCTCGTCCCTCCGTCTTCCTTCCCCACCCACACGACATGTGCCCGAGGCACGCTGAACAATAACCTTTTTTATTTACTTGCATCATTTTTTTTCTTCTTACAGTTATGTTGCCCTCTCCCTCTATTTCATTAATTGTTTATTATTATTATTATTATTATTATTATTATTATTATTATTATTATTATTATTATTATCATTATTCCTTGATGAACTTTGAAAAATTTTAAAAATAATTTATTTAATAACCAATAATAAATGTTCCAATAATCATATTTTGTTGTTATAATTATGAATATTGTAAATCTTTTTTGCAGTTATTTAAAAAAAAAATTTCAAAAACATTTTATGAAAAGTAAAAAAAAAAAGGCTGTTTATTTAAATAATTTATTATTATTATTATTATTATTATTATTATTATTATTATTATTAAAACGTAACTCATCAGCAGCTAAATATTGCTACTACTACTACTACTACTACTACTACTACAACAACACCATTATTAAATTAGCAATTATTTAATTCCAGTTAATTATTCAATTATTATTATTACTACTAATGTCACAATTATTTTCTATTCATTATGTAATTATTATTATTATTGCTGGTGTTATTATTATTGTTTTTGCTACTATTGTGGTTATTATTGTTATTACTGTTATTATTACTGTTGCCATTATTATTATTGTTGTGTTGTTGTTATTATAACTGTCACAGTTATTCAATTATTTTCAATTCATTACGTAATTAAATTATTATTATTATTATTATTATTATTATTATTATTATTATTATTATTATTATTATTATTATTACTGCTACTACTGTCAGAGTTAAATCATTATTTCCAGTTCAATATATTTATTATTACTGGTTATCATTTTTTTTATTTTTAGTTCTTTATTCGAGTTATTTGGTCTACTACTACTACTACTACTACTACTACTACTACTACTACTACCACTCTCAAACATTTATTACTTATTAAAAAAAAATTTAGTCTATTAAAATAACAAGGCAGATGTTTTTTTTTGTTTCTTTTTTGGGGGGGGGCGAAAATGTAAAAGTTAAATAAATAGTAAATAAATAAAAGGTAATAAAATTTCAAACGCACAACTTCATAATGGTTTCGTTCTTGATTTCAAATTTTTGTTCATATCTTAATTAAAAAAAAATAAATAAATAAATAATAATATAAGCAATTATTTTTCAAGCTGTTGATACAACTATCATAAGTTTATGGAATACGTCACAAAATTTCTTTATTTTTTAAACCCGGATTAAAAATTTTTTTTTACTTTTACACCCCCTACATCCTCTACCCTAAATTATTATTATTATTATTATTATTATTATTATTATTATTATTATTAAATATCTTTTAATATTATTTATTTATTTTTATTTATTATTATTACTCATTTTTATTTATTATTATTATTTATTTATTTATTATTTTTTATTTATTATTATTTCATATTTATTATTTTTAATTATTATTTATTTTCATTTTTTATTATTATTTATTATTATTTTTTAAATTTATTATTATTTATTTATTATTAATTTTTTGTTTATTATTATTATTTATTATTATTATTATTAAATATCTTTTAATATTATTTATTTATTTTTATTTAATATTATTACTCATTTTTATTTATTATTATTTATTTATTTATTATTTTTTATTTATTATTATTTCATATTTATTATTATTAATTATTATTTATTTTATTTTTTATTAGTATTTATTATTATTTTTTAAATTTATTATTATTTATTTATTATTAATTTTTTGTTTATTATTATTTATTATTATTATTATTATTATTATTATTATTATTATTATTATTATTGGAACTTACAATAAGTTTTCACACAGGTCATCAAAGATTTCTCAAGATCAACCCGTGGTGTTCCCTGGAGTCTGAGTGACAACAAGTGTTCCCAGATTTTCAGCGCTCTTCACTTTTTTTTTTAACACTTAACAACGGAGATCGATAATTATTGCTATAAAACAATAGCTGTATACATTTAGTAAAAGATATTTATTCATTCAACTTATTCGAGATTGTTAAGTTAATTAATCTTTAATATTTGGTAATTTTTTAGATTAGGTCCACCTCCACAATTTTCTTTTAAATGATGACTTTTATAAGTTTTCGACTATGCTGAATGCGGAAATCGCATTGTAATTTTGCAGAAATAAGTAGTTATCGAAATATAAAAAGGTGTATAATGCATTGTAATCTCTGGCGGCCATCTTTTTTAAGCGCAAGCGCGTCATAAACAAATGTACGCGCGTAACAAAGATGGCCGCCAAAGAATACAATGCATAAAACAGCTATTTATATCTTGATAACTACTTATTTTTGCAAAATTTCAATGCGATTTCCGTAATCAGCATCAATGATGCAATCGCCGAAAACCTATACAAGTCGTCATTTAAAAGAAAATTGTGGAGGTGGACCTAATCTAAAAAAATACCAATCATTTTTAAACAAGATCTCGCACGTATGTCGGCTATATGTAACTTTGGTAAATAGATTGAATTATTTATTATTTTACCATGTATCGAATATTTATCGAAATCAAAAAAAAAAAATTGATATAAGGGAAAGGTAATACGATTTTTTTAAAAAGTCCTATTAAAAAATGTAAACATGGTTAAATTTTATTAAAAAATTTTTTTTTTTTTAACCCGGAAATATGTGTCCACCCGAGCGACGCTGGGTAAAATACGTCTAGCAACATATAATTGAACAAGGATATTGCGTGTAGGTAAACACGCACTAACAGTGGCTGAGGAAATGAGTTTTATGGTTCGTATATACGTGTCTGGCAGAGAGAGAGAGAGAGAGAGAGAGAGAGAGAGAGAGAGAGAGAGAGAGAGAGAGAGAGGGGGGGATACTGGATAATAGAAACGTAGGAGATAAATATGGGTTAGAAGTAACTAATGTTTCTAAAAGGTGGAGGGGGGATTTTAATGAATTTGAAATTTGAAGATTGGGTTTAGAATATGAGTAATAATTCCTGCACAATATAACCATAAAATAAGTGGAACGAATATATATATATAAAAGAAAAAGTTAACGAGCACGGTTTATTTAGTGAGAATTACACTTATATACGATGTTCTAGTAAAAGGGGGTGGGTGGGGGTTCATATTTCTGTTCGATAGTACTATAGAGACTGGTGGAATATCTGTCCTATTTTACTCTTTGTTTTCGCTTTCGTCTTCTATAAAATTGGTTGCTTCTAAAAATAATTGGTTGCTTTTTTTAAGAATATTAAATTATCAATTGGTCTCGACGGGTAAAAAAAAAAGAGAAAGGAAATGAAATAAAACAAAATTTTTAACATTCTGAAACTATTTTCAAGTTTTTTTGTTGTTGTTGTTGTTTTTTTTTTTTTTTTTTTTTTTTTTTTTCAAAATTAGATTTCTTTTCAAACCTTTTTTTTTCGACACAAGGAAAAAATGTCTCTGTGACTTAACTGCTGCTGTGGATATATGACTTTATTTCTGAAATGAATAAATAAATAATAATAAAAAAAAAATAAATAAATATAAAGAAAAATAACTAAGTTCGGGGTCCGACGACATATCATTATACTCAAACTCAACTTTTAATAATTGTTAAACTTAAATGCTCTAATTTAACAAATCAGCCGTTTAAAAACATCGCATGTTATGTCTAAATTCATAAACTTTTTTTTAGCGATATGGAAACGGATAAAATGTTCAAATTTACTATTAAATTCTTTCAATTTTTCAATTAAAAACATAACTTTTAACTTTTTTTTTTGTATCTTCAGTTTCTCAATAAAATAAAAATATATATATCAATTTATCCTGAAAAAAAAATTCAATTACATATTTTCTTTGTTTTAAAAAAATGTTAAAATGGGTATCTTTAGCGTTTTACATGAACTAACTTTTATATCACGTTTGTTTTTATTTCCTTAAAAAAATTGTTCCAGATTACCTTTGATTGTTTGGAAGTTTTTTGGTTTTGCGAGAGGAGAGAGGGTAATATCACTTGCTTGCTTTATTAAAAAAGTTACAAATTACGAATCCGCCGTCTAGAAACGCCAACCACACCTAGCATATATATATATATATATTATTTTTAAAATGTAATTATCCACTGACACGTGTTAACGTCGTCTACGACTCAGTGCTGTAACAGCAGTGCTGTACTGCTGTATTACAGCACTGCTGTATCTAGCGAGATTCGAAATCGGGACTCAACGCCCCAACGGTAATGAGCCTAAACTCTTAGTCCAGGGGTCTGGACCAAGGCTCGTTACTGTTGGGTCCCGATTTCGAATCTCGCTAGATACAGCCACTCTGATTAGTCGTAGACAACGAAACACGTGTCAGTGGATAATTACATTCTAAAAATAATATATATACCGCTCCCCATGTGGGGGTTACCAAATTGGTTAAAAGGGAAAATTATTCCCAACTCGCATTTAGGTAAAAATGCACTTTCGTAAATAATTGAATTCATTCAAAACATATCGCTAAAACCAAAACAAAATTATATATATAAATATATATATATATATATATATATATATATATATATATATATATATATATATATATATATATATATATATATATATATATATATATATATATATAACAGAAAATATGGAAAACTGAAGTGTTGTGACGTAAGAGTGAAGTAGACTCAACAATTAAATTAGAGAATAAGAGAAAGAGAAGGGGGGGTAGAAATAAACTAACTTCCAAGATAAAGCGAGAGAAAAAAAAATCAGATCTGTGAGAGATTCCGTTTTAACAGAAATAATTTAAAAGGAAACGATAAAATTTGAAAATTTAGACTGCAAATGCGATATATTGGTAAAGATTACTTGATGTTTTAATTTTTTTTTTTAATTGACTATTTAAGTTGAGTAGGTTTCAAATCTTTTGAGAATTGATTCAATGATCAATATTACATTTAAATAAAACATTTAAATAAAACATTTAAATAAAACATTTAAATAAAGCATTTAAATAAAACAAGTCCGCGTAAGTCTTCTTTCAACCACCAAATTAAAAAAAAAGAAAAAAAAGAAAAAAAAAAGAAAGAAAAACTACATTCGGAAATTAAAAAAAAACATAAACTCTAATGTATTACCTGTAACGCATGTTGCTCAAAAAGAGTAAATTATATAAATTTTAACTTTTTACTCGAATGGCTTTTGGTCTTTTTGGAAACAATGAAAAAGAATTTTAAAATAAAAATAATCAATTTACAAACAATTTCAGTTTTAATAAATGATATTTCGACGCAATGTCCGTTATTTTGCAGCGAACGAATTGACTTTTTATTTTAAAACAAAATAATACAAATTATGAATTTATTTCTAAAAATTATACGTTTTTGAATAACTTCTGCACTTTAATGATTTCATTTTATTTTGAATAATGTTAACTTTAAATTGAGAGGAATTCTTATGTTTTTATTTGTTTTTGTTAGCGATCTCTTGAATGAGTTCAAGTACAAAAGTATATTTTTACCTAAATGCTTGTTGGGAATAATTTTCCCATTGACCAACCTATCTGGCACCCCCTTAATGGGGAGCGGCATATATACTAATTTTAATAATTTCAAAACTACTTATTATCGCATTAAAAACTATTATACTTATTATGTCTTTTTTTGCTTTAATTTTTACGACATATATTTTTTGTTAACAAAAATATTAAATACGCGTGTACGTACATACTACATATCACATCCTCCGTCAAATATGACGGTAAAATATTCTCCATAGTCAGTGTTCGCATGACGTTAAAATAGAAAGAAACTACCAAGAGTTTTTAAAAAGTAGATGAAAAAAAAAACGGAAATAAAAACGTATAAATCGGTATGGAAAGCAGAAAAATGGAAATAGATTTGCTTTATCAATTCCCCTAAATACTTGAAATGGATTTATTCCGGCAGTTTCTACACTCAAACTAATTATTGTGTGACGAGATGAATATATATATATATATAGAGAGAGAGAGAGTGAGAGAGAGGGGTAGAGGGAGGGAGAGAGAGAGGGGGAGGGAGAGAAAGAGAGAACACAAATCTAAGTTGTTATTGTTTTGAATTCTTGGCACTATGGAACATATGTAAAAGAGAGCTCGTATTTCGTTTACGTTTACCTCCTATCTTATTCTCTCTCTCTCTCTCTCTCTCTCTCTCTCTCTCTCTCTCTCTCTCACACACACACACACACATATATTGTGTGCTTGCGGGTGTGTGTGCACGTCTCTCCCTCTATTTCTCTCTCTCTCTCTCTCTCTCTATTATATACATATATATTTATATACAATGTTTTTCTGACTTTCTGTACAATTGTAAATATATATATATGTGTGTGTGTGTGTGTGTGTGTGTGTGTGTGTTACGATGAAGAATTGTTAATAGAGTGCCAGTGCCAGTGCCAATTGCGAGTCAGATCCCGAGTGCACCACACATTTCGCGCCAAACTTAAAACATTTAAATAAATGTTGACAACCGGCTTTCCTCCCCCTCCCCTTTTTTTTTCTCGAAACAGTTATTATTTTATTACTTCCACCTTTTGTGGCGGTCAGTTTTTGAGCCCAGTTGGAAGTTAGAATTTCTGATAGGAAACCCCGATTTTGTCGGCAGGTCCACTTTGAAGAATGTAATGTCCCTCCCATTTGTCGGGATTCAAAACCTTTTATTAAACAAAGAGAGAGAGAGAGAGAGAAAAAAAAAAAGAGAGAGAGAGATAGAGACGTTTGCACTGGTATCAACATACGAGAAAGAGTGGAGGAGGATGGGGAGGGAGAAATGAACAGATAGAGAGAAAGGCAGGGGTGGTGGTGGAATGGAAGAGTTTACTGACTGTTGATTAATAAGGAGGGAGGAGGGGGCAAGCACAGAGCAGAGCGTTAATTTAAGTAGCTTAATTAATCAATCCTATGTAGAAATTTAAGCAATCTTTAAAACTGACAGCACAAAAAAAAACAAAAACAATCAAGGCCAAGTTTAAAATGAAAGACAAACATATCAAAATAAAACACAAAATATAAATAAGCAAGTAAAAATAAAAATTCCAAATCAACACTTACACACGATTTTTTTTCTTAAACTTTACTATTCTTTTTTCCAAAATATGGATCAAGTAATACTCTCTTTTCCTTTTATATTTTTCAAAATGCGTTTGATTGTATTTATTAAAAATAAAACCTAAGGGCCGTAAGAAAAAAATTAGTGTGTGTTGGAGTTGGGGGGGGGTTGAGGAAGGTTAACGAACAAGCTAAACGTTGACTTATAAAGCCATATGTTTCCAACAGTGCTCAATACGCGAGTAGATTTTGGTTGGTTGGTTGTTTTTGTTTTACGGCATATCAACCCTTTTCGGGTTATTTAATGCTGAATCCAAAGATTTGGAAGAAATTTTTTTTAATAGAATATATTTGTTGTTTTCAAATCAGTTTCTATTTAACCCATAGTTGGGACCCTAACGGCTCAGAGTGGACCTGGGAGCAATGGTAATTAAAGGGTGTCTCCACACTCCCCAAAGCCCGCAAGCTGGCGCCTCACCACTGGATATAGTTTAAGGTCATATCCAGGACCCAATACGCGAGTAGAACTTTTATAAATAAAATTGTATAAATACTGTGTAACCCGGATGGAAGAGACCCTAATATAAGAAAAACGGATATAAGAGATTTTCTCTGGTCCCAAATTAGAGCCTGTATCAATATACAAGGTAATCCGGATATAAGAAACCAGGATATAAATATAACCTGGATATCAGATAACTATGAAGTCTCTTATATCTCTTATAAGATAGCTATGAAGTCTCTTATATCCGGGTTTTCATATTATGAAAAGACTAATCGGATCAACAATATATATATATATAGAGAGAGAGAGAGAGAGAGAGACATCCACATACAGTACAGTTTCACTGTTTCACAGCTCATCAGTGAGGCTAGACAACAGGATTGAAACCCGACTGCCTATACGACAGTCAAGACTCCTAACCACTATGCTATCGGCGGCTGCTGAGCAAGTCGTGAGTTTAACGATGTTTTGGCATCGTCCGAAATACCTAAGCTCGATTTGTTTACACAAAGAGCATCGCTTTATATGCTAATGGTAATTCGTGTATCACTTCTCAATATGCTCAACTCAAGATGAGGAGCATTATAGTCATCCACATACAGTACTGTATGTGTTTAAATTTCATTTAAAAGGATCAATTTTCAAATAAAATTCAAAATTTATTGCTTGAATCAAAGAATACAAAGTTTAAATTAATGTCCTTAACCCATGAGTTTTCAATGTAAGCACATCTCCTCAGAGGAAAATTTCTAGCAAAATACGAATATTGGTTAACAATAATTTTGCTAAGTAGCACATACAAAGAAAAAATTTCAAAGTAAAATACCTTCACGTGACACAGATAAAGGAAATGAATGTTGAATGTAAAGAAACGATATGATGAACTGTATTCAAATGCAGAATAATCCTGGAAAAAACGTTTAATATCCATAATACCCGAAGGTTTGGTGAAGTGCATATATATATATATATATATATATATATATATATATATATATATATATATATATATATAGGGACCTGACTAAGTAAGCCTAATTAATTTGAAGGAAAAAAAAACTGGATCCATTATCGGGAACACTTTTTGTTCTTTTGTTTAAAACAAGTGGTGTTTGAACAACACCGCTGGGGAGGCATGATTTAATATACCGTTTTGCTTTTAAATCTCTGCAACAGTGTTTCATGGTAAACAACTGATGATCCCTGAAAAATTAGGACTATTGTGAATTCAAGAAGCAGGTTGATTCAACGATTGCAGGAGATCAAATGAATTGCTAAGAAAATAATTTTCCAATGAAAGACTAAGAATATAAATTCAAATAATTTTTTATGTAGTTTTCAAGGTTAAAAAATCTTCCAAGATTATATATATATATATATATATATATATATATATATATATCAGAATAATGTAATGCAATAGATCTATTGGTATGGTTTGCTAATATTTTCTCCTCTGAGGAGATGGGTAGGCATCGAAAACATATAGGTTAAGGAGATATACTTATTGAATTGTATTCTTTGTTTTTCATATAATAAAAATTCTAGATTTGAAATTTAACCATTTCACATCATAAAATTTAATTTACTAAATTTATATATATATATATGCTAATGGCCTTAAGCTACTAGAGCTGTGTTCAGAATTTAATCTTGCAATCTGTAACACTTTTTTTCGCCGTAAACTGAAGCACAAAGCTACTTGGATACACGCACGTTCTAAACATGGTCACCTAATTGACTTCATCATAACTCGAAAACGCGACCCCCGAGATGCATATACTGTTGGTGTCATGCGCAGTGCTGAATGTGACACCGATCACAAGTTGGTGAGAGGAAAGTTTAATTTATAAATCTATAAGAAAGTTCGTCATAGTGGCGTTAAGGTGCCTAGCCGTATTGTTGTCGGCCAATTAAAGTTGCCTGAAGTTCAAAAGAGTATGGCGGAAAAGCTCGATAATCTTGTATTTGATGATACATCAGTGAATTTTAAAACTCAGGATTATTCTGCTGGTGCTGAAGTTCTTGGTTTCAAGAGGGATAAGAACAAAGACTGGTTTGACGACAACAATCTTGAAATTAATCAGTTGTTGATGAATAAACAGACAATTTATAAATCTTTACTTCGTGAAGATCATTCTGATCATACAACTAATTTGCGACAATACAAAGAGGTCAAACACATTGCAATGTGAGCTAAGAAAAATGAAAAACCAATGGTGGATGAATATAACGGAGCAGATACAAAAAATTTGAAGGAATTTTATGGACTCCTGCACCAAGTATTTGGTCCTTTTACCGCTTCAATATCTCCCCTGATGTTGAAAGATGGTTATGTTGTCATTAAGGATCCAGAAAATATCCTGAAAAAATGGCAAGAGCACTTTACTGATGTGTTTCACAATCCCTCAGCAGTAGATGCTGATGCAATTGATAGCCTACTACAATGTGATATCATATTCAGAATGGATCGTTTGCCTAATCTGGTTGAGGTGCAGTTGGCTATCACACAAATCAGCAGTGGCAAGGCACCTGGTTTGGATGGTGTTCCAGTGGAACTTTTTAGGATTGGAGGTGCGAATATTGCTAATGCTATCCTTGGGTTTATTGAGGAAATCTGGGAAGGTGATCCTATTCCAAAGGATTGGATTGATGGTGTCTTGGTGACTGTTTAAAGGAAAGGGACAGAAGAGTGTTTGTGACCACTACCGTGGGATTATGCTTTTGGA
>NC_136489.1:123081064-123093564 GCF_053919585.1 Euprymna scolopes | reverse complement strand
ATCTACACTAATATCGAAAAATTACCAAAAACAAAAAACAAAACAAGAAGAAAATAAAAAAAAACCCAAAAAACCCGATCCGTTAACTTTTAAAATTTGAAAATCACATTTTTGTTATTTTTTATTTTTATCATTATTATTCATTTTTTTTTTTTTTTTTTCCGTTCATTCAGAAAATTTTACTTATTCATAATTTAGTCGTTTTAATGTCCCGGTACTTATACAGAACACGAACCTAGCTAATTTTACGGTAAATGTTTTACGCTAAATTCAATGTTTACGGTATCTTGTTTATTAAATATTTTAGGTGAAAGTACAGAATAGTTTTAAAAATTAAAAAAAAAAAAAAGGCCCCATCCTCTCCATGTTAAGAATGAGTTCTGAATAATAATGCTATGATCTCAGCAGTCAGCACAGCAGAGCACCAACACCACAGCAGTCCGTATTCTGCATAAGTACCAATGACCTCCACTCCGCTTTCTCTTTTTTTTTTTTTTTTTTAATAATCAAGTTATTTTGAACGGTTGCAAATGTGATACAAAACTAATAATCGCAAACATCTGGCGGCCATTATAAAGCTGAAAAGTTCAAGATAACCTAGTCAATCACAACCGTTAGAAAAATGAAGGTAGATACTAGATAAGCAGTTCGTTTATATATTTTTAGCACGTCGTTGTTTCTGGCACGTGTTGTGAAGATGTTCGCAAGTTTCTGTTATTTATAATATAATGAATAAATATAATGTCTGTAGTTGCTGCAAAGTGGGGAGGAATAAGCTTGGTTGGAATGTGCGTTTCTCTGTAGTAGTAGTAGTAGAATCGGTAATCAGTTATAATAGTGTCGCTCGCTCCAGTAATAGCATCCTCCAGTGTTACACGGCAACAAAAATAAGTAAATAAATGTGATTAACAAACTGATATATTCCTTCCTACTGTAGCGGAGCGGCGCACATTGTGACGTAACTCAACCATATTTTTTTTTTTTTTTTTTGCCTGTAAATATTTTCACAAGTGCCCGCTTTTTCGCGCGCATGCGCGCAAACGCGCACAAGTTTGTCTCTGTAGTGGCCAGTTTTGAGCGGCCTTGGAAGCCCAGAGCTTACATTTCGAGTGTTGTTGGTTTCTGATGGGCGGCTAAAACACGAACGAATCACCGAAGAAAAAAAAAAGACCATTGGACGACACTACGTTTTTTTTTCTTGATTTATTAATTATTATTATTATTATTATTATTATTATTCCACAGTAGAGTGATTGACCCCTCCCTACATACAAAAAGGGGCATTCAATGGTTGCAAAAGTTGACGAGATCAACCTACGACAGCATTTATTGGAAAGATCGCCTTTAGCAATCGACAAGAATCCCCCCCCCCCCCGCCTGAAAATAATGAGATTCTACGACAAAACTTGTGGGACCAAATTATTATTTAATTGTGAGCGAGAAAAAAAAAAACAACAAAAAAAAAAAAACAACAATCTCACAGGATTTATCTCCCACACAGCGCACCCTAAATTTGTTAACTGCCCTAAAACCCTAGAATAGCCCTATTAATATATATGCGATTGCGAGACTGATCCATCAGACTAAATTCTAAATTTATTTTTATTTTTGTGTTTTGTGTGTGTGTGTGTGTATTTTTATTTTTTTATTTTTTTTTCAGAATGTTTTGACGAAAGCGCTTAAAAAAGTAGAATCTCGTTTTTGATGGGAGGGGAGTAAGGAAAATTGTAATCTACAATAATACCGAAAGATGATAACACGCTTATTATTATTATTATTGTTATTTATTATTCATAAATTTTAAACACTGCAGCAAGCGTGGTTTGGTTGGTTGGTGTGTATTTATCCTACGAGACCATTCTCCCAAACGTTATTCTTCCTTTAGGTTGAAAGAGAGAGGTGATTGATTTATTATTAATAATTGCTGTTGCTGTTGTATCGATTGTGTTAAAAGTTGCTGTAGTCACCCCAGGTGACCGACAATAACTCCCAACCTGAAAAGGTAAATAATTCCTAGTAGACAGGTTTTCTAGGACAAGTACATAGCACGCTTAAAAAAAGTATTCTTAAAAATTTATGAATACGCGAGAAACGTGACGCGACTTTTCATTTTCTCCGTCTTTCGAGCACAATTTGAAAATTGACCTACTTTCTAATGATAAAGCCAACTTGTCCTATGATTTTTAATATATATAATTTCAAATTTTAGTTTTAATCAACATTTTCATCTGATTTAATTCAAGTTTCATCTAATTTAATTAAAGAAAAAAAAAAAAAAAGCGCATACATTCTGTTGGTTCCAGCCAACGTTATTTATTCAGTTTTGTAAAATTGTGTTACAGGCGAAAAAAAAAAAAAAAAAATGGAGGGGCGAGGCAGTTTAAAAAGTTTTGAACTTAGCTTTTAAAGCTTTCCGTATGTAGACCGTGCTGATTTACTTATTTTTTCATTTTAGATAGGATTTTAAAGTTGAATTCAATTTTTGGTGCTAGTGCAGAGAGTGATCCGCGCTATTTTTTAAATAGTATTTCCAAGTTTAATTAAAGTTTTATGTTTTTTTTTTTATTTATTCAATTGTAAGGTTGAAGTATAGAATAGGTACAAAACACCCTCCCCTCCACATGTTAAGAATGGCTTTTTAAATAATAACGTGCTTATTTACGTCCGGATCACTCTGCACTAGTACCCAATTTTAAAGGTATTTTTGTCTATATTATTTGGTGAAAGAACCAAATAACCCCTCCCCCCTCCTATGATAAGTGGGTTTCGAAATGAATAACTAGGGCTATGACAACAGAATATTCTTTTCATTGTTTTGACTCTTGAGTATATATCCGACACGACACAGTTAACCACATCACTCTATATAAAAGCATATAAGATATCAACGGATACACACTTGAGAGTCAAAACAATGAAAAGAATATGCTGTTGTCAGCACGGTCTGTAAGTACTTTCTAACAATTATTTTGTTTGGAAAATTTTCAGATTAGGTCCACCTCCACAATTTTCTTTTAAATGACAACTTATATACGTTTTCGACTATGCTGAATACGGAAATCCCATTGAAATTTTGCAGAAATAAATAATTATCGAGATATACAAAGTTGTATTATGCGTTGTATTCTTTGGCGGACATATTTTTACGCGCGGGCAGTGTCAGTCATAGATGAGTTGATTTATTTATTGCGCGCGCACGCGCGTAAAAAGATGGCCGCCAAAGAATGCAATGCATAATACAACTTTTATATCTCGATAACTACTTATTTCTGCAAAATGTCAATGCGATTTCCGTATTCAGCATAGTCGAAAACTTGAAGTTGTCATTTAAAAAAAATTGTGGATGTGGACCTAATCTAAAAAAAATACCTTTTTGTTTTCATCAATCTTCATATCAACAAAACCTGGTGTATTTATCGGCGTTGCCCGGGTAGCAGGGTTAAGAAAAACAATAAAAAAAATATAATAATTGCATTTTTTTTTTTTTTTAATACACTTTTTAAAAAATTCTTAGTTTTCGCTTGTTTGATTTCAATAAATATTCAGGTTATATTGAAGTTTTCAGCTTTTAACATGGCTACAATTAAAGCGTTGTCTTAAATTGGTTCTTTTTTTTTAATTATTTTATACCAATTTAATTCTATATTAATAACGAAACACGAAACAATGCCGTAATACCTAATTATTTAATAGCAAATTAGAAACAAAATCAATATGTATTTATCAAAATTACGCAGAGGTGAAAATATAAACACATCAAATCTTATCTGATAGTTTCATTAATACAGCCATTGTGTGTCTGTGTGTCTGTTTCCGTCTCTACGTAACTTGCACACAATTATCTTTTTTTTTTTTTTTCAGTTAATCGATTATTTGTTGAAGTAAATATATATATATAGAGAGAAAGAGATAGATAGATATAATAACTTAAAGGAGAGACGCGTATTATCCCGATCCATGTAATTTTATTTGAGAATACGATAGACAGTAGTTGAAAAGGTACTTATGGAAAATACGGACCGTGCTGAAATAATAACATTAATGTTTAGAAACCCGAAAAAAAACAAAAAAAAAACAAACTATTCTGTACTTTCACCTAACAATTTAATAAACAAAAAATACCATAAAAATTAAATTTAACTTGGAAATCCTATCTAAAAAAATTAGCACTGTTCGTATTCTGTATAAGTATCAGAAAAAAATTCAGTACTTGCTAAGATAGATTCGACAGATTAATTTTTAAAAATATGTTGTTTTTAGGCAAAATAATAGTACTTATGCTGAAAATTCACAAATTACGAAAATTCATCGAATAGAAAAAATTTTATAGTTAGAAGTAATTTTTACGGATTGATTAGTTGGTTGTTTTTGTTTTATGACATATCAACCTTTTTCAGGTTATTTAATGCCGAATCTAGTTATTTTGAGGAACGATTTTTAATGGACTAGATATGTTTGTATTACTGTACACATAGATTCGAAAAAGTTATCAAAAAACAAATATATTAGAAATAAATGTTATCAAAGGCAAGATAAGTTACTTTTCTACCAAAGTGGATATATTTTTCGTGTTTTTATTCAATGTAACATGTTTATTCAGCTCGAAAACCATACAGTGTTTACCGATGTATTGGAACATTCAAGGTGGCGTCTGATTCTCTCTTTAACACGGTAAGTTTGGGAAAAGATGTTATAAATAAAAAAAACGGATAAAATACTGTTGAAAACTCGCTCAATATATGTTACCTTCACATATATTCGGCGGGTTTTTAATAGTATTTTGTATAGTTTTTTTTATTTATAACACCTTTTTCCAAACTTACGGTGTTAAAGAGGGTATGAGACGCCATCTTGAATTTTCGAATACATCGGTAAACACTGTATGTTTTTCGAGCTGAATAAATATGTTATATTGAATAAAAACAAAAAATATATCCAGTTTGGCAGAAAAGTAACTTATCTTGCCTTTGATAACATTTATTTGTTATATATTTGTTTTTTGACAACTTTTTCGAATCTATATGTACAGTAATACAAACCTATATATATATATATATATATATATATATATATATATATATATATATATATATATATATTTAAGTCAGATTCTATTTAACCCATAGTTTGGACCCTAACAGGTACTACCACTCCGCGTCAGAGTGGACCTGGGAGCAATGGCAATTAAAGGGTGGCTCCACACTCCCTAAGGCCCGCAAGGTGGGGCCTCATCATCGGATACAGTTTTAGGTCATATTCAGGACCAAATTTTTACGGAAGATTAAGGGAAATTGCATTTTCCCTAGATTTGTACACCTTGAAGATTGCGAATAGAGCGGACATACCTTTTCGCCACTCTAATGGCCGACGATTTGTTTTAGCCGTGTTTTTTTTTTTTTTTTTTTTTTTTTTTTTTTTGTAACTAAAAACACAAGAGCGGTTGTTCTACTCCGTGAGTTTTCGTAATTTTGGGATATATTATTTTCGATATGACAATTAAGTACGTACTGTTACTTTGGTTTAAAAGAACATATTTAAAAAAATTGATCTGTCGACGCTATTTCAACAAACACACAAAAAATCATCTTTAAAAAAAATATAACGTGTTGAACGTTTTAGCGTTAAAGTCAATAAAAAATAATTAAAGCGTTAAATAAAGTCAATTAATAAAAATAATTTATTTAAAAGAAAATTTATTTAAAAGAAAACAGTTATGCTGTGAAATAAATCTTTATTAATAATTTTTTTTATTTAACTCAAGTTTCACTAAACGAAAATTCCATAAGCAGAGTTTATTACCTAGAATTAGTCGTCTGTAGAACCCAACACGGTTTGCTTCCCGGCTGATTATAACATGGTCGTTTTCAAGTTTAATGTGAATAAATTCCTATTGAGTCGTCGATTTAGATCTTCTAGCCTTACCCATGTTTCACCGTGACTAATCTCGTCAGACTCTAATACTTAACCTTTATCCTTGATTGGTGGTGACTCTCAAAAAAAAAAAAAAAAAAATGTTCTACCACTAACCTTAAGTTCGAGTAACAAACCCTTCCTCCCATCTTTCAACCTTTATCCAATTTTAATCTTTTTCATGATGACTAATTCAGAGATAATAAACTTTACAAGTAGTTTACGAACTTTGAAACCATACGGGTCGGTAGAAAATTAAATTTTAATAAGTTTGATAGCAGTTATTAGTTACTGTAGAAAAGTGCTCAGTTGAGGGTGAATAAATGAACGTTTTTAGCCAATTTTTCGATATTTGTCGTCTGAAGGGTCGAGCTGCAAAATGATACTGATCTTGTGAAAATTTGTCACCTTTGTCGAAAGTTGTAGGCAGACATGCAAACATACATACATACATTTATATATTGGTAGCTCAAATTTTCGACCCAAACCGATTAAAAAGCTTGCCCTATCTCTGAATACCTTTTATGTAAAATTTCAAATGTTTAAACCAGAAATTGTCTGAGTAATTTGGTAGAGACAGCAGAGGTCAATTTTTTAAAAACTTTGACCCCTATTATGACCCCTTAACATTTATTGTTTTAGGCTCAAATCAAGTTATTAAGTTAGATCCATGTCCAAGGAACCTATATCTAAAATTTCAATTGTTTATACCCAAAATTGGTGGAGGAATTTGGTAGAGTTCTCAAATGTCAAATTGTTGAACTTTGACTCCTTACAGCCAAATTTCTGGCCAAAAACCGATTACAAAGATTTTCCCAAATCTCAGTACCCTGTATATTAAATTTCGAGTCTGTAGACTGAAAATTGTCACAGTTATTGCGTAGGGAAATGTACACAGACAGACACTTTCACTTTTATAGATATATAGGTAGATAATACAGTATAACCCTGATATAAAAGACTTCTTCTCCGGACCCTACAACTTTCTTACATCTGTTTTTCTGATATCCGGGTTACACTGTATATTAACACAGGCTCTAATTTGGAACCAGGGAAAATTTTTCCTATATTGGGTTTTCTTATATTTAGCGCTCTTATATCCGGGTTACACTGTGTAAATATATACTGCTTATTGCATGATTATTCTGAAGAAAAGATAAATTTCATTTATATTCATCAACTTCACTCTGAGAGTTGTTGGGGTCTTTTCAAAGATTCTTGTGAAATTTGCAACAGTTTTATTCTATGATGTATGAACGTAAACGAGTCTTGCAATAATAAGTCACTAATTTAGTGTCAAAAGTGCAAGGCGACTTTTTGTGTAAGCTGCTTTGTTTCTTACCATTCTGTGTAAATTTTATTTTGAATGTATATAACCTCTTGATTTCTAAAATATATTACACTAGCGAGGGGTACCCGGCGTAGCCCGGGTGTTTGGAGGTGTATGGAAACTCCGGGGGTGCGGGGGGGTTAAAAAAAAAAGTAAGTATGAGGATCGAACCCGAACCCTTGAGGCAAAGTTGTAAATTAAAGTGTGAAAAAAAAAAAAACATGCGACGTTAACCATTGCTCCACCGCGACATGTTAATGGAAGCACGTTTGAATTTATTTAATTATTTGGATTTAGCGGCGAGCAACAAATATTGAATATTTATCTTCCCGAAATCGAGCAAATTAAATAGACAGGCGTGCTTCGTTGTTAACTGTGAGATATTACGATTTATATGTGATATAAAAAGTTTTAAAAAGTTGTGAAGCGAGCGACCGCTTCTCTGAAAAAAGCCTTTTGTAGACACACAGAAAAAGCGAACACACATACATACATTTTCGCTTTTATATTTATAGATAGAAGAGGTATGCAGTGTTCTATTTATAGGGGGGTTAATATTATGCTTTCTAAAAAAAAATAACTTTTTTCATTTCAATTTCTCTATTCTAGCAGATTTTAAGTCATTACACAAAATTTCAACTCAATAATAAAAAAAAAAGTTAGATTGCTTGGGATTTAACTTATTAATATATAAACATACAGTTAAATACTAACTAGTACTATTTAAGAACAGAAAGTATTTATAACAGCACTAGTAGTTGATATTTTCTAACCTGACTAATTATTATTAAACGATAACATGTTTTTTTCCTTGAGTTGCAGGTTTAATAAAAGAAAGAGAAAGTCTTTTCTAACAGAATAAATAACTTCTTGCAGAAAAATTTGAAGCAAAGAAATGGAAAATGTTTTGGATGCAAAAAAAAAAAAAAAATGAAACAAATAATACTGCTTATTTTTTTTAAACAAAAAAACTAATACGTCTGGGAGCAGAGTATGGTATCTGTTCTGGTACTGCATTTGATTTTTTTCTGTTCTCGACCAATAAGGGGGAGGGTCCTTCTAGACCAGCCATTCTCAACCTTTCTTCACTCTAACCACATCACTCTACATAAAAGCATATAAGATATCAACGGATACACACTTGAGAGTCAAAACAATGAAAAGAATATGCTGTTGTCAGCACGGCTTTAAATATAGATTGCATAAGTCAAACTTTTTAATGTATTTCTCCATTTGCCCCCTACTCCCATAGAAAAAGAAAAGTCATAATCATCATGAAGTGACAAAAGGTCAAAAAGAACCTTTTTATTGTTTAGGACTTTAGGTCTTGTTTAAAAATAGTATTATACCCTGCAACCTCTCTCCCACAGAAGAGACGTTGCGAGCCTGTCCTTGTTTTATCGTTATTTCCATGGCAGATGCTCGTCTGAACTCCAATCTCTCATCCCCCCCTCGCCAATCTTTCACGAAAAACACCCGTCTAGCTGAATCCACTGTGAAAAATTTCCCCCACTCTATATCTGTGCCTAAATCAAAACGCGGATTCCATGAACAAAGCTTCTTTCTTATTAGAACTGCACGCCTGTGGAACTCTGTTCCGTCTGCCTGCTTCCCTCCGGACTACAACTTGGATGTCTTCAAGTCCAATGTTAACAAATTCCTAATGAACCGCCCCCTTAAGTAAACACTTCAGCAAATCTCCACACTAACGTAATGTACTTGCAATAACCCTTATCCCTGAGTGGCTTCCGGGCCTTGATAAGTGGTGATCACTGTGTAAAAAAAAAAAAAAAAAAAAAAAATAGTATTATACACTCGTATCACAAAAAATAAAGAAAATCAAACTTTTTCTAAATAAAAAATCCTGACGTTAATTTGTATTACGTTTCTTAGACATGACACAATCTGAAAAGAAATAATCATTTTTAAATTATCAAGTACTTCAATTATTTACTCCCGACTATATAATTTTTTTTATTTCCTAGGCGTAAATTTACCCCTGGTCTAGAACCTAATGCAATGCTATTTTTTGGGCCCAAATCCAAAGAGCCTCTTTGAGGGAGAGGAAGCTGGATTTTCCCCACATTAAGAACCGACCTTGTGTCTGGTTCTCTTCTCGTGGGGAAGCAAATAAAAAGGAACTAATACTCTTAATATTTACTTTAGATAAATCCTAAGAAATGCTGTTTGAAAACACATTATTACTATCGTGTAAAACTCTTACATTCCATGTGGGTTTTGTCTCCAAAAAGTGTATAATATCTTCATATATAATAAAATGACTGCAGAAATTCCCCTTTGGACCAAAGTATCGTAGGTTTGCAACAACAGATTCCATATACAAATTCAATACATCTAAGCTAATAGCCACTATCTTAAGTAGCTTTCGAATACCATTTTTTTGACATATTCATTCGTGATATTAAAATATACTGCATTGCATCCAATGAGCAACAATATCACGATCGGAACATCTTTAGAAGAAGTAGTTCCTATTTTTCTCTCTATGTATTTACTCTTTCCACTGCTACCAGTTGTTCCATATCATTATGCTAGGTTTTCTCAATACATAGCTGCAAGGTATTGCATCAGAACAAGGTAAGGGCAGAGGCAATTCAAAGTGGAGTTAATGTAGGTTTTCTATTGCTGTGATCGACTTGTAAAATGGTACATCACTTTCTCTTTTTCTTTTTTCTTCCTTGTTTTTCTTTTCTTTTTTTCATTCTTTTTTATGGAAATCGTTTCAGGCAAGACACAAAGCAACGTGATATACGCAACAAAAAAGAATGAAAGATTATCATAACAAAAACAAAAGATGTCTATTGGCTTTAGTCTTGCACCCCCCCCCCAAAAAAAACCCCACAAAAACAAAAAATAAAACAAAACAAAAAAAAAAAACAAGGCTATAGGTAGAAAGAAAACAGTCAGCAAGTAGAGAGTTCCACAAGCCTGCAGTTCTTTGAAAGAAGCTACTAGAATAGGAAACTGCATTACAATACGGTATCAAAACAACGAATTGATGAAGACCACTAGACCAACAAGTCAAACGAGCTAGAACAAAGGAAGCAGATAATTCTGATCAAAATATGCCATTTCTTCGTTTGTGACCATCTTTTTGGCGATTTCTTTTATCAAATGCATTTGTTTGGTTGGGTATTGTTTGTTTATTCTCTAAATTCATAATTGAGTTGTTCAGTATTTAGTTGTCTCCTGCTTTAAACATATGTAATTTTACATACACAATTCTTGTTTCTTTTTACCTATATTGAATAAAGTTCAGTATAAATCGAGTTTTATTCCTTTCTTTTCTTTCGTAAAATGCAATTAAAGTAAATCTATATATCTTTGAAAGTGAAATTGTCTGTGTGTGTGTACATTCCCCTACCAAACTACTCTGTCAATTTTAAGTCTACATACTCGGTATTTGACATAAGGAGTATTGAGATTTGGGAAAATATTTTTAATCAGTTTTCGGACAGAAATTTGGCTGTCAAAGGCTCAAAGTTCAACAATTTGACCTTTGAAAACTCTAACAAACTCCTCCACCAATTTTGGGTTGGTTGGTTGGTGGTTTTTGTTTTACGGCATATCAACCCTTTTTGGGTTATTTAATGCCGAATCCAAAGATTTTGAAGAAAAATTTTTTAATAGAATATATTTGTTGTTTTCAAGTCCGTTTCTATTTAACCCATAGTTGGAACCCTAACAGGTACTACCACTCTGGGTCAGAGTGTACCTGGGAGCAATGGTAATTAAAGGGTGGCTCCACACTCCCCAAAGCCCACAAGCTGGGGCCTCACCACTGGATATAGTTTAAGGTCATATCCAGGACCCCCATTGAGGGACTTTTACCCCCTGCAGGGGGCAGTCGGTGTATTATAATGCCCCACTGACAGGGCCACCAATTTTGGGTCTAAACACTTGAAATTTTAAATGTAGGTTACTTGGACATGGATCAAGCCTTTTAACTTGATTTGAGACCAAAATAATAAATGTTAAGGGGTCAAAATTGAAGTCAAATTTTAAAAAGATTTGACCTCTGCGGTCTCTACCAAATTACTCAGTCAATTCTTGGTCTAAATATTTGAAATTTTACATAAAGTGTATTCAGACAGAGGGCAAGCTTTTTAATCAGTTTTTAACTGAAAACTTGGCTGCCAAGGGGTCAAAGTTGAAAAGAGTTGACCTTTGCAGACTCTACCAAACTTCTCCGCCAGTTTTGGATCTAAACATTTGAAGTTTAAAATGTAGGTTACCTGGACATAAGTCAAACTTTTTAATATATATATGATGATGATGATTGCTGCATCTTTCCAGATGATCGTCGTCACATTGAGTTCTCCCAATCTTGTCGTCCATTCCATCTCAGATAACTCTGCACTACCGCCGAAGATTTGCACATCTTGAAGCAGATGTGACATTTTGAGAATTTCCATCGAGTTGACTTTCTATGGAGGTTGAAGGGTATTCCTATGAACAATCACACGTCTTCTCAAACCAGCAGTAGACTTGCAAACTTTGCTGCATGTTAAACAGATCGTTTGGTTCAGACTACTAGGTGCAAAGTTGACATGAACATGAGTTTTGTGCAACTTAAGGTGGTTGATGTAGCCAGCTTTTGACAAAAAACACTCGTTCACAAGTGTGGCATTTCCAGCTCTGTGTGTCATGGTTAAGACCATCAATTAAACCTTTGTGAAGCTCTCGCTTCTAGATAAAAAAAGTAGGCTCTTGCTTCAGATTGCTGTGGGCCTACTTTTTTTATCTAGAGCATCGCAACTTTCACGTACAAGCTTTCGCCACTTCGGCCTTTACAGAGTAATTTCTTCCCATGTGTCGATGTTGATTTGTAAGACTTTCAAATTATTCTTTGTAGAGTTCCTGAACCTCTTCCTACGCTTGTGTTGAGGGCGCTTGCCATTTACCAGCTCCCCGTAAAATATTTGTTTTGGCAGTCTACAATCTTTCATTCAAACCAAGTGGCCCATCCAACGCATGTGAGATCTGATTACAAGGGTCTCAATACTAGAGGAACATGGTCTCACAAGGACTTCTGTATCGGGTACTTGTGCTTGCCACTTGATGCTTAAGATAACGTCTCAAGCATTTTTGGTGAAATCGTTCAAGCCATTTAATGTGCCTTTGATACAATGTCCATGTCTCTGATGAATAAAACAGTGTGGTTAGCACACAGGTCTTGTAAACGCAGATTTTAGTCCTGTCTGTGATGCCACGATCAGACCACACTCTTTTCTCCAAC
>NC_136489.1:123051064-123078564 GCF_053919585.1 Euprymna scolopes | reverse complement strand
GCTATAATCGAAACCAAAACCAAAACTTATGAAGAATTCTTGGTAAAATTATTTTTTACAAGAAATGGAAGTCCATAACAATTAAATGACAGTCACCCGGATGCAAGCATGACACACAAAATAAATAACACACACCCTGTCCTATTAATATACAGATCATTATCCAGTATATAGTAATAATTTTAAAAGAAACATGGCTTGCGTACCATCAACGCAACTTGAAACTATAACATTCAGTACTCCAGCCTTGGTTGCTATTTATCTCTCTAGCCTCGTTACAGTCTGGGCTACCAATCGATGGATACAAACGATTAAAAATTAAGTGACTTTGAGCTATGAATGTTCAATTTTGCATATGCGTAAAGTTGACTTACCCTGCCAAATTTTATTGTTTTGTTTTCAATTTTAATCCCTTAGCAGCAATTACTTATTGCCAGCTAAGAACCTAATCGAAATTATGTTATATAGGTCCAAATACCTTATATATCAATTTTCAAGTCTGTAGATTAGATATGCAGAGAGGAGTTTGGTAAAAACTTTTCACACACACCGACAAGGTCACTTTTTTTATATACAGAGTGGCACAAAATAATCGAAACCAAAACTTATGAAGAATTCTTGATAAAATTATTTATAAAAATAAAAATAGATAACTTAAGTGCCATCAGCTATAATCGAAGCTGAAACCAAAACTTATGAAGAATTCTTGATAAAATTATTTAGAAAAAAAAAAAAAAAATTACGTCAGTGCAATCAGCTATAAATTAAACCGAAACCAAAATTTATGAAGAATTCTTGGTAAAATTATGTATTACAAGAAATGGAAGTCCATAACAATTAAACGACAGTCACCCGGATGTAAAAGTGACACACAAAATAAATAAAACACAAGCTATCCTAATAATATATAGATTAGCATTAGTAGTAGTAGTAGTAGTAGTAGTCGTAGTAGTGCGAATTAAATTCATTAAAACATATATTTGTTTCAGAATTTTTGAGATTTTTGTGATTTGTATTATTTGGAGGACATTTCTCATCTTGGACGATCTTATTCAGATGCACCTTGTTGAACTCGGGAATCTTTCTGTTGAACTCGGGAATCTTTCTTTTGAACTCAGGAATCTGTATAGAATTTCAAACAGAACTCTTGCTTGCTTTCATTCCATCAACGATGATCAAGTAAAAGTCTTAAATAATTTGTAATTATACTTTTAGAATCAACCAGACTGAGGATTGAACCATTAAACCGTCTAGAAGAGTGCCATTTAGAACTGAATTTAACTTAGTACTTTGTCTGTTACGCCACACATCAAACGTTTTTTGGGTTTGTATTACTGTACACATAGATTCGAAAAAGTTGTCAAAAAACAAATATATAACAAATAAATATTATCAAAAGCAAGATAAGTTACTTTTCTACCTAACTGGATATATTTTTCGTGTTTTTATTTAATGTAACATGTTTATTCAGCTCGAAAAGCATAAAGTGTTTACCGATGTATTGGAAAATTCAAGATGGCACCCGACTCTCTCTTTAATACGGTAAGTTCAGGAAAAAATGTTATAAATAATAAACTAGACAAAATACTGTTAGAAATTCGCTCAATATATGTTACCGTGACATAAGTTGACATATATTCGGTGTTTTTTTAATAGTATTTTTTCTAGTTTATTATTTATAACAACTTTTCCCAAACTTACGATGTTAAAGAGAGTGTCGGGCGCCATTTTGAATTTTCCAATACGTCGGTAAACACTGCATGTTTTTCGAGCTGAATAAACATGTTACATTGAATAAAAGCACAAACAATGTATCCTGTTTGGTAGAAAAGTAACTTATCTTGCCTTTGATAATATTTATTTGTTATATATTTGTTTTTTGACAACTTTTTCGAATCTGTGTGTACAGTAAAACAAACCCGTTTTTTTTACTACACTCATAATTTGCCGCAGGTCTTAAGTGACGCTCTTCTGGGGGATTAAATAAAGGATTCTATGTGGTTGAAGTCTTAAGTAATTCATAATTATTTTCTTAGTATCGCCCAGACAGAGGATTGAACCTTCAACCTCTAGCAGAGCGTCACTTAGAATTGATTATTACTTATTACTTAGCACTTCTATATTGCGGAGAGCCACCTCACATCTTTGTGGGTTAAATAAAAAGTTCCTTAGAAATTCCATACAGATGAAGATACAGGGTCAAAACCTTTTTCATCAAGGCCTGATGGCTGACCCTGGTTGACCTCGTCCAAGGTTGGAATGCCACTTCCAGAGAGCAAAGTTTACGTCATTGTTTGCTTTTTTCTGTCTGATTGTATAAATGGGTTGGGGGGGGGGGTATTCTGGATGCCGGCCTGCTGGCCTGCCAGTATGTATTTTTTTACAAATGGATGTAAAATGACATCACCAGTAGGAAAAAACAAAGACTATAAAAAAGACAATCACCTTAGAGATGTGGATGACATTCGAGAGCATGTTCGAAGTCCCATTTGGAATCACGTTTTATTTGGGGAAGTACCCGGAAATATATGTCATTGTTACAAAAGAAAAACGGAGTCAAGTTATTACTTGTCGTATGTTCCTTGTGACGTACTCTGCTTCAACGTGTTTGTTCCTTGTGTAACGTTACATACAGAAGACTTATCAAGTTTTATCAGATGCACTTTAAGAAGGTGGGAGGTTACATCGGCCGAAATGTTGTGCGAATAACACTCAAGATGAGAACAGTAGTCTGAATAATTCGAATAATATGGACCATTTGTTTGAAAGGAACTTACTATTGCACTATCAGGAACCGATATTTTGTGTACAGAATCAAAGAAGCTTACACAAACTCATCCTAATTTATTTTTTTTCATCCTCATCCTCATCCTTATTTCTTTCGTTCCTCCTCCTTCTCCTCCTTTTCCTCCTATTCATTTCTTTCTTTCATCCAGAGTTGTTGAAAAACAAAACAAGATTAATATTAGACCAGGTTCAGATGTCTAATTGGTGTCAACGAAGACGTGAGTGACGAAAATTTAATTATTTCACCTTCTTATTTGATGGGTGACCTCTTGACCTTTTTCTCTCAAAGAAATATGTCCACATTTTATTTTTTTTTTGCTTTTACTTAAAAACAATTATCGCAATTAAATAAAAGTATGAAATGTTTGATTAAGAAAGATGCTTTTTTTTTTAAATTCTTTATTGCATATCTTAATTAATTTTCAATATACCTGAATGAGGTTCTTCCCGATTTTCCTCCATTTAAGATAATGAAAAATTTTTTTATTAATTCAAGTTCTTTATTTTCTCTTTCATCACACTTAATAAAAATACGAGGCATACATAGATACCATTGTTTTCATGCGAAACTCAATATTACAATTTCCGAAATTTCGTCCTAATAGTGTAGAAGCACCAAATTTTTATTATTCTGTTGATAAAAATTGATCTTTTAGATTGTTATTTCCTATTTTTCCCTCGTTTTTTCCCCTTCTTTTTCTACCTTTTCCTCCCTTATTTCCCCCCCCCCCCCTTCCCCTTCTCCCCCCCCCCATTTTTCCTTCTTTTTCCCCCTTTTCTTCCCTTGTTTTTCCACCCTCCCTCTCAAACATATTTTTCTGATTTCTTTTTGTTCGCTCCATCTCACATGCGTACACTTTTCTGTTTTCTTGCTCACACTCTCGTATACACATGAAACTACTTGGCAAATATACCCGGTGTACCAAGTGAAAAAGAGATTGGAACAAGTGCACTGTAAAGGGCGGTCAGAATCTTAAAAAGATCTCTCGGTTGGAATATATGAGAGAGCGAATGAATGTCTGGTTTCCTATCAGATCCCAGACATTCACCAGCTTGAACTAACTCATAAGAAAACGATTAAAAAAAAAATGCAGAACATGAATGCCGACTGGAAAGAACTTGAATGCCTACTAAATACTATCTTCGAGGGTCTAAGGTCTCTCTGTACAAGGGGTTTGTCAGGACACTGGCATGAGGATAGTCCCACTACGAGTAAACCCTGACCAAATATTTAAAATCACATAATATTTGCAGCCCAAATAAGAACTCGGTCTGGCTAATCCAAACTAGCTTTTATGAGGAATAGTGCACTTTCTCCAAGTAGCAACACAAAGCTGGATACTCCACCAGACTAGATGAATTCTTCTCCTGGAATCCAGTAAGACCAAGAGACTAAAAAGAAATATACAGTATAATATATTTAAACTAGCCAGGGCGAGCTTCAAAATGATACCGATCTCGTGAAAATCTGCCGCCTCTGTCGAAAGTTTTAGACATACATGATGATTGCAAACGTCTTGTCAGACGAGTGCCACTCCCGCAGACACTTAATGTCCATGAGCCCAGAAATGACCTCTTTTTTTTTCTTAGTCCTACTGGTGAATTCACACGCTCACGCAGGCATGATACTGAAGACGGTCATTGAGATCAATTATTACATGTTTCCAGCATTTCAAGCCTCCACGCGTCATAACTTTTCCATCGCCACAGGACCATTTTTATAGACAAATACCTGAGGGAGTATCTATACACAGGTGATATTGCAGAGTCTT
The DNA here is from genome assembly GCF_053919585.1 of Euprymna scolopes. Taxonomy (NCBI): domain Eukaryota; kingdom Metazoa; phylum Mollusca; class Cephalopoda; order Sepiida; family Sepiolidae; genus Euprymna; species Euprymna scolopes. The sequence goes on along the minus strand of NC_136489.1, from coordinate 123,074,005 downwards.
AGCTTTGTACGACAGCTAAGTCTCTCTCTCGGTTCAAAATGTTGAGATCCAGCAACAAGCAAGAGCAAGATAGCCAGCAACAAGTTAAACTGCAGACCAGCTTAATGCGGGTAATGGTCTCCCGCTTTATGGTTTTTTAAATCAGAGATTTGCTTCTCCTAGAAAGGTTGCCTTCACCACGGCTTAAGGGAGCCCTCTCCACCCCAACACACAAACACACATGGTGCTAGTTGGCCGTTGACTCCTAAAAAGGGTTCATTCGCCCTTTGGAAGGTCTTGTTTTTAATCCTTCAGGGAGACTAGCCACCCTCCTCACCAAACAAGTCTGGTGGGGGAACCAGTTTAGTCGCCGGTGACCCGACCATGAGGCAGGTAGTACTGGGTTACATGGTACCATATACATACATACATACATACATACATACATACATACATACATTTAAACAGACAGGTAAAATTTATATTATAGATGGTCAACTGAGGAGAGGAACATTATGTTCTTAATTTCTTTACTATCTTAGTGTTTGAGAGATAAAGAACTTGATTAGAACACCGAAATAACTCTGCATCTCATATAGAGATCAAGTATTAGCCCCAGATAGGGGGCTAATACTTGATTTCTGAGGACTTCGACTGACAAAAAGTTAAATAAAGAGTCAATACAGGCGAGGAACCGTGAATGCCTACTAGACATCATCCTCCAATACCTTCGGACTCTTTTTATAGGTGGTTTGTCAGAGACTCAGTTTTGAAGATACTTCTCATTTGAATTAAACCTTGACCAAATATTAACCCTCCCACCTCCCCCGAAAAACTATTGTTCATTGTGTCCTCAAACCATCCAGGATGTTCTTCAAATTGTGGATGAAGATAATCCCTCTGTATTAATAGAGGGCAGCTTTTAATAAAGAAATAAAAATAAAAAGCTGCATATAATGAGGAAGTCGTATAAAAAATATGAATAAAAACAAAAATAAATACTGGCAGGCCAGCACCCAGGATAAAAAGGGTCCTCCCCCCCCCCATCCCATTTATACAATCAAGCAGAAAAAGACAAACAATGGTGTAAACTTTCCTTTCTGGAAGTGGCATTCCAGCCTTGACCAAGGTCAACCAGGGTCAGCCATCAGGCCTTGAGGAAAAAGGTTTTGATCGTCTATCTTCATTATTTGTGACAAAAAAATAAAAAAATATAAAAAATAAAAAAATGAAAAGTTTAAAAGGCTTCAGCTACGGTCTGTTACTCAAAAGTATTGCTACGACTACTCCAAGTTTGAAAACTGGAAATACAATCTTCTTCTACACTAAGCTGGATACTCCACCAGACTAGATGGATTCTTGTCCTGGAATCCAGTAAGACTACAAGAAAGATATACTATAAAAGAGTTGACGGATGAATTAGGATGAGAAAAATTAAAGTTCTCAACTTCTTCAACGTTTCAGAAGCAAAGGAAAATTTAATGAAACACACGAATGTGGCTCATATAGAAATTGAGTGTTAGCCCCAGGGAGGCGTCCCTTGATTTCTTAGGACTTCACTTGAAGTAAAACGAAATACACTCTTGTTCTTATATATTATTTAGTTGGAATTCATTATTGAGATGAGTATTATTCATTTATTTTATATATTGTTGACTATTATCCTTATCTTTTCTTAGTTGACGTTTCGGCCAACTATTCGGGGTCCAAGGCACAGTTTTTTTTTTTTTTTACATAGGCATCACCACATTATCAAGGCCCAGAGGCCACTCAAGGATAAGGGTTAAAGAGTGTACAGTAGAAATTGGACAATATAGTAATCATTAGTAATGAAAATTTGGTAAATTTGATAACTTATAACAGTTAATAGAGATGTTGAATCTCTACGATTTCAAGTAAGAATTGTCTGAAGATAGCAGTTTTAATCCTACTCAAAGTAGGCCAGAGGCTTACTTGGCCAAAACGTGGTGAAACGACAACAACTATGGAAGGCAGTAATTGCAGTGAATGCAGTCGGGAGATTCAGAGTTCCTATCCGTCGCAGTTACCACCTGACGAAGGCCAGAGGAATCGTTGGCCGAAACACCAACTAAGAAAAGATGACTCTTGTTGTATATTGCTGCTATGCTCACATCTTATTTTCTTATATGCTTGTATCTGATATTCCCGTTTGGCCAATCACAAGGCAGCTCTCAATCACGTAACCGTGTACATAAAAGGCAAAATCCGAAACTCTTATTCCCCTTTCCTCCTGACTCCGCTGGGCAGCAAACATTAGCCTGGGGCTTTGGTCCCAGGCTAAACGTGAGTACAACAAGCTGACATGGCGACCTTCAAACTCTCATTTGTTTCCACGTGCGGCACCCATACAAACTTTCTCCAGCACGGGGCAGATGGTGTGTTGACAGCTAGACCATAGTGTGTGGGTTGACGCAAGCTCTCTTGCCATTGGCGTGCCGTTAGTCCATGATGGAGCCGTAGTGAAAGATGCTTGCTGGTTACGCTCAGAAAAGGACTTCCAACACATAAACCTGGCAGAACTCGATGCAGGGATCAAGGGAATCAACTTGGCAATCCTTTGGAAGACAACCACCCTGCGACGATTCATAGATTCTGCTTGTGTCCATAAGTAGATTTCAAACACTCTTACCGGACGGGCTAGAGTATGAACCAAAGCAACGAGCCAAATGCTCATACGTTGGTGGTTCAACACAGTCATGAGCCTGGTGAACGAATATGCACTATCAATGGAGGTGTCCCAGGTCAGATCCAGTATAAACAAGGCAGATTGTTTAACAAGGGTACCTCAAAGATGGCTTGATGCCATAAAACAAACTGTTGAACCTACACAACCTACCTGTGCCACATCTATGATTCCTGGTCAATCTAATCCGATTAAGGAAATCCACCAACAAAGCGGGCATCCTGGAGTTAGGCGAACCTTATATTTCACTAAGTTGGTTCAACCAGGAGTGCAAAGGGCAGACGTCATGGAAGTGGTCAAAACTACGTGGAATGCCAGTCCATTGACCCGGCACCCGTTCGCTGGGAAAAAGGGAAGTTGGAAGTTAGGAGCCACTGGAACCGGCTAGCGATAGACATTACTCACCACAATGGTGAGGATTTCCTGACTCTCATTGATTGCGGTCCATCAAGGTTTGCCATATGGTGTATGCTGCGTCGACAAGATACAGTCACTATTGTCTGTCAACTAAACAATATTTTTCTTGAACATGGACCTCCAACAGAGATATTGCTTGACAATGGTGCTGCATTTACAAGTGAGCAGTTTAGAAAATTTACTGACAGCTGGAGCGTACCTGAGGTTTCGATGCACTCATGTATCTATGGAAATGGGATCATTGAACAGAATCATTGAACCGCCAAAACAATCGCGGCTAGATCAGGCTGCACAGTATTTGAGGCAGTTTATTTGTACAATGTAACCCCAAAGGATGATGTTTCACCCTCTACGGCGCCCGCTGATACATTGCATAGGTATCACGTCAGGGTGAAGGGCATAGAGATGAACCCAATGCCTGAACTGGAAGTAGGTGGAGAGAGAGTGAGGAAAGGGGATGTCGTGTGGATCAAAACCCCATGAGGCAAGTGCACGCCAAGGTATGGAGTTGGGCGAGCCACTGAAATAATCAGCCCACAAGCGGTGTGGGTCGACGGCATGCCCCATCATGTTAAAGACATACGGTTAGTAACGCAACCATCATTAGACAACACAAGCGAATCAGAGTCAGAATCTAGCGAGGCATCGCTCTGTATTGTAGCACCACCATCAGACAGTGACTCGGAGATTAGTAGCCTCCCAGAAGACATAGAGATTAGTAGCTTCCCAGAAGACACAGAGATGCTCGACTCTCAGAGCGCAGACGAAAGCACAAGTGAAGATGAGGTGTGTGCTGTCCCCCCTCGAAGAAGCACCCAGCGAAGACAATCACCACCCCCTTGTTATCTCTGTGATCATGAGATCAGGGAGGAGTGTGGGGAAAATGGCTTACTGTACAAACGTCCTCGTGTCTGTCTGTCTTGTGAGTCGCGCGCGTCGAGAAAGAAAGAAAGACTCCATCATGGCGGCCATGACGTTTTATAGTGAATGAAGTCTCACGAGATCACGTGCGCGTGCCTTATAAAAACAGGTCCCTTGTTGGTGGGAGAGGAGAAATCACTTGACGTTTGAGAAGCGGCAAAATCAGTTGGGAGAATTTGTATGAGCAATGATTTTTGCCTGTTGATCGACCACTTTTCCCTTTCTTTCTCCTTTAACCAGCCTCCTTCGTCCCGATGACTTCTGGCTACAAACACATGTAAACTGAACTATTCTCTTTCCAACCAGCCGGCATGATATTAATTCTATCTTTACACACAAGAATACTTCAACTTACTAACCCGTTTCTCTCTTGTACACACTACTAACGAGGATGACAAATAAAGTTGCTTATTAAATGTTAAACTGAGACTCCCTTTTTGATGTCTTCATTATTAACTAAAAAATATTTACTATTTTAACCTTATTATTATAACCTTATTATTATAACTTTATTATTATAACCGTATTATAACCGTATTATAACCAACCGTGGAAAATTTTCCTTTAAACAAAATTATTAACAAAAAAATATTTATTATTATAACCAACCGTGGAAGATTTTGCTTTAAACAAAATCAAATAAAAAAAGATAATAAAAAGAATCATTTTTTGGCATCGGAAAATAAGCACAAATTTTTCTGATACTCCCAAAAGTTCCAATTTTTCTGATTCCCAATTCCAATTAATCATCCCAAGACTAGTATCTACTGAATTGTCATGCCTCAATAAAAAAATAAATAAAAAATTACGAAAAAAACGATAAAGTAGAAAATTAATAATTAATGAAAACGGTTTTCAAAGACAATTAGGAAAAATGAAGTTTTGCTAAATTGGTCCAAGATTTTCAGTTTTCAGAAAATATTTACCTCCTCCATTTTGTTACGATTTAAATTCTCTAACTTTTTTTTTTTTAAAAACTCAATTTTCGAATTATTTAGTCATCGGGCATATCCATTATACAAAGCTCCATAATACAATTTATTTTTACTTTAATAAAATAATACATTCTTTTGGAAAATTGCCAAGTGTGCAGTTCTTTGTAAAAACAATCAGTTCTTAGAAAGCTTTTCTTATTTTTATTTTTTTTTTTGCTAGAAAATCGTCATTTTACTTATGTGAGTCAATAAGATAAATATTGAAAGAACGCACAATCTTTTTTTGTTGTTTTTAATGGGATGAACAAATGTTTGAGTTAATTATCGAAGAAATCTTTTCTCTTTTTTTTTTTCGCTTCATAGATTCTTTGTTTCAATTTACTAAAACAATCTTTTTTTTCTCTCTCTCTTTCGAACTTAAAAATCCTTTGTTACATAATTGGTATGGCAGACAGATAAGCTGCTGGAAGATTTTCTCTTTGTGTCGATTTCAAGCTGCTGACTTAGAACTAAGAGCTGATCCAGGAGGTTTGTTGGTTGGATTGTTTTGTTTTACGGCATATCAGCTCTTTTCATATTACTTAATGGCGAATGCAGTAATTTGAGAAAAAGTCTTTATTCTTCAAGTTCTTTCTATCTTCAAATATTTATTCATGGTGTTTGGTTTTGTTGTTTTGTTTTATGGCACATCAACCCTTTTCAAGTTCAGTTATTTTGGCAAACGTTTATACACTTCACGTTCTTTATAGAACGTGAAGTGTATAAACCTTTGCCAAAATAACTGAACTTGAAATGTTTATTCATGATATTTGGCCTGGTTGTTTTGTACAGAATAGAACGATGAAATTGTAGCCATAGAAAAGACGACATGATTCCATTTCCGTTTACTGAAAACCGGTTTTCTTTTTTTTCTTTTTTTTTTGCAGACCATCTACTAGTTGGCCAGTTGTGCACAAATTCTAAGAGCATTCTATTATGTTTGAAAGTGACACAATGTTCAATGAGCGAGATCTGAGATGCGCCGTTGTACAACTCATGCCCTCTACAGATCCAAGTTATGATAACAAGACTATTGCAAAAATTTAATATCTGGGAAAGAGGCTGTTGAAGAAATAGCTGAATTAAACAGCTACTTTAAAGGTATTAACAGAGGTTCTCTGCTATACCCAAATGATATAACTAATAATTTTGTCTTATATAATTATATAGTTATAAACAAACTTAAAAAATGCGATTCTTTTTTACATTCGATTCATCAGAGAAAATTAGTCATGTATATAACTTTAAATATTTTGGCTGATCAAAATCGATTATTTCATGTTGACTTTTGTGACACTATCCAGCAAATTGAAAAAAAAATGATGATATGGAGTTCATAGAATTCCATTATAAACAATTTTTGTCGCAAAGAGAATGACAATATTAGTAAAAAAGAAAAAAAAATATCAGAAAAGAAAAATTCAAATTTTTAATTAAATTCTACAACAGATTTTTGAAAAGTTTTAATATTCAATGTTTGAAATATTTCTGCCTTAGTAACTTTGTTTATACTAACATTTGTTTGAATTTAATTTTTAATTATTGCTTGTTATTCAGTTAAACTAATTGTTCGTTATTCAGTTAAACTAATTTATTGTTCGTTATTCAGTTAAACCAATTTATGGTTCGTTTTTCAGTTAAACTAATTTATTGTTCGTATTTCAGTTAAACTAATTTATCGTTTGTTTTTCAGTTTTGATTTTTAAAATATTGTTTTTTTGATTTAAAAATATTTATTGTTCATTTTTATTTATTTCTATTGAATAAACTTCAGTTTCATACAAATCAAATCGTATTCCTTTTCTTTTTAAACTTTTTAACAACTTTTCTCCCTTTCAATTCGTTTTTTTATTATTAATATTTTTATTATCAATATTGGACGAGTTTCAGTACAAAGTACCATGTTTATGTTTTTTAATCCAATTTTGAAGTTTTCTAACGCTTTCTGTAAAAAATGTCTGCTCATTATCGACAGTCTGTGTTCCACTTATCTTGCTTGCTAGGACCTATGGCGATGACGTCATTTTTCAGCTGACAGGCCATCTATTACGATGGTCAAGAGTTAAGCAACATTGAGTCTAGTCAGTACCATTTGAGAAGGCGAGACGCTGTATGTACCGCGAGGTAAATTTATCCTTCTCTCGAGGGTAGATAGGCCTCTCGTTAGCCATGGTAGGCAACCCATCTAATGATGGTGTCACGATAAAAAATACTCTTGATAGCCCTGGCGAAGCATCAAATATTCAGCTACCGACAAGATTTGAATTACATTACAGATTCGTGTAGTGAGTTCAATCTCGGCTGCGGCCGCATGTTATGTTTTACGTTTTTGTTGTTGTTGTTGTTTTTTTTGATTTTTTTTGTAATTTCGTTGACCAAGGTAGCAGCCTTGACCTTGCGATCAAAACCCAAGATTGAGTGAAGCGGAACAAACCGATGGGGATTCGGTGAATCTGTTTAGTCCGTATTATTTTTAATTTTAAATTAAAACTGAAAAATACAAGTTGCTTTAATTATTTGTCACTTCAACGTAAAAATAATAATTTAAAATATAAAATTGTTTTAAAGTTGTTTAACTTATTTGTCATGTTTTTTTTTTGTTTTTATTTATTTATTTATTTATTTATTTGCATTTATTCTATATTAGTAAAAATACAAGTTGTTTAAATTGTCATGTTCTGACTAGTCAACTTTGTCTCGGTTCGTTCCGTTTCACTCGATCTTGGTTCTTGATCGCATTGTCAAGGCTGCTACTTGGTCTACGAAATTGAAAGTGACAGCCATGTTGATTTGTTTTTACTCGTTTAATGTTTACTCATTTTAATCGTGCATTTCTTGAGTTTAACTGGGTCAAATAAATTATCTCATATCACACACAAACCCTATGCAGTGTCATTACCGAAGATTTTTCATATGCAAAATATTTTAGTCAACATATTTCAGTACTTCTGTAGTATACGGACCGTGCTGAAATAATAAGGTTATTATTTAGAAAGGAGAGTGTTTTGTAACTATTCTGTACTTTCACCTAACAAATTAATAAACAAAAAATAAAGTAAAAATTTAATTCAACTTGAAAATCCTAAACGAAACCAAATCACTGGTTACGATCCTAAAGTCTTAAACTTTAATTACGATCCGTATTCTGTATAAGTACCCGTATTTCTTTACCCTTCAATGCAAAAACAAAAGCGAAAAAACGACCACGACAACAAAAATGACCCGTATCTTAGAAAGCCGCAAAATCTGATTTATATTTTTAAAATTTATTTTCATTTATCAAGAAAGTTAAGTAAAAAAAACATGAAAATAATGAAAAGTACAACACTATAATAGCGAAATTCGGAAAACGAAAGCGACGATTAAAAAACAAAAACAAAAAAAAAAAAAAAAAAAAAAAAATGATATGTCCAGATGTTTTTGTGTCAACTTAAACTGAAAACAATGATATCAACTTAATTGGAATGTCAGAAGTATTTAAATATTATTAAATTATCAAACAACAAAAAAAAATAAATAAAAAAATAATTTTCCATCTTTACCGTAAAAAACCCTTCACCATATTTTCATTTATCAGGTATTCTGAGTAAAAAATAAAATAAAATAGATAAAAATATTGTAGGCAAAAAATCTTAGAATGAAGAATTTTTTTTTAAGTCCTCAGTCAGTTTCTAAATCTGGCTTTGTTTGGGAACTGAAAATGGACCCCTCCGCCCAACAAAAAACGCCCCCCCCTCACCTCCAAAAAAAATTGGCGATTGCTTTATCACCTACAAAATGAATCAAGAAGGAAAAAACCAAAAACCTCCAAAAAGTGAATAAGGTGACAGGATGTTTAAGATTTACCCGGCAGTAGGAAGCCATTTAAAGTTCACAGCCTGACATCATCTGATTAACAGGAGACATTTATTTTCCAACTATGTTTTTTTCCAAACCGATTTTGTTATTTATACTGCTTAGATTTCGAAAGCTTCGACAAGAATAAGACTGGCGCATGGCAATCCCTATAAAGACGCCAGGCGATCGTACAAACGAGTATCTTTACGGTATTCCGGCATAAAGCTCGAGACAATAGTCTCTAACCCCCTTTCACAACAAAAGGAACTAATTTCCCTATACACCGCTTTTGGTTACTATGGGAACAGCTAATTTTTGTGATGATTCGATTTTTAATAATAAACACATTTTATTATTTTAAATATTAATATTTATTTTTAATAATAAACACATTTTATTTTATTTTAAATATTAATATTTATTTTTAATAATAAACTACACTGATTAATATCCCAAAAACTACTTTTTTTGTGACAAATTTAAATGCGCTTGCTTGCATGTATAGAAATGGCCACCACCACCACCGATAACAAAGAATTACATTGCTTAATATGAATACTGAGAATACTCCAAAAAACACAGGTCAGCTGCTGCAGGTATAACATCATCAACAATTTTCTCCATAAGTGCAGCACTGCAGCAGAACGCGTACGATTTTTCGATTAATTAGCGGCAGTACTAATAATTTGTGCGGGTTTTCAGATCAAATAATAATTAAAAAAAAAATCAACAATAATAATAAAAAAAAATCGACAATAATAAAAAAAAAAATCAACAATAATAAAAAAACAAAATAGATTTTATTGGTTTATTCCTCGAATCACAAAAATTAATAAATAAAAAATCCTGTATATTGTAGGCTACAATAAATGTTTGAAGCCAAATCTTTCAGCAAAAAAGGCCAAATTCAAAGACAAAACCACATTTTTTAGATAAAAAAAGGCCAAAAAAGTCAAATTTTAACTTTTTCTTTAATAATTACTATTAAACAAATATTGTTTTACTTTTAAAATGTCCTGTATATTGTTTATTATTAAAAATCGAATCATCATTATTATCATTCATCATTATTATTAAAAATCGAATCATCACAAAAATTAACTGTTCCCATAGTAACCAAAAGCGGTGTATATGGAAATTAGTTCCTTTTGTTGTGAAAGGGGGTTAGAGACTATTGTCTCGAGCTTTATGCCGGAATACCATCTTTACTTGGTGGCGATATAATTTTTTTTAAAGACTAGCAGGGAGACCCGATGTCGCCCGGGATTGAATGAGGATCAGCAAATGTTCCATCCTTCTATATTTTATTATCGTCGAAATCTGTGAAATCTCCCATTTCTTTTTCAAGCAAATCGATTCATTGCCTGCCCTAGCTAGAGATCCACTACGGCATATGGAGAGGAAGTTTCACATGCCTTCCCCTACTGTCTTAGTCCACAATACATTGTAGTCTACATTGCACTGAAGAGAACCTCGTGTTGATTTATAAAATGATTTTTATATAATTGCTTGAATTAAAGTTTAAAATGCAAAAGTCAAGTATCATGGTTCAATTGTGCTCATGTCTAACGCGCCCTTTTCATATCATAGAACCTAGTGTTGATCTTATTTGCCTGGCCTTTCTGCTTGTGCGGTAATAAAACTTCTCAAATTCACTTTGTGATGTTAGGCTGCATAAGGTGTTAACTTTAGCCAAAATTGCCTGTTCCTTTGTAGAAATTTTATTTTCCACCTTCTGTCTTTCCTTCTCTTTCCTTCCCCTTCTTTACCCCCTCCCTTTTCTTTGTGTATCTTGTGCTGCTACTGCTTGTTACATCACGCGTCGAATGCGTGCCTTTCGATTGATAAAAGGAGATGTGTGCGCCATTTTGTGGGAAGTTTTGAACACGAAAAAAAGTCGGCTCGCTATCCCGCCTCAAGAGAAAAGACGTTAAAAATCGCAAGTTTAAACAAGAGAAACCTGTGATTTGGTGTCTTTTTCTTCAATCGGGATTCGTCAAGGAAGACGACACAGAATTAGTCAGAAAAGACTGTTTAAAATATCAGTTGTAAACGAACTTACAACGACCTCTTCACCGAGGAAGAAAGAACTATTTTAAGGCCTAGAATTGGTCTTGTCAAAAAAGAATACTAACTCCAGTGAAACGTTAGAATTCACGTCAAAAGGAACCAAGAAATCTTCTACAGAAATACATTACACCACAGAAGATTTTGATTATTTTCTTGGATTACAGAACCAAGAGGATTGAAATTTTCTCGAATGAGAACATTTAAGTTAATGGCGCAAGGGAGGTAATTTACATACATTCTCTTCTAAAAAGATTAAGTGCTGGCGTGTTTTATTTAAGTTCTTTGACGCGCAGTAAGCCCTGACTACACTTATATTCTTACCCCTACTATCCCTTACAATATTGTTAATGGAGTTCTTTGAGAACCGCCAGAGGGACTAATTTGACAGACACTGTTATTGGTGAACATAAAACTTTTCCTATTTACCTTTCCATTTATTATTTAAAAAAAATATTTATCGTAGTATTCTTTCGTTTTTTCCCCCTTTCTTGTTGTGCAATGGGATAACCTTCATTGGACGTCATGATAAAATTCCCGTTACCTTCTTTCATCGGATATTTTTAATTATCAATACTTATTGAAGATGTTCCGCTATAAAACTTAAAAACACTGCCAGACACATAAAGTACATTTGTGTGAAATTTTTTTTAAAAATCGGCCCTGCCGTTTAGAAGTCCATAGGATACTCACTTACTCATTGTGTATCTGTGTGTCTGTGTGTCTTTGAGTCTCTATGGAGTCGAAAACAGCTGGGTCGATTTTTATGAAATTTCACACGAAGGTACTTTATGTGCTTGGCTAGCAGTATCAGAATTTTGGGGAAATGTTCAGGCGAGTCGCCATTTTGAATATACATCTATATTTCTATCAGATTTTAATAATAGTAAAACGTAATTTAAACCCGTAAATTTTATTTCAATAAAACGAGCAAAGACCAAATTTTAATATCATAAAAGCTTTAATAGAGAAATAAACAATTTTATTTATTTTTCCTTCGATTTCTTCACTTAAAATATCACGGATTGTCGAACAAGTAACACAGTTGAATCTTACGGTATATATTTCAAATGGCAAAATGTCACTCACCTGCTCTATGAGTAAGATATGCTTTCTTTTAATCTTCCTGTATGAGAATTTATTCATATTTATGTATTATAATCCATGTATTTTTAAATGGAAGGATTTTTCCAACACACATCGCGACCACGAGTGTATTTCAAGCAACTTGTAACGACACCGGAAGTGAAAAATTATCTCTTACTTATGTACGGAGGCCTATAAGTGAAAAAAAAAACACTAATTCAGAAACCTTAATAATCTCGATATTGGATTATATTCCTTCAAATTTTCCACTTTTAAAGGTTTTCGGAGGCGCTGAAAACGGAAATAACCATTTATATATACGGCAAACGAAACTAGTAGTTTCCAAGATAAAAAATTTTACAAATGGTCACAAAGTGGGGGGTAACTTTTCTATAATGATGTGACGTAAAATGGGCACCCACTTTATGGCCACATTGCAATGAACAGATTTGGCCGTAATTTTAAATAGAAATTACGAGTTTTTTTTTATTTTATCTTGCCTTTGATAACATTTATTTGCTATATTTTTGTTTTTAGACCACTTTCTTTTTAATCTATGTGTACAGACAGAGACAGTAATAATACAAACGTAACTTTTTATCGCCGAAACATTTTCGGCGATAAAGTGTAGAAATTACCTGAAAAATTAATGTTTTTTACTCAAATAAAGTTTAAAAAGTCAAAATAAAATTTAAATACAACTTTCTCATCAGTTACAGAAAGTTAAAAAATACGGGTAGTAAAAAAAAAAACAAAAAAAAACTCACCATTATTCCAATAAAATTCTTTAAAGACTAGTAAATATGTCTGCTCCCAAGAATGCTTAGTGTCGGGTCAGTAGCAGTCAGTTACGTGTTTGCCTGACTTAAGGGAGATAACTTGTCCTTTTTTTATTTTTGTGCCTTGACGCTATCGTACATAAAAACTGAGAGTTTTCATTTTTTCATTAACACGAATTACGATATGACGCAGATATGCAATGGTATTTTTTTTTTTTAATATCTTAAAGAAATACCTGAATTTTTTTTTTTTTATTATACTATAAATCTGCATTATCCGATTTCGTCTTTTTTTTTATATCGAAAAAAAGGAAACCAGGAATTAAATATAAAAATATATCTGATCGACCATTAATTACTGGAACATTCTAAACAAAAATTAAGCTTCCACGTAAAAAGAAAAACCCCAAAAAAAACACGTGGTTATCGAAAAAAGAAGGATTTAAATTTTGGACTTTACCGGTAAATTTACAGATAAGTGATATTTTTTTGTTGTTTTAAATTTGAGTATTTTATTTATTCATGTTTTATCTTCAATTTGTGATATATAAAACGTGCCAAACAAAATTAATTATTAAAATTCTCATAGACATTCCAAAATGGGGGGTGAATTTATAAAACAACGTTTGTCTAAAATATTATATTTAGTTTATCGGAAAGAGCATAAAATTTTACATTCACCCTGAAAAAAACGTAACAATTGAACGAATAGGAAAATTTTGATAGATTTTTAAAGTTTAAAAATTGAAAAATATTCATCTCATAAAAATCAATTGATTTCACTACGTAACAAAATGGCTTCCCAGAGCGCACGCACGCACTTTGTAAACACTGTTTTTTAAACAATGAAAAATAATATTTCTATTATTTTTTAAACAACTTAAATAGTTTATTTTGGAAGCATATTCTATAAAGAAAATAAATAACCCACTTTAGAAAGAGAAATTACGAGTTTTCTATATTTTAATCGCAGTTTTCTGTTAGGGGTGTCAAAAATTCCCCCAAAATTCTGATACTGCTAGTGCTTGGCAGGTTTTGTGTCGGAAAATCTTTGATAAGTATCGATAATCGATAACTGAAATAATCCGACGAAACAAGGAACAGGCGGTTTTGACCAAAATTAACATCTTACACAGCCTAACATTACTAGTGCATTTGAGAAGTTTTATTACCACACAAGCTGAAAGACCCAGCATATAAAATCAATAGTAGGTTCTTTGATATGACAAGAGCGCGTTTGAAATGAATGTTTCTGTTTAGAGCATAATTTCACAATGATACTTAATTTTTTCATTTTAAACTTAAATTCAAACCATTACCCCTGCACAAGCAGTAAGGTAAGGCATATAAAATCAACAGTAGGTTCTTTGATATGACAGCTGCGCGTTTGAAATGAATGTTTCTGTTTAGAGCCCAATTGAAGTATGATACTTGACTTTTGCATTTTAAACTTTAATGTAAGCCATTATATATAAAATAATTTCATAAAATCAACAGTAGGTTCTCTACAGTGCAATGTAGACTACAACGTTTTGTGAACTTAATCACTGTGGGAAGGCATGTGAAGCTTCATCCGGGTACAATGGGTTCCCAATTAGAGAAGGCAAGCAATCAATTTGATTGAAAAATGGGTAATTTCATCGATTTTGATTACAGTAAAAATATGGAAGTTTTTTGGGTTTTTTTTTTTTACATGGAGGTCACCACTTATCAAGACCCGGAAGCAATTCGGGGATAAGGGTTATTGCATGTACAGTAATCAATGGGATAGTATCGTAGTAATCATTAGTATTGGAGATTTGATAAAGTGTCTTACTAAAGGGGGCGGTTCATCAGGAATTTGTTTATGTTGGACTTGAAGACATCCAAGTTGTAGTCAGGTGGGAAACAGGTAAACGGAAGAGAGTTCCACAGTCGTGCACTTCTAAGAAAGAAACTTTGCTCATTTTGTGTGTGAGACATTTTTTGATCATATTTTAATCCTGGGCAACGTCGAGTCACCCTTTTAGTATACCTATAAAGTTGAGTTTTTTTCTGCTCTGACATTGATACAAAAACCTACTTTTCTATTTAAAAATTAAGACGAACTTCTTAATATGCTCAGTCATGGATATGCAAGCGATTACATAGAGGTTAACTAATTTGCATATTCGTTCAAAAAACGAGCGTTCATTAATTACTTATGCATTGTTTATGGTGTCTTACTAGGTTATTGATTTCATTTCACTATTACGCTGAATTCTATTTATGCATACTTGCATAGAATTTAAGATGAAAACTTTCTATCACAAAGAAATATATATATATATATATATATATATATATATATATATATATATATATATATATATATATAAATATGATTGCAACGTCTTGTCAGACGAGTGCCACTCTCTCAGACATTTAAAATCCATGAGCCCAAATGCCTGAGGAAGTATCTATACAAATATGATGTTACAGAGTCTTAGCTTTGTACGACAGCTAAGTCTCTCTCTCGGTTCAAAATGTTGTGATCCAGCAACAAGCAAGAGCAAGATAGCCAGCAACAAATTAAACTGCAGACCAGCTTAATGCGGGTAATGGTCTTCCGCTTTATGGTTTTTTAAATCAGAGATTTGCTTCTCCTAGAAAGGTTGCCTTCACCACGGCTTACGGGAGCCCTCTCCACCCCAATACACATATACACACACACAAATATACTCGGTGCTAGTTGACCGTTGACCCAGAAAAAGAGTTCATTCGCCCTTTGGAAGGTCTTGTTTTTTATCCTTCAGGGAGACTAGCCGCCCTCCTCACCAAACAAGTCTGGTGGGGGAGCCAGTTTAGTCGCCGGTGATCCGACCATGAGGCAGGTAGTACTGGGTTACATGGTACCAGTAGCACATCACATGGCCTGACATACATATATATATATATATAAGAAATTTGAAAACTTAAAAGTTTCAGAAATAATGATAAAATCATTTTATTTGTTTTCGTTGTTGTAAGTCCGATATATTTTGCTATAAATAGCTTCATCAGGGTAGGAAGTTTGGTACATAGTTTTTCTTCTTCTTCATTTTGGTGTTCAGGAGAAGGCGATGCCTCGGAATAGAAGAGAAGAGGAATGTACGTCTTATTCCAATTGTTCCACGTGTGCTAGGCTCTAGTTTTGAGCAGAAAATTTAAAGTAAAAATATGGTCACACACTTTAGAAGACACTTCCTACCCTGATGAAGCTATTTATGGCGAAATATATTGGACTTACAAGAACAATAAAAATAAAATGATTTCATCATTATTTCTGACACTTTCAAGTTTTCAAATTTCTCATTTAAATTTTATTCGAAATGAGTGTTTTCTAAAGTGTGTGACCATATTTTTACTTTATATATATATATATATATATATATATATATATATATATATATATATATATGAAGTAACCTTGTTGGTGTGTATGCGTGTGTGTGTGTGCGTGCGAAAAGCCTCTACCAAACTCCTTTTTGAATATTTAGTCTACAGAGTTGTAATTTGATATATAGGGTATTTGGACCTCTAGCACACTTTCAATTTGGGTTTTAGCCTGCAAAAATTGCCGAGAAAAGGTCAAAATCGAAACAAAACAGTTGACCTTTGCAGGAAGAGTCGACTAAACCTGTTTATATGCACAAATCTACATTCATAGATTAAACTACGTTCTTTTTTTACTATTTATATGCGTATAGGCGTGGCTCAGAGGTAAAGGAATAAAGCTGGAGAGGTGTATGTTTTGTTTTCAATTTTAGCCGATTGTGTAAAGATAAGACAACAAAAATAAGTCTCATTCTAATATTTAAAAGCAACTTTATTGGTTATCTTCGTTAGTAAGAATATAGGGGAGAAACGGGTTAGTAGCTGGAAGTGTTCTTGTGTGGAAATGTAGGTTGAATAATATACCGGCTTGTTGAATGAGAGAATGGTACAGTATACACGTGTTGTAGTCGGTAGTAAGAGGGACAAAGGGTTAGAGAGTCCTTAGACGTATGTTAGACAGGCTGGTTTAATGAGAAAGAAAGAGAAAAGTGTTCAGTTATACGTGTGTTGGAGATAGCTATGTTCGCTTGTATCTACTCATGCTAGCCCAGGGCCAAAGGGCCCAGGATATGTCTGTTGCCAGCAAGAGCAGGAAAAAAGAGAAAGAGCTTGTTGCCAGTTCCAAGTTTTATATACTCGGTCATGTGACTGAGAGCTGGCTTGTGATTAGACAAGCCAGTAAGAAAATAGATTTTGAGCCGTGAGAATTAGCTCTTGCTTGTGCTTGTTGCAAATTTGCCACTTAAATTCCAGAGAATGCCAATGATTATTGCTAATGAAGAATCTATCATAAACGGCTGTTGTGATAATGCAGAATAATTTGAAATGATTATGGAAAGAGGTGGAGAGTGCTGGAAATACAAGGCAACTTATTGTCACTTGGACACTAGAGGAACATCAATTATTTTTGGTGAACAATCACTCACATTGTAAAAACTAATGAGTAGTAATAATGATTATTATTATTAATATTCAACTGGGTTAGTGTTCAAGTGAGATGGAGGACAATTATAAAGTACTAGCAAGGCGCCCGACATTGTCTGGTCATAAAATACGCTTAAATATATTTTAATTCATGCAGATTTCGTATTTATTATCATAGAGCTAATTCTCTTTTGATTATTATATTGTACCCAATATTTAATAATGATTTCAAACATAAAAAAAAATATGACTTAGGTGTTATCAGCTTGAATCGAAAGCAAAACATACAGCTCTCTTTAGGGTTCCAACCTTGGTCGCAACTATTTGAGCTATCAGCAGACGAATAAGAAAAAGTTAAAAATTAACCGACTTTAACATATTAATGTATATATTTTTGCATGCGTGGGAGAGCACTTTAAGTCAACTTACACCTGCCAAGTTCTAATGTTTTAGCGCCTATTGTTACGAGCTAAAACCCATAAAAGAACGGTCTATAAAAATGCAATCATTTGAGCTGCCTTGCGATGCTCTGTCACCTTGCGTCTCGGTGAAGATTCACTTTGAAAAATGGAGACTGACAGACAGATAGACATAGTGAGTTTTATAAATTAGATTTTAGGTTATCCATAACTTAAAAAGTTAGATGTTTATGAATATATTCCTGTAAGGAGTCTGAAGACGCCAAACATTGTTTTATTTTTCCTTTCTCCTTTGCAAAACTCAATCATGTTCTGCAAAGTAAAAAAAAACAAAAAAAACAGCAATTTTCCTCTATAAAACAAACAAACCAAACATCATAACTTAATATTTGAAGATAAAAAGAACTTGAAGCATAAAAACGTTTGCCCAAATTACAGGATTTTATATTTAGTAAATCCAAGAAGGATTGATATTAGTAATGGGACGATTCCAGTATTTTTCTCGATTTCAATACAATTCCCGATCCGATTCTGTACTAAATTCCCGATTCCAATACAATTACCGATTCCGATTCTGATTCTTTATGAATCTCTAAATATTTACCTATATAGTTGTATTTTTGTTTCTGATTACCGTAAAACACACATATGTTAAATGTGCAAATATTTTCCTTAACGTAAAAATTACTTGTGGGGGACGATCTATCAATTTTAGCTTCACTGGTGGCTTAAAATCAATAAATATATATTATTTTATCATTATTACCAGCAATCGAAGATTTTGCTTTAAACAAAATCTAATAAAAAAGACAATTAAAAGAATCGTTTTGGCATCGGAAAATCGGTAAAAAATTTTCTGATTCAGATACCTCATATATTCCAATTTTTGCGATTCACGATTCTGCTTCCAATTAATCGCCCCAACACTAGTTGATATACAATTAAACAAAACAAACCAAATGAAACGTCATGAAAAAATATTTGAAGATATAAAGAACTTGAAGCAGAAAACGTTTCCAAACATTTTTGGATTCAGCATTAAATGACCCAAAGCTCCAAGCATAAAATCTTTTTTTACAAAATTACTAGATTCAGCATTAAATAAGTTCCAAAAAGAGTTAAAATACCATAACATGAAACAACCAAACAAATATGATTAAATATTTTAAATTATAAAGAATTTAAAACATAAAACTTTTTACCAAATTACTGGATTTAGAATTAAATAACCCGAAAAGGGTTGATACGCCGTAAAACCAACCAATAAAACCCAACCTGCAGGGGAGGGGGGGGGGGTTCATGTATTTGCAGCGTTTTAGATCAAAGTTAAAATTACGAATTAAAGATGGCTGATTGATCCTCTTCACTGCGGTTCATTAACCTCAACAGCAACTGTTTCCTTTCTTCGTTTCTGCTTTCTTTTTTCTGATAGCATTGAAGAGTCAAGCTGTTGTTCAAGACTTGTCTTTCCGCAAAAGTTCAATATGAGACTGATTAATCTATTGAATTGTGTCAACGTTTTCACTCTTGAAAATATGTTCAGTGCCTATTATGTGTTCATTTGTAGCTGGGATGTGGGAATACTTTTCACCGTTATAAAAATGGCGCGAATTTGAATACTAATTTACTAGGCAAACAAGAATATTTCTTTTGAAGTATTCGCAGAGCATTATTTTATTGCTTTCACTTCTTCCGATTTGGTTTTAATCCATGCAATATATGATAGTTGCAACGTCTTGTCAGACGAGTGCCACTCTCTCAGACACTTAAAGTCCATGAGCCCGAAAATGACTTCCATCGCCACAGGACCATTTTTATAGACAAGTGCCTGAGGGAGTATCTATACATAAATGATGTTACAGTCTTAGCTTTGTACGACAGCTAAGTCTCTCTCTCTCTCTGTTCAAGATGTTAAGATCCAGCAACAAGCAAGAGCAAGATAGCCAGCAACAAGTTAAACTGCAGACCAGCTCAATGCGGGTACTGGTCTCCCGCTTTATGGTTTTTTAAATCAGAGATTTGCTTCTAGAAAGGTTGCCTTCACCACGGCTTATGGGAGTCCTCTCCACCCCAGCACACACATACATACACACAAACACACATGGTGCTAGTTGGCTGTTGACCCCAAAAAAGGGTTCATTCGCACTTTGGAAGGTCTTGTTTTTAATCTTTCAGGGAGACTAGCCACCCTCCTCACCAAACAAGTCTGGTGGGGGAACCAGTTTAGCTGCCGGTGACCCGACCATGAGGCAGGTACTACTGGGTTACATGGTACCAGTAGCATATGACATGACCTGATATATGCAATACATACATACATACATACATACATACATGATGATTGCGACGTCTTGTCAGACGAGTGCCGCTCCCTCAGTCACTGAAAGTCCATGAGCCCGAAGATAACCGTTTTTTCCTTTTTTTTTAGTCCTGCCAGCGAATTCACTCGCTCAAGCAGACATGACATTGAAGACGGTCCTTGGCATACATACATATATATACATATACACACATACATACACATACATACCCATAAACATACACACATGCACACATCTATACATACATACACAATACATATAACACATACATACAAACATATACATACACACATGCACACACATATACATACATATGCTTACACATATATACTACCATATACAAATACATACACACATATACATACATATTCACATGCATATACGTACACATGTATGCACATATACATGCATTCACATAAAGTTACCTACATATACCTACACATACATATATATGCACCTATACGCATACATACATATGCATATATACATATACATATACATACACACAATTATATATATATATATACATACAAACACACATAAACATATGTACACAAAAAAATGAATAAATAAATAAATAAAAATATATACACATCTACATATATACATACATATACAAATAGATATACATACACATACATACACAAGTACATATATTAACATACATACATACATACACACACATATGTATATATAGAATAATGGCAGATCAATTATTACATGCTCTCAGCATTTCAGGGCTACACACGTGACACTTTTTCCATCGTCACAGACAATTTTTATAGACAAATGTCTGAGGAAGTATCTATACAAAGATGATGTTATAGAGTTTTAGCTTTGTACGACAGCTAAGACTCTCTCTCTCTCGGTTCAAAATGTTGAGATCCAGCAACAAGCATCAGCAAGATAGCCAGCAACAAATCAAACTGCAGACCAGCTTAATGCGGGTACTGGTCTCCCGCTTTATGTTTTTTTTTGAAAAATCAGAGATTTGTTTCACCCAGAGGGGTTGCCTTAACAGGGCTTTTGGGAGTTCTCTCCACCCCACACACATATCGAAATAAAGATATACACGTACACATACAAGCGTGCATACAAACAGATGCACGCAAAAATACATACGCAAGAACAAACACAGATTACAACATGCACATACACACATACATTCATACATACACGCATGTACATACATATGCACACACACATACACATACATGTACATGTAGAATATATATGAAGGCGCATTTATGATGACGATGATGATGGTTTTTAGGAATAGGTGAATTCAACATGAATAAAAGAGTAAAACAATTCCAAATACACAGAACATAGAATAGAGAGACGTTCGCTTCGCTGGTAGTACAGCTTTTAAAGTGAAAACGCGTTCATAACGGCACAAATCCTCAACGTTCATGATGACAACGATGATGGTTGTCACGAATAGGTGAATTCAACATGCATAAAAGAGTAAAACAATTCCAAATACACAGAACCTTGAGATAGAGATGTTCGCTTCACCGGTAGTACAGCTTTTAAAATGAAAACGCGTTCATAACGGCACAAATCCTCAACGTTCATGACGACGATGATGATGATACTTATAAAAATTAAAGAAAATAACATTATCACAGACATCTACCGCAAACCTCCAGGCACCCAACAATACCTACACTTTAAAACTCATCACCCTAAAAGCTGCATAAAAGCCATTCCTTACACCCTAGCATGCAGAATCTGCACCATAGTCACAGACAAAAACCTTTGAACAATCCGATTCAAGGAGTACGAATGACTCTAAGAAAAAGAAAATACCCACCACAACTTATAGACAAATGGATCCAACTAGCGATAAATATACTAGTAGAAGATTTGAGAACCCCTAAAAAACGAAACAAAGAACAAATCCTAACATAGTCTCCACATACAACACAAACAACCCAGAAATTTTCACAGAGATAACGAAAAACCTCGTCCTATTTAACCAAAACAGCAAACTAAACAACTTTCTTAAAACAGCAAAAATAATAAAAAGCAAACGCCAACCCAAAAAATCAAAACGCATTCTTACTTCATCCAAACTCAATCTAAACACAACAAAAGGAGTCACAAAATGCAATAAACAATGGTGCGGAGTCTGCAACATAATATTAGAGGGAAACATATACACATTCATGAATCCCATACAAACATTCAAAATTAAAAAAAGACCTAGACTGCACCTCAAAAAATGTGGTCTATGTAATAAAATGTGTAGCATGCGATAAATCCTACATAAGCGCCACAAAAAACCTTGGTAATATAGTAGCCTTACATCGATCCAACATCAAAATCGCAGAAAATAGACACCTGCATGTGTCACAGCACATACACACATGCAGTGGAAGCAAATTCGAGATAATGCCCATTTTCCAAACCGATAACTACCTCTACTTACTAATACAAGAAAAAAACTTTATAACAAAGTTCAACCCCGCTTTGAACATAACCCAATAACAATACACATAAATAAGCAAAACACAAAATACACTTATGTGCACTTATGCAAATGTGTATCCTCACACATGAATCAATACAAGCACAATAAAGCACGCACACACATTCACGGGCACGCACGTCCATATTCAATATAATACCATTTCCCTAAACTAAATAAACAATTAAAAACAAAAATACACTACTCTTCCCACATTTAATAAAAGAAAATCTTTCTAAACTAAGACAACTTTGACCAATATGTATGTGGTGTGGGGTGTGTGTGTGAATGCGTGTGAGTGCGTGTGTGCATGTATATGTGTGTGTATATATATGGGTATGTGGGTGAGTGCGTGTGTGTATGTATATGTGGGTGTATGTATGTATGTACACTCCTGCATTTATATTTCTGTATATATGTGTATGTATATATGTGTATGTGTGTATATGCATGCATGCGTATGTGTGCATATATATGTGTATGTA
>NC_136489.1:123041064-123043564 GCF_053919585.1 Euprymna scolopes | reverse complement strand
TCTTAACATCCGTCAACATTATGTCACTATTTGATGCGATCAAAATATCATCGACCCATAAAACCTAAAATCAGTAGTTTATTGTCTTTGTGTTGGGTATATAAACAGGGGTTTGCAGCGCATTGTCTAAATTGTTGTTTAATCATATAATCATGAAATACTGTATTCCAACACTGACAACTCTGCTTTAGACCGTACAAGGACTTGTTAAGTCGCCACACGTTATTTTTATTGTTCATTATAAATCCCTCTGGATGGGTAATATAAATTTCAGTCTATTGAGACATTCAAATAAGCATTTTTTATGTCCATTTGATGGATGTTTAGGTCATATTGCGATGCAATTTGCAATAAAATTCTGATTGTCGTTAGGTTTGTGGTCGGTGAAAACGTAGAAAAATATTCTATACCGTAAATCTGAGAGTATCCTCTAGCAACAAATCTAGCTTTGTACTGTTCAACGTCTGATGCTGTAGTCTTTTTTGTAAAGACCCATCTTGTAGAAATAAAATGTTTGTCTTTTGGGAGAGGTACTATCGCATAGATATCATTTTCGGTCAAAGCATCTATTTCTTTTTTCATGGCTATTTTCCATTCATCACAATGTTCTGAATTAATTGCTTCGTTAAAGCTTTTTGGCATATTTTCCATGGAATAGCAATAGTCGATTTGATAATCTTTTATATTGTCGACGACAAAAAAATCAGGTCGCCTTCTATTACTTTTGGGATATCTTTCGACTTTATCATCATCATCATCATCATCATCATCATCATCATCATCATGGATACTCTTATCTCCGTCATCTTCATTGTCTTCATTTGTCTTAATAATTTGAGGAAATATCATTTCATCCTCTTCATATGATGGGATTACGTCTTTAAAATTAAACGTGTCTGTGAATTTTACACATCGGATTCTTTTTATCCTATTTTTCTCTGGAAAAAATACTAAATTGACCGGACTGTTTTTATCGTATCCAAGAAATATACTTCTGTCGGCTTTAATATTCAATTTACTCTTTTTTTCTATATATGCGAAGCAAGTTGAACCAAATATATGCATTCGGCTTAAATTTTTTTTTTTTTTTACCACACAAAGATTCATATGGGGTTTACGATAGTGTTTTGTTAAAGTGCCTGTTGTGTATATAGGCTGCCGCCATAAATGCGTACGTCCAGAGGTTTTTGGGGAGAGGCACTACCGTATAGGTATCATTTTCGGTTAAGGCATCTATTATTTTTTTCATGGCAATTTTCCATTCATCACAATGTTCTGAATTAATTGCTTTGTTGAAGCTTTTTGGCGCATTTTCCATTGAATAGCAATAGTCGATTTGATAATCTTTTATATTGTCGACCACAAAAAAATCGGGTCGTCTTCTATTTCTTTTGGGATATTTTTCGACTTTATCATCATCATCATCATGGACACTCTCGTCTCCGTCATTTTTATTGTTTTCGTTTGTTCTAATTATTTGAGGTAATATAATTTCATCTTCTTCATATGACGGGTTTTCGTCTGTAAAATTAAACGTGTCTGTGAATTTTACACACCAGATTGTTTTTATTTTATTTTTTTCGGGAAAAAATATTAAATTGGCTGGACTGTTTTTATCGTATCCAAGAAATATACTTCTGTCGGTTTTAATATTCAATTTACTCTTTTTCTCTATATATGCGAAGCAAGTTGAACCAAATATATGCATTCTGCTTAAATTTGTTTTTTTACCGCAGAAAGATTCATATGCAGTTTTAGATAGTGTTTTGTTAAAGCACCTGTTGCGTATATAGGCTGCCGCCATAAGTGCATACGTCCAGAGGTTTTTAGGGAGTTTTGATTCAATGAGTAGGCATCTTGCCATTTCAAAAAGTGTCCGCCACGCACGTTCAGCAGTCCCATTTTGGTGTGGCGATCTAGGAGCCGATTTTTCATGCTTGAATACGATGGTTAATTAGTAAAAGTTCAAAGTCTTTATTAGTGAATTCCGTACCGTTGTCAGAGCGAATACACTTTACTTCACCGTAGGGAGCCGTGTCGGCTAAATATCTTTTAGTGGCTAGCAGGGTATCAGATTTGTTCTTTAAAAAGTAAACCATTATTAAACCTGAATGGTCATCTACGAAATTCAACACATATCTATAATGTTCTCTGGCCATCAGTTCCACGAGACCGTTCAAGTCACAATGCACCATTGATAAGATATTTTTGGCCTTCTTGTCTGGTATCTTGTTTTGATAGTTTGTCATTTTCATCTGCGTACAGACGTCGCAGTTGAAGTTTTTTGATGTTTGTATTTTCATTCCATCAACTACAGTCGGCAACTTTTTGATATCAGGAATATTGCAGTGTCCAAGAATTTTATGCCATGTCTATAGATCATGGCAAGTGGTTTTCGATGGAATTACGCTATTTAAATTCTTCCATTTTCTTTAATGTCGAATACAGTTCCATTTGGGTACACCAGTTTTGATTTATTGGGGCTAAGGTTTATATTTGC